>NC_092484.1:5149949-5472449 GCF_047495875.1 Pithys albifrons albifrons
GTGGGGATCATGGAATTCCAGAATGGCTGAGGCTGAAAGGGACCTTAAAGCCCATCCAGTGACGCTCCCTGCCATGGGCAGGGACACCTTCCACTACACCAGGGTGCTCCAAGCCCCATCCAACCTGGCCTTGGACACTCCCAGGGATGGGGCAGCCACAGCTGCTCTGGACAACCTGTGCCAGGGCCTGCCCACCCTCACAGGGAAGGATTTATTACCAATATCCCACCTAAACCTGAACTCCTTCAGCTTAAAGCCACTCCCTATGTCCCATCCCTCAGTTCCTTGTCCCAGGTCCCTCCCCAGCTCTCCTGGAGCCCCTTTAGGCACTGGAAGGGGCTCTCAGGTCTCCCCAGAGCCTTCTCTTCTCCAGGTGAACACCCCCAGCTCTCCCAGCCTGGCTCCAGAGCAGAGGGGCTCCAGCCCTGGGAGCATCTCCATGGCCTCCTCTGGGTTTGTTCCAGGAGCTCCACATCCTGGTCTTGGTGCCCCAGAGTTGAACACAGAACTTCTGCTGTTGTCCCACACCAACAGCCCACCATAAAAGAAAACACTGCCTGACAGTCACTGAAATGATGCT
Organism: Pithys albifrons albifrons; assembly: GCF_047495875.1. Classification (NCBI taxonomy): domain Eukaryota; kingdom Metazoa; phylum Chordata; class Aves; order Passeriformes; family Thamnophilidae; genus Pithys; species Pithys albifrons. The sequence goes on from NC_092484.1 coordinate 5,150,530, forward strand.
ACACAGCACAGCAATCACCTCATGGAATCTCTCTCCCCTAAACTGTAACACGGGGTACTGGGTGAATTTTTGGGTTTGGGAGAGAGAGAGGGAGAGCCCCAGCGCAGACAGCAGGAGGGAGAAGATGCCTTCTTTGGCCACTGTGGCACAGGGAAAGGTGCTGCTTGAATCTGACTCACTCGAACTCCCCACCAAGACAGCGTGGCTGGGTCATGGCTGATTAAATACAAGCCAGGATTAACAATAACAAGTGAGCCTGACTGAAGAGGTTTGGAAATGAAGTGAGAAACTGCTACAACCAACATTTTCTAACCTCTGACAACTCTTCTGAGCCAGCAACACACGCCTGTATGAACCCCTGACACTCCACAGAGGTTTCAGAGCAGAGCAGAGGCTTTCCAGGACCCCATACACAGAGATGAGATGCAAACCCAGGCTGGATTTCATTCACAAGCTCTCACTCCTTGGAGCCAGTAAATCAAGCAAAAAAATCTCACTGCATTTTGTCATTACCTGGTTCAGTCCTGGCATCCCTGTGTCTCTTCCGAACGTGGAGTACGAGGCTCTGTCACTGCTCTTCCCTGCAGAGGAGAAGAGAAAAGACCAGGGTCTGGGTCAGAGGGAAGGGGAGGTGTTTTGTGTGCCCTCAGCACCCAGACCCTGCTGAGGGGCAAGGCCTGTTCCTGTGAGGCAGCTCCCTCCTCCCTCCATGGAAGGGACAGCCTCTGAAAAACCCTGTGCTAAAACAGGAGCTGCTTTAAGTTCAGGGAGAGCAGGTCCATAAACACCAAACCCCTGAGCTGAGCGGGGCAGGGAAGTGCTCGTGGCCATGGAAACTGGCAGTGTCAGCCCAGAGCCAAAAAACTCCCTGTAGACACCTCCAATCCAGCCAGCTGGACTTGGCAGAGGCAGGGCTGGAGCAAACCAAGCACCAGGATGAGTGACCAGACTCCACAGGCGCTTTCCAGACAACAGGAAATATAATCCCACTGCACGAGAGCTGAGCTCCTGCTCAGCACAACACACTGGTCACCTTCTCCCCCTTTCCTGGTGGAGATTCACCTTTCCAAAGCTCATCCAGATCTGAAGAGCAGGGATTAAGAGAAAACCATTCCCTTCCTTGCCAAGCCCCCACTGTTCAGACTCCTCCTGGCCTGTGGGTTCCTCGCAGCTGGAGCTGGATCCACACAGGAGCAGCCCTGTGCCAGAGGTGCCCATGTGAACTTTATAGAATCCCAGACTGGTTTGGACTGTAAGGGATCTTAAAGCCCATCTCACCCCACCCCTGCCATGGGCTGGGACACCTTCCACCAGCCCAGGTTCCTCCAAGCCACATCCACATCCTTGGACACTCCCAGGGATGGGGCAGCCACAACTTCTCTGGGCACTCTGTGCCAGATGGGAAGAGAGAAGAGGCTGCTCATTTTGTACCCTCAGCATGGAGGCCTTGAACTCAAGGCAAAAACTTCAGAGAAGCTTCCCCCACTACAACCCCCGAACCCAAGCCCCCATTCCCGATGGGAAGGTCGTGGCACATCAGCACCCCCAGCCCTCACCTCCAGTGCCAGCCGGGCCCAGTGGGCGCTGCTGCCCTTTCCTCTCAGAGGCTTAAATGTTAAGTAAACAAAGGTCAGAATGTCAGAGGATGGATCTCCTAAATGACCTAATTTCTAAAAGAGCTTAAGCGCTGGATCTGCCGCAGTGCTGGGCACGTGACATGGGGCACTCAGCAGGCTGTGGCACCAGGTGGGTCACGATTACTCCTAAAGCAGAGGAAAACCAGGGTAATGACATGTGGGTTTGGCTGCACAGCAGCAGCCAGGCCTCCCATCTGATAATACACTGCTGCTTCCATGCCTGGCTGGAATCAGGGATCACAGAATCACAGACTGGTTTGGGTTGGAAGGGACCTTGAAGCCCATTTTCTTCAACACCCATGCCATGGGCAGGGACACCTTCCACTAGATCAGGTCACTCCACACCCCATCCAACATCCTCTGCTGTCACCAGAGAACCTGGACTGAAGCACAGGGCTCCTGGCCATGTGTGGGAAGCTGAAGGGACACTGGGTAAACCCCAGCCATGTGATGTTTAACAAGGGGTAAGTGCCAGATCCTGCCCCTGGAATGGGGGAGCTCTGGATGCACAGACAGACTGGGGGATGAGAGGCTGGAGAGCAGCACCACAGGAAGGGGGTCCTGGTCACTGGCAAGTTGTACATGAGTCAGCAGAGTGTCCTGGCAGCCCAAAGGGCCATCACTGTGTCCTGGCTGGCTGGCAAGGGAGGGGATTGTCCTGCTCTGCTCTGAGCTGGGGCAGCATCACCTCAAATGCTGGGGCAGTTTGGGGGCCACAATGTCAGAAGGATCTGAAGCTATTCCAGTGTCCAAAGGAGGGACACAGACATTGGGAAGGGTCTGAGGAGCAGCTGAGGGCACTGGGTTTGCTCAGCTGGGGCAGAGGACACTGAGGGGAGACTCCTCGGGGGCTGCAGCTCCTCCTGAGGGGAGGTGGAGGGGCAGGCCCTGAGCTCTGCTCTGGGACCAGGGACAGGACCCAGGGAATGGCTGGAGCTGTGCCAGGGGTTGGGATGGATCTCAGGGAAAGGTTCTTCCCCCAGAGGGTGGTGGGCACTGACCAGGCTCCCCAGGGCAGTGGGCACAGCCCCAAGGCTGCCAGAGCTCCAGGAGTGTTTGGACAACGCTCTGGGGGACAGGGTGGGATTGTTGGGGTGTCTGTGCAGGGCCAGGGATTGGACTGGATGATTCTTGTGGGTTCCTTCCAGCTCAGGATATTCAGGAATTCTGTGAATCTGCTGCCAGCTCTGCAGTGCACTGCTCCAAACCCACAACCTTCTCTGGGTGGTCTCTGATGCCTCGTTTGGTTCATGTGACCAGTACCAGCATCTCCTGCGTGTTTGGATCAGTGGGAGCCTCTTGGGATTTGGCAGATTGGGAAAGGGAGGGCAGCCCCCACCCAGCTCCAGCTCCTGTGCCCTCCATCACCCCATAACAAGGGGAAATGCAGCAAAAAGCTCAGCCATAGAAATTCTACATTTAATTTCCTACGGAAACAAGTCAGAAGAAAGAATCAGAAACTTTTCCAGATTGGTAACTCAGCCTATAGAAATTCAAGAAGTCCACAAGTTGGGCAAGAAGTGGCTGAACTTGCCAGCAGAAGGAGCTGTTTCTGCGGGCAGGAAGATGCCACCAGCATAGGCAGCAAACCTGGACTCACCCCAGTCACCCCTTGGCAGCCACAGCTCAGGGCACTGACCAGGAAAGGTGGCAAAGCCCCAGGAAGGAGGCAGGGACAAGGATGGAGGCAGGTCTTGGCAAAAACCCAGCAGCAATCTCCCCAAATGCCATCTTGCTCCTGACAGAATTACTGAAATCCTGCAGACAGGTGTTAAAGGATCTTGTGGGAGGGGGATCAGAAGACATTGGGAATAAATCTCTTGAAGAGGAAAGGGGTTTCCTTTGGAAATCCTCTCTGCTGGATTTACTTCTGCAAATTTTAACATGTTGAGGTGAAGCACAGTGGAGGCACCTGGAGCAAGGTACATCCAGAAACTGTCTGGAAGCATTCAGCACTTCCAGCTCTTCCTGGCACTCCCCTGCTGGGAGTCCTGGCATCCCACTCCTGCCTTTTGCCCCTGCCAGCTCCTTCCCCTCCCCTGCACTTGCCCGTGCTGTCTCCAGCCCTGCTCAACAGGCCCTTTCCCAGCCTCTCTCCTCTCCTCAGCATGTTCCCTCTTGCAGGATCTGGTTGTGCTGGGCTCAGGGAAGCTTCCCCCAGGCCCTGCCTTCACCCAGGGCTTTCAGAGAAACCCCCCACGCCGTTTGTGCTGGCTCCTCCCAAAGGCACATCTGCTCCTGAGGTTCCCACCAGCTCAAGCAGTGACAGGGATTGACTTTGGCACCTGGACTGTGGCAGCATCTCATCTCCACCAGAGCAAACTGCTTAAATAAACTTGTGGCTTTGCTATTTCTCTCCCCAGGACAAGCCCCACTTGCAGACAACAGAACCAGGGAATATCCCATGCTAGAAGGGACCCATAAGGATCATCGAAGTCCAGCTCCTGGCCCGGCAGAGACAACCCAAGAAAAGGAATTTAAGTGCTGCCTGTGAGTTTTTCCCCTACCTGCTGGCAAAACCAGTGCCCCCACACCACCCCATCCCAGCACAGCCCCCACCACCCACCACGTGCCTCCCCCAGCCCTGCACTGATAATACCATTTAGACTTCCAGCCTGGGGAAAAAGGGGAGGAAAAACACAGACAAGGATTAGAAAGGGGGAGGAAAAAAGAATTTAAAAACCCAGGAACCCCAACAACCCCCCCCCATTACACCCATTGTCCAGGAAGACCCCAATCCACAGGCGCTGACAATACCCACCCGATTAGGAACACTGCTCTGAAAGGCAGCTAATTACTAGAAATAATTACTAGAAAGAAATCTGTTACGGCTTATCAGTTTCCTTGCTGTTTAACCAAACCCCTCCCCGCCGTCCCTGCTGAAGATGAATAGTAAATTGTGAAACTGGTGATCTCAGAGAGAAAAACCCTCCTCATCCTCTGGACCGAGACCTTTTGTCACTGCGTTGTGTCCTGGCACCACCTTGGGAGAGCCAGGGCCCCTCCTGGCACCTCTTCCCACTCTGGTCTGGGATGCTCACAACTTCCCAGGATGTCCCTTGTCCTCCAGGAGCAGCACCAAGTGCTCGCCCTGCACAGACACCCCAACAATTCCACCCTGTCCCCCAGAGCGTTGTCCAAACTCTCCTGGAGCTCTGGCAGCCTTGGGGCTGTGCCCACTGCCCTGGGGAGCCTGGTCAGTGCCCACCACCCTCTGGGGGAAGAGCCTTTCCCTGAGATCCATCCCAACCCCCTGGCACAGCTCCAGCCATTCCCTGGGTCCTGTCCCTGGTCCCAGAGCAGAGCTCAGTGCCTGCCCCTCCACCTCCCCTCGGACGGAGCTGCAGCCCCCGAGGAGTCTCCCCTCAGTGTCCTCTGCCCCAGCTGAGCAAGCCCAGTGCCCTCAGCTACTCCTCAGACCCTTCTCCTCCAGACCCTTCCCCATCTCTGTGGCCTCCTTTGGACACTTTCTAATTTACTTATTTTTTACATTTAGGTTATTCCATCCAATGCAACGTATCCCAGAGCTCCTGCCCAGTCAGTCCTGCACACAGCTCTGGTTTCCCCATCGCCTCAGGGAGCTGAAGCTGAGGCAGGGAGGGAATCAACTGAACATTTCCCTTGGACCATCCCCTTCATGAGTGCACAAGGGGCATCACCCCCAGCTCTGGGGGAGCCCTGAGGGCAGGGGAAGGTCAGCTCTGAGAGCAGCTCCCATGTCAGTGTAGCCCTCCCTGCTCTGTGCTGAAGGGGCCTCCAAGCAAATCCCCTTGTGCAGGACGCTGGTTGTTCAACAAAAGAACACGCCTAAGGCCAAATCCAACATCTCTGTGTCCCAGCTTAGGAGATTTCAGTGCTTTCTTTTAAACTGGCTTTGGATGAGGTGTGCACCCTGCAATCCACAGGGATTTCCGTGAGGAGCAGGCAGTGCCCATCCCTCTGGCTGCCAGTGATGCTGTTCCCATGCCGAGACTGCTGCCAGGACTGGTGCCTGATTGCAGGGAATGGCAGGGAATAACAGGGATCCAATCTGCCTGGCCTGTGCACCAGGGCTCTGTGCTCCCCAGCTCCCTCCCCACTGCTCTGGGAGGAGGACCCTGGGCAGGGGAGGAGGGCATGGGCTGATGGCAAAGGGACCGACCACGAGAGGAAAAGGGGCAGGGCTGCGGCCTCACAGGGATTTTGGGGATGTGCTGGCAGTGCCCTGCTCCTGCCAAACTCAGACTTGCTTTCCTTCTCTCCTGGGCCAGTCAAATCCCTCCAGCCCTGCCTTTCCTGCAGAGTTTGCTGGTCATGGAGTTTGCAAAGCCAGCTCCCAGCACAGGGACACACTGGGAAGAAATCTGGATGAACACACATGTCCCACTGCTCCTTTATCCAAAGGGCCACACCACCCTTCAGCTTCCAAACCTCTGTCCTTGCCCCTGCTCGTGTCAGATCAGTTTATGAGTGATGATATGGCTTGTGTGGCAAGGGGACCACCAGCTGCACCAGGGACCTCCCCTTGGGCACTCCATGGCCCCAAAATGCCACCAGCCTGTGGTGGCAGGTGAAGTCTCTGCCCTGGAAAGGATGTGACCACAGCTTTAAAGTTCAGGCTGACAGGAGCTCCTCAGCCCACCAAAGGCTGGTCAGAGCAGAGCCTCTTTTTCTATGTGGAAAATAGAGCCAAAAATCACCATTTAGCTCCATTTCTCCAAGTGCCACCTGGCCAGCAGTGTCACTGTGCTGTGGGAAGGAGCTCACTGTCCCTAAAGCCTGTTGTCTGAGGATGGGGGGCTGCAGCCTGGCCCTGGGACATGCACTGACTTCAGGAACCCCAAATCCAGAGGCCAGGGGTCCCAGGAGGAGACCAGCACCACCCTAACCATGCTCAGAGCCTGTGGCAGCACTGGAAGCCAATGTCCACACTGTCTTTGGGGGGCCTCTTCAGCTCAGCCTCCCTCTCTAGCTGGCAAAACTCATCAGTGTCAACACAGATATTCCTCCCAAAATGATTCTTCCAGCAGTTTCTGATCCTTCTTGAAGAAGTAGAGGTTAAGTGGGAAAGAGATACAACCAACTGATTTTGGAGAAGGGCTTAGGTATCTCACATACCTTTCATTCAACAAGTGCCACATCACATCCATCCTCATCTGATCCCTCCACCTTCTCAAATTTTAAAATTCCCTGTTCCACTCAATTTTCCACTCCCAGTGAGCTTCCTGGCCCAGGGGGACTTTGCTGGCAATCAGGGACTGGCAGCCAAAGTGACACATCTCCAAAACTCTCCCTGCTATTTTGCCACTGCTTTAGCACTACTGTATGCAAAAGCACTATTTTATTTTCCTGCCTCTCCCTCTCCCCTATCCCTCAGCATGTGGCCACTTGAAAAATTTTCAGAAGCAGCTTAGAAAAGAGGAAGAGAAATTCCCTCCCATGGTCTTCCTTGGGTCCATCCTGCTCAGCACACAAGGATGTTTAGATTAGACTGTAGGTTTTGATTGGATATTGGAAGAAAATTCTTCCCTGTGAGGGTGGGCAGGCCCTGGCACAGGGTGCCCAGAGCAGCTGTGGCTGCCCCATCCCTGGAAGTGTCCAAGGCCAGGTTGGACAGGGCTTGGAGCAACCTGGGCTGGTGGGAGGTGTCCCTGTCCATGGCAGGAGGTGGAATGAGATGGACTTTGAGGTCTCTCCTACCCCAAACCATTCCAAAATTTTACTATGAAAACTTACTTATGTATTTTGGAACCTGCTCCAGGAACTGATGCTTTCTACTATACCACACCCAATTTTAGGAACAAAAGGGGACTTTAAAATGTGAGGAGCCTCTTTACCCCTCTGGCTGTTCCCCAGTTAGGCATTGGAGCTCCTGGTGCTGCACCCACAACCCTGTTTGGGACCCTGGGGCGGTACAGCCCTGGATGGCACTCGAAGCATGGACACAGAGTGTGGCTACTGCCCCACAGCCACTGATGGCCCTCAGCTCCAGGGCCTGCCACTGGAGATGACCTGCAGGGGCCGTGGAAGCTGCGGCTCCACGTGCTGGGGACCGGTCGGGCCGGCAGCCGCGCCGGGAGCGCTGGGAGAGCCGCGGCGCCTGCCAAGGCCCGGAGCCCCGGCTTTGAGAGGCAGCCAAAGGCGTCTTCCCTGCACACATCAAAGGGGAAACCTCCGTGTTCCTCCCTGGGCAGCTCCTTCTGGGCTGGAAACTCTCAAGGCTGCCTTGGCCCCAGGTGTGGGATGGGCTGGGCTGGGCCCCCCACGCACATTCCCCCAAACCCTGATGAGCTGTATCAGGGCTCCCTCGTCCTGCTAAGAAACTTCTGCTTCACGACATCCTCCCGGGGCAGAAGACGAGAAGGAACAACTGCCCTTGCAGACGAACGAGGGAGCTGCTTGGAAATGCTCCTCTGCCTGCAAAGGACCCTCAAGGGGCAACTAAACACCATCACCCCAACAGCAGGAGGGGCCAAAGGGGGCAGCAGAGCTGCCAGTGGGCCCCTCACTCTGACACGAACCAGGAGGAGCCAACACATGGCTGCTCCTTTCCCAGCACAACCCTGCTCTGCTCTTCCCCTTTCCAATCAGCTCTGCAGGAGGAACATCCTGTCGTGGGGGGGATTTTCTGTGTCAAACACAACTCCCTCTTTTCATCCCTCCTTTGAAACACGAGCGAGTCCAGCCATGGCACTGCTCCTGCCACACATGCCGGAGGGTTTGAATCACCCCTGTGTGGGCAAAGGTGGGGAGGACTAACCCCAATTCCTGACCTAATGCCATTACAGCTCTCTAAGCCCTTCAGGATGGGTATTTTCTGCTCTTAATCTCTCCTCCCACCCCTGAGCTGGGAGAGGTAACTGGGTGAATGGTCACATGCATCCGGTCACGCAGGATCATCACCCCTGGCACTCGCTGCTCCCTGTGAGCTCCTCACAGTGACCAGCTGGAGTTGGGGATGGAGGAGCCAGGCAAGGCTGCTGGAACCTTGGGAGTCATGGGAAGAGGCCCCTCCAAACCCCACTGCAGTGAGGGGAGCATCCCAGCTCTCTGCAGGGGCTGCCAGGCTGGGAAGCAACACAGCCACCAGCCCCTTGCAAATCACAGTCACTGAGTGGGTTAGGTTGGAAGGGACCACAGTGGGGTCAGCAGTTCCAGCCTCTCTGCCCAAGCAAGGTCATCCCTTTAAGTTCTTAATGTTGTCCTAAATCCTTAACAATGAGCATGTCTTCTCTCTCCCTCATTCCTGGTGCTCTCTCACCCAATTAGAAGCTCCCAGGAGCACACTCAGCTCATCCTGTGCCAGCATGGCAGACACTGATCTCTGCTGCTGCCTCTGGGTGCTACTGCAAAGTAGGGAAAAATAACCACCCACATAAAACATGGCAGCTGTCACACACATTGGACACTGATGAAACCCTCTGGATAACAGCTCCCTGGACTCAGCTTGGAGAACACCTGGAGCATGTCCCACATGGGGAATGGCAACACTGCTCCATGCAAACGCTCCCACCACCATGGGCCAGTCAGTGCCATGTGTCCCCTGCTCTGGGGACCTGCCAGGCAGCTGGAAGGCACTTACCCACGAGTCCTGCTCCCAGGAATGGTGACGAGGAGATGCTGTTGTGGGATGGTATGTCCCGGTGCTCACCATAGTGGGGGCCTTCTCCATAGCTCTGCTGGGACAACACCGGAGAGTTACACTGGGGAGAGGGGATACTGAGCCAAATCCCAAAACATGAGGCTGTCAGAGCCCAGCCTCTCCCAGGAAGGGGCAAAGCCAAAGGCTCTTTGTAAAAAGGGTTTTTATCCTCATGCCAAGGGAGAGCTGGGCAGTGCAGCCAGGAGAATGTGGTGTGGGGAGAGAATATGGCAGCACGGTTTGCCCCATGCTCAAAGTTCTCAGGCAGTTTGGCACCCACCAAGTGAGAGCCAGGCAGCCCCTCCCTGAGCCAGGGGGGGCAAGAGGCAAGGAGAAGGCTGGATAAATTCTAAATATACAAATGAGAGCTGACACGACAGTGCCAGCTCCACTGCTGACCAGGGCGGAAAGGTGCCATTATAAAAATGAATCCCACAAGCCCACACGACATGAGCATCTGCCAAAACAACACTGTTTCCATTAAGTTCATGTCTTTTTTCTCTTCTCCTTCCCAGGTCTGAGTCATGAGCTGTTGCAGCTTCAACTCCCTCCCTGCTAAACCCTTCCTTGTCCTCCATCCCCACTGAGGCCACCTTGGCTGGATGATGTGGTGGATCTCGTTCTTGGCTCCTGAAGTGCCCAGAAAGTTTTGTCACTAGGTGAGAACCCTCAGCCCACTCAATCGTGACCCCATTTGGGGACCTGTCCCACCCTCCAGCAAGGACCCCCCTCTCCCACACCAACAGTGGGTGCAGGGAGGGGAGATGCCTCAGCAGCCATGGGAGCCCAGCCTGGTGCAAGTCTGGGGGAATTTTTGGAAGAGAAACCTTCTCCAAGGGAACTTCAAGGCAGCAAACCCTGGGCAGATGAGGACAGGGGACCCCTCTCCCTGCTGTCACCTCCTCAGGTTCACACCACACCCAAAATGGGGCAAGAAAAGCTGTTCCAGGGTCAGACCCAACACTCTGGAAGGCCTGGGAAAGCCCCAGTTTGTTTTGGTTGGAGCTCAGGGTTTGTGCTTTGTCCTTACCCTTCCTTGGTCAAATGCGGAGCTGTTTTGATCTCCCGTTCCCCAGGAACCTGATCCCGGCCTTTCATCCAAGCCTACCGAAAAACAGGAAGAACAAAGGTTACTCTTTGCTTTATCAGCAAAGCCTCAAAGGTGTTCTCGTAAAATTAACTCTTCCTTCTACAAACAAAACAATATTTTCATTAATAAACCACTTCCACTTGGCGTGACTGAGACTCCCCTCTCCCTCCTCACCCTCCCACTCCCGCTGGGATTTATTCCACAAACTTCAAAGCAAATCCCACCACAGCCTGGAAATGTTTCAAAACACGGGACAGTGGGAAGAGGAGAAACAAGTATTTTAACTCCTTTATTCCAGAGAGCACCCATCAACCTCTTTCATCCCAGAGACCGATGGTGAAGAGGACTGTGAGTCAAAAACACTTTGCACCCATCCTGATGCTGCAGCAGAACCCAACTTTTGCCCATGGTGCCACAAGGTCATGGACCAAACTCTCTTCTCCATTGCACCTGAGCAGAATAAAAGAGCACACAGAGCCAAAATCCTCGCGTGGGACTGGCTGGGGGTACAATGTTACACAGTCACACCCATTCTGGGGTTTTCTTTAAGCCCTCCATGGTTACCTGGAGGAAGGTGTGATGTCAGCATGGGCCCATCAGAGCACATTCCTGTTCATCTCAGCTTTAGCCCTCCAAGCACATCCCTGGAAAAAGGGGAACGGACCCAAATGGCACAGGACCAGCGAGGAGGATTTTGCAATGTGCCTGCACAGCCTGTGGTGGGAATCAGCTCTTTTCATCACCTGCCAGGTCCACCCAGGCTGCACCTCTGGGGCTGTCGGCACATGAGGCACCCAGGAGAGCCAGAGAATCATGGAATGGCTTGGGTGGGAAGGGACCTTAAAGATCATCTCATTCCACCCCCTGCCATGGGTGGGAAACACCTTCCACTAGCCCAGGTTGCTCCAAGCCCCATCCAATGTGGCCTTGGACACTTCCAGAGATGGGGCAGCCACAGCTTCTCCGAGCAGCCTGTCAGAGCCTCACCACTCTCACAGGGAGGAATTTTTTCCTAATATGCCATCTCTCTGCCCTCTGGCAGTGGGAAGCCCTTCCCCCTGGTCCCTGTTCAGCTATCCCAGATCCCCTTCAGGGAGATGCATATGCTCACCAGGACACAAAAATCCTGGGGTGTTGCATGAGCAAAGCTCCCACATGGCCAGCTGATTCCAAGACTGCACAGAATGAGCATTCCCTGCAAAACAGCCTCAACCTGACTTGGCAACAGGATTTCCGACTGTGCTGATCCATCTCCCACTCTGGTGGGTGACCAGGGGTCAGTATCCCCACATTTAAAGGCTCGTGGGACTAAATCCAGGGATTCTCAAAGGGGGCTGGGCAGGGTGGGAGCATCATCTCTGAAGATGCTGCAGACAGGGAGAAATGCCAGCCCTGCAGGAGGCTGTGCAGCATGGACGGCTCTGGCTGGAGCCAGCTCTCTGCTCCAGCTCATGGGAACCCCAGCCCCACACAGGGGTCATGGCCACATGCACCATGGAGCGACATGTGACCCTCCTGCAGCATCCAGGAGCACCCTGAGACAGCACTGGGGGCCCAGGGGCTCTCCCTGTGCTGGCTCTTCCAACAGCCACAGTGCCAGCAGGGATGGCCCTTCCAGGTGCCCCAGGATGCTTTGTGGGGACAGGGGGTGTGTGGGAGCAAGGACAAGGGGGCAGGGGTAGGGGGACAGGGCTCACTCCCATTCCAGCTCAGCAAAGCTGATTATTATGGCAAACATGCCACGGATTTGTCTCCTTTGCTCCCCTCACTGTTCATTTAACCAGAAACTTCTTTCAAATTACATCCTTCTATTTCGGTGCCTTTGTGTTAATCATTTCCCCAGAGAATTGGTGTTTAATTGCTGTCTAATTTGCATAATTATGCATATTAATCTACACACCTAATGAATATTCATAATTCTCATTTAGATTTTGTTTTCTAATCAAAAATTTCCAATGTGATTACTGTGCAGAGCAGGGATAAGCCTCTAATAATACCTTGGATACTGGGGAGAATTACTGCAAATTCTCCCACCTCCTACTTCCTAGAATAAACTTTTGCTTTGCTAATGTGTTTTTCCAAAGCAGTTCATCTGCAATCCCTGCAAACCCCAGCGAGGCAGAGGGCAGAGACGCTCCTTCGAGTCATTTTGCTGTCACGGGTGGTTTTAAAGCGCCCCAAGGGTCAGGGCGAAGGCACGAGCAGGATTTGCAGCCTCGGACATCCTTGGAATGCTCGTCCCTCTGCGCTGGAAGGACAAGGACTGCAGCACCACAGTGCCCAGGAGGAACCCCAGGAGCCTCAGAGCCATGGGGGCAGCCAAGCCATGGGGGTCCTGATCCCCACAGCCAGCCCTGCCCCATGCAGGATGGGGGGTTGTGGGTCCTGGATCATCCTGATGTCACGCAGAGCCCCTGGTCCTGTCACCAACCCAACCCCCAGAGCACCTCCCAGGCCAGAATGTGCCAGGAGAGGATCCTCAGTGGGACAGGCTCTGGAGCGCCCTGGGGTGCCTGGAAGCCCAGGGTAAGTTTTGCCCAGGTTGGGGACTCTCCCTCATTTGAATAACCCTTCAGATATCCAAGAATCTTCGGATATCCCCTTCAGATATTCCAAAACAGCCTGGACACAATCTGGTGCTATGTGCTTTGGGATGATCCTGCTTGAGCAGGGAGGTGGGACCAGATGACCCACTGTGGTCCCTTCCAACCTGACCCATTCTGGGATTCTGTGTCACAATTTCTGAAAAAAAAAAGAATCCCTGCCAGGTCTCAGCAAACTGGTCTAGTGGAAGGTGTCCCTGTCCATGGCAAGGGGTGGGATGAGATGAGATTTGAGGTCCCTTCCAAGCCAAACCATTCTAGGATTCTGGGATTCTGTAACCCCCAGGGAAGATCCAAAGGCCTCTTGTACCCTCCAGAGAGTTCCAGTGGCTGCCAAGATGAGGTGAGGTTATCACTCTCCCACCCACGTGGCAAAGAGCATCCCATGGCTCTGGAAGCAGCCCAGGCTCTGCTGCCTATGAAGGTGCCCATGCCAGCTCTCTGTCTGACTTCTCCTGGAAAACAAGGTCTTGCACCTTCCTCAGGCTGCAGCCGCCAGCGTGAAAGGTGCTGGCAAAAATTTCCCATTTTCAGCCTGCAGGTGTTTTAAGAACTCAGGATTTCTGAGCTGAAGCCAGGAAAAAGCAGACTGCCCGCGTCCGACGTCTGGCATCTGTGCTGCAGTCGCTGCCAGCCTGCGCTCCCCTCTCTCCAGGCTGGAAGGAGCTGCAGTTTGGCAGCAAATGCCCTGTGAGATCCCAGGGCTTGGCTAAAGGCAGGTGCCTCTGGAAAAGCTTCCATTGGCAGGGTTTGCTCATTCGCACCACAGAGCCCCCCAACATGGTGTCACTCCCCAACACGGTGTCACCCCCCAACATGGTGTCACCCCCAAACACGGTGTCACCCCCCAACATGGTGTCACCCCCAAACACGGTGTCACCCTCAAACATGGTGTCACCCCCAAACACGGTGTCACATCCAAATGCTGCCACACCTCCCCCTGCCCAGGCACAACTGGCACTGAGCACCCAGGCTGCACCCAGATGGAGGGAGAGGAAGAAGAAGGGCCAGGAGAGGGAAGCTGTGGTGGGAAGGACATGGCTCAGGCAGCCCAGTGCTGGCACCTCTGGGGCTCCCCCATGGGCAGCCCACCCAGACCCCTCTGTCCCAGCAGCTCTGGAGGTGACCCAGGTACACAGGGAAGGGCCAGAAGCACCTTGAGATGCCTGGCAATGTTTCCTGCCTACAGGCATTGCTCATGTGCTACCCCAGGTGGGACAAAGATCCCACGGGCATCTCCCATGCCCTCAACTGCCTCATCCTTGGGCACAGATCTGTGTCAAACACACACAGCTCTGGCCAAAAAGATCATCAGTCCAAGACACCAAGTGATATCCAGTCCAAAGGGCTATGGAGATACTTCCAGGGCTGGAGACCCTCTGCTCTGGAGCCAGGCTGGGAGAGCTGAGGGTGTTCACCTGGAGAAGAGAAGGCTCTGGGGAGACCTGAGAGCCCCTTCCAGTGCCTAAAGGGGCTCCAGGAGAGCTGGGGAAGGACTTTGGACATGGGATGGAGGGACAGAACAAGGGAGAATGGCTTCCCGCTGACAGAGAGCAGGGATATTGGGATATTGGGAAGTTATTTTTCCCTGTGAGGGTGGGCAGGCCCTGGCACAGGTTGCCCAGAGCAGCTGTGGCTGCCCCATCCCTGGAAGTGTCCAAGGCCAGGTTGGACAGGGCTGGGAGCAACCTGGGCTGGTGGAAGGTGTCCCTGCCCATGGCAGGGGTGGAATAAGAAGAGCTTTAAGGTCCCTTCCAAGCCAAACCATTTCACAATTCCACGATTCAGTGATTGAAAGCTCCCATGGCACCAAACTGAATTATGTTTGCACAAGTGAGCTCCAGCCCAGCGCATCCCAGTGCTGGAGCAGTTGGATTGCCACCCTTCCAGGTGCTCTCCCTAGTGCAGGGGTGGTGAGTTTTGGAGATGCCCACGTGCCCATGCTGCTGGCAAGAGCCAACTTGATTTTAAAATAACCCCATTTCTCAACTACTCAAGGCACACTCTCCAATTGAGAAAAGACAAAAATAGGCACTACCTCCTCTCGCCATTAATACAGTTATTAAACCTCGTACAGATTAATTGTGCATTTTAATAACCCTGGGCATGAATATTCATAACACATTTCTTGCTCATGTTCTAATTAAAACATACTAATAGAATAAGATGTAGCTGTCAGACAGTCATTTTTTTTCTTATGATTTTTCTGCTGCAGCCAAGAGAAGCTGATAGACAAGAGCTGTCCTAGGCTCCAGCAAGGATAAAAATAATTTAACCATGTTGAGGCTCAGGAAAAAAGTCCTTCCTGCAGCAACAAGCCACAGTAACAGGCTATGGACAAGTGCCTGGTGACCCAGGGCACTGGGAGTTGTTCCCCATCCAGGAGGAACGGAAGCACTGTGGTCACACAAACAACAAAACAAGGGTAGAGAGTGACAGGACAAGGGGGACTGTTTTAACCTAAAGGAGGAGACATTTAGTTTAGATGTGAGGAAAAAATTCTTCCCTGTCAGGGTGCACAGGTTGGCCAGAGAAACTGTGGCTGCCCCATCCCTGGAAGTGTCCAAGGCCAGGTTGGATGGGGCTTGGAGCAACCTGGGCTAGTGGGAGGTGTCCCTGCCCATGGCAGGGGGTGGAATGAGATGGGCTTTAGGTTCCCTTCCAACCCAAACCATTCCAGGATTCTGTGAAAAGGCATTACAAGGGTGTAGGGTTTTGTGATCTATCCCACATCCCACATCCTGTCTTCTCAGTGTTTTCCAGCTGCCATCCATGGGGTCCCTGGAGCTGAAAATGCTGCCCCAAGAGATGCTGCTCCGGATTCAGTGACCAGAGCACCCAAACCTACCTCGGCACAGGTGCTGGTCCTCGAGCCAGCCTGAGCCCTGAGGTGTTTAATAGCTCTGAACCCCACAATGTGAGCACAGCAGCAGGACAGGGCTTGGGAGGGAGCGTGGCTCTGTGTCAGACTGTGCTCTGACCACCAGGAGATGACCAAGCGCTCCCCAAGGTACAGCTTTGGTATTTAGGCCAAGGTCCTGAGATGGATAAGGTCAGGAGTTGGACTCGATCCTTATGGGTCCCTTCCAAAGCAGATTCTGTGAAAGGTCTTTCAAAACAAGCTCAATCCCCAATAACTGCTTTGTGAGCAAAGCTCAAGGAGTGTGGATCCAGAGGACACGCAGCAATGCAGAGCAGGACATTTTGCTCCTGACACCTCTCAGACACCAATTGTACAGCAAGATCCAGAGTTTCTGCTCTTAAATCCTGCCCCATGGGATACTCTGAGGAGAGGACACACTACTGCAAAGGTGTGGTCCTGGTCCAGACTGCTTGAATCATGGAATGCTTTGGGTTGTGAGGGACCTGAAAGCTCATCTCACTCCAACCCCTGCCATGGGCAGGGACACCTTCCACCAGCCCAGGTTGCTCCAAGCCCTGTGACTCGAAATGACCCAAAGGCACCTCGTTTTCACTGTCAGGAGAAGGATGCAGTGATGGAACCACCACAAGTGGCAGTGGGGACACTGCTGGGGTTGCTGTGCTGCTTGAGCTGGGGCTGAGCCAAGCTGACCATCTCTCTCCCCCAGCAGCCCCTGCCCCCACAATCTGCCAGTGTCCAAGCCCTCTCCCTAATCTGATTCCATCAAAACCACTAGACCAGGCTTTTTTTTTTTTAAATTCTATTAAAAATATTTAGGCCAAATCCCTCGCATGGCTGGAGAAGGGTCAGAAGCAACCACAGCTGCCACGAAGGTGGCAGTTTCCATCTCCAAAGGTCTACAGACCACTCTGTGCCCATAGTGGGGCTTTGAGAGCCGGGTGGCAAATCCAGCTCTGCAGTGGTGCCCGTGGGCTGGAGCAGGACAGGGATGTGGTGGCAGCTGGAGTAAAAACCCCACAGCCAGCAGCCCACAATGCTCACGGAATACACTCAGAATAATCAGGGAATGGTTTGTGTTTGGATGGACCTTAAAGATCATCTAGTTCCAAACCCCTTGCCATACCCCCTTCCAAGTCCCTTTCCAAGCTCCAGGAGAAGTCTGGGGAACTCTGTTCCCCACCTGCCTCCCTGGGAGGGGGGACAGCACAAGCCACCACGGACAGGGACAGCGGTGCCACCGTAATTTGATTTGAAACAGAGGTGACAGAAGGCTGCTTGATAAACACTTCCAAATTAAGCAGCTTTGTGTCCTAATCGCTCTGGCGATCAGCCTCACAGCAAAATCTCTGCTAAAAGGGATTGGAAATCAATAAAATTAGTCGACTAGTAATTAGCTTTAGTCCCAGGCAAACCAGTAAAGTTGTTTTTCCTGGCCAGAGTTGGCTCCTTGGAGCCACCACTGCCACTCAGCAAGGAGCAACCCACCCAGGCACCCCAGGGAAAAGCTCAGGAGTGCAAGCAGAACCCCTGTGAGGAAAAACAGGGTGCTGGAAGCAGCTCCCAGCCCTGCTTGTTTATTTACCAGGCCTGTCTGCCCCCAATAGGAAAAAACAGCTGTGAGTGGAGCTGTTTACAGGACGTCGATTGTGGACGGGACTATACAATTTGGTCACTTCCTTTTCCCGGCGCACAACAAAACAATTAGGAAAAAAAAGGGGGGGTAAAAAACCCACCTCGAACACCTGGAGGGTAGCACGGGGTCCCTGATAATGCCACCCCAGAGGGGTGCTCATGGGGCTGCTCAGGGGGGTGTTTTATGCCTTCCACTGCTTTGAAATTTGAGGTTGGACCAAAACTGATTGGGACAGTGAGACTCAGCTGCTCTGCTGCCATGGGAGTGTCCAAGGCCAGGCTGGACAGGGCTTGGAGCAACCTGGAATAGTGGAAGGTGTCCCTGCCTATGGCAGGTGGCACTTCTCTCTGTGACCAAGGACAGGACCCAGGGAACGGCTGGAGCTGTGCCAGGGGGTTGGGATGGATCTCAGGGAAAGGTTCTTCCCCCAGAGGGTGGTGGGCACTGACCAGGCTCCCCAGGGCAGTGGGCACGGCCCCAAGGCTGCCAGAGCTCCAGGAGTGTTTGGACAACCCTGGGGGACAGGGTGGAATTGTTGGGGTGTCTGTGCAGGGCCAGGGGTTGGACTGGAGGGTCCTTGGGGGGGGTCTTTTCCCACTCAGGGTTTCCATAAGCAGATGCTCTGGACCAGGACAGCCAAGGGCAGCAACTCCATCCCCCAGACCAAGGACCACAAATGGGGACACACACAACTGTACCCACATTAAACACACCAGAGTCTATGAACACAAATCCTTGCATGATTTTGGGGGCAGATTCTGACTATTTATCTCTCTGGTGATGAATGAACAGAGAACTCAAAGCCAAGACAGACACATCCACCCCCCACCCACCCCTGGTCCTGGGAAGCACCTGCTGCTGCCTCCCCCCTCCCCAAACACACACTCAGATAATTTTTGACTTAAAAAAAGCTGATGCCACCACTTGGGTGATCATTTAGCATCTGCTCTGGCATCTCCTGAGCTGTATTCCAGCTCAGCAGTTTCTGCACGCTCAGAGATGGGTTTCAGGAAATCTTTGGGGCTGGGGAAAGATGGGAGAGAACCAGGAAAAGAGTGGGGAGAAATGATCCATTCCCCATCAGCTTTGGATATGGGATGAGTATGGAGAGAAATTAAGTCTACAGTCAACACCAAAATCATAGACTCATGGAATATGCTTAGTTGGGAGGGACCCATCAGGATCATCAAGTCCGACTCCTGGCCCTATGCAGGACACCCAAATTAACCAGAAAAGGGGAAAAAAGAATCAGAGAACTACTTTAGTTACTCCTGGTCTTTAGAAGATGCTCCCATGTCACTGAAACTGCTCCCACATCACTGAGACTGCTCCCAAAGGACAGGGCAGGCTCCAAGGCAGTCCCTGGTCTGGACTCCTGTCCCTGCACAGGACACCCCAACAATCCCATCATGTCCATAAAAAAATAATAATTATGTGCAATAATAAATGTACAAATCTATGCCCAGCACAGGGATGAGGAAGATTTGGAAAAACACAACAAAGGCCAACAAGCAAATTCAACCATCCCTGCCTTTAGACACAAGTGTTATCTGCAGACCTACAGGAAGGTCCTCATTGCATTTTGGGAGTGGTTTTACAGTAATCAAAATAAACCTCTGCCTGCTTAAAATCATCATTAAGGAAATAAATCACCTGGGCCAGCCCAGGCCTCACCAAGGCCCTGCAAAGTGACTGCATGTGGTGCCAGTGGTGGGAAAGGGCTGCACCAGGGCAAGCCACCAGCCTCTCGTCCACAGCGTGGCCAAGGACCAGACCCACAGCCCCAGGATTCATTCCAGGGCTGAACTGTTGGTCTGTTCCCTTCCTGTAGGGTGGGTTAAACTGTACAGGATTTATGAAACTAAAAAAATGGGATGAATGGATTGAGAGCAGCCCTAGGGAAAAGGACTTGGGGGTGGTTTTGGGTGAGAAGCTCCACATGCCCTGGCACCCAGAGACGTCCCATGTGCTGGGCTGACCCCACAGCAGGGGAGGGGGATTCTGCTCCTCTGCCCTACTCAGGTGAGACCCCACCTGCAGAGCTGCCTCCAGCTCTGGGGTCCCCAATATGAGAACATGGAGCTTCTGGAGAGAGTCCAGAGGAGGCCATGGAGATGCTCCCAGGGCTGGAGCCCCTCTGCTCTGGAGCCAGGCTGGGAGAGCTGGGGGTGTTCACCTGGAGAAGAGAAGGCTCTGGGGAGACCTGAGAGCCCCTTCCAGTGCCTAAAGGGGCTCCAGGAGAGCTGGAGAGGGACTTGGGACAAGGGATGGAGGGACAGGACAAGGGGAATGGCCTCCCACTGCCAGAGGGCAGGGTTAGATGGGATATTGGGAAGTTATTTTTCCCTCTGAGGGTGGGCAGGCCCTGGCACAGTTTGCCCAGAGCAGCTGTGGCTGCCCCATCCCTGGAAGTGTCCAAGGCCAGGTTGGATGGGGCTTGGAGCAGCCTGGGCTGGTGGAAGGTGTCCCTGCCCATGGCAGGGGGTGGGATGAGATGGGTTTTAGTGTCCCTTCCAACCCAAACCAGTCTGGAATTCTGTGATAACACAAAGCCAGTGGGAACAAGTGAAGGCAACGAGGCCGTTGCCCCCCCCCCCCCCCCAGTGCAGGGAAGATCCCAGTCCCTCCAGCAGAAATTCGTGGAGAGCTGACAGTCCTCTCTCCCAGCCCCCAGGAAAGCCAGCAAGATGCCACAGGGAGAAAGAAAACAAACCTGTGACGACAACCAGAGGGAAGAAAATAAACTTTAAAGCTCAAAACACTTCCCCCAGCTGTAAAAACAAAGGCCAGCAATGACCAAACACGAGCACAAAGGAGCGGCATGAGAAGGGGATGGAGGATAACACAGGACTCGACCAGTCGGTGCTTCCTAAAGGTCACCAGCCTGTGGGACAAACCAACGGTGTCCCCTGTGCTCAGCCTGCCTGGGACAAACCTCCCCATGTCCCTCATCCCCAGCCTCCGCCCAGGCCCAACAGCCCTGTAAGGAGCCCGATGTCACGGAGGGTCTGAGGGCCAAAAGTGCAGGGGAGGGGACCAAGAGTAACACTGGGGTGAGTCAGACTCGTAACAGGTGTCAGAGAAGGCCCTTTTCCTCTGCTATACCTCAGGTCAGTTCATGTTTTAGAGGAGCAGCTCTGCTCCCTCCTCACAGATGGAAACAGCCAGCGTGGGGTGACAGTGGGAGCCCCACTGCCAGTGGCTGGACAGACCTGTGGTCCCACGGCACTGTGACACAGCAGGTGACAGGGACCACGGGGGGTGGGACAGCATGAGGAGTGGCCCCAAACCCAGGGGACAATGAGCTGCTGGAAACAGCTTGGGATGAAACCAACCCTGCAGAAGAGCAAGGAGGTGGCTCAGACCCAACCCCATGGTCCCCTCTTTCCAGGAATGTTTCAGGCAGCACCTCAGCCCTCCCCAAAGTGGGACATCCCAGGCTTTGACTCAGGGCCATGATAAATCTTGGTGCAGGGAAATGTAGTCCTGGACACCAGCAGTGCCATCATGTCACCTCCCCAGCCCTGCACCCCGAGGTAACTGAGCACTGCCAGCAGGAGGGTTCTCACTGCTCCCAGGTGTGCAGCTTCAAAACATCTCATTCTACTCACTAAATACTAAAATCCAGGGAGCTGCAAGAAGTTCCATCCTTGTGTGAAACATCACACTCATGGCCCCTGGCTTGAAGCCCATAAGTGTGTCCGTAGGACCTCTGAGGGCTCCTGGGAGCTGCAGTCATGGAATCCCAGACTGGTTTGGAAGAGACCTTAAAGCTCACTTTCTTCCACCCCCTGCCATAGGCAGGGACACCTTCCACCAGCCCAGGTTGCTCCAAACGCTGTTCACCCTGGCCTTGGACAGTCCCAGGGATGGGACAGCCACAGCTGCTCTGCCCAACCTGTGCCAGGGCCTGCCCACCCTCACAGCCAACAATTCCTTTCCAATATCCCATCTAACTGCTCTCTGGTAGTGGGAAGCCATTCTTCCTTGTCCTGTCTCTCCATCCCTTGTCCCAAGTCCCTCTCCAGCTCTCCTGGACCTCTTTAGGCACTGGAAGGGGCTCTCAGGTCTCCCAGAGTCTTCTCTTCTCCAGGTGAACACCCCCAGCTCCCCCAGCCTGGCTCCAGAGCAGAGGGGGCTCCAGCCCTGGGAGCAACTCTGTGGCCTCCTCTGGACTCTCCAGCAGCTCCACATCCTTCTGCTGTTGTTCCCCAGAGCTGGAGGCAGCTCTGCAAGTGGGGTCTCACCTGAGTGGGGCAGGGGGGCAGAATCCCTCCTCCCCTGCTGTCCCTGCTGTGGGATCAGCCCAAGGCACAGGGGGGTTTCTCAGTGCCAGGCACGGGGCCAGGGCACGTCCAGTCTCTCATCCTCCAACTCCCCCAAGTCCTTCTCCCCAGGGCTGCTCTCACTCAGCCCATTCTCCCATGAGTGAACTGAACTGCTCAGACAGCCCCGTAGAGAACCTTCACTCATGTTCTGCCTCACATGCATTCAACAACATCAACACATTTGCTACCACAAAACAATTTAAATTCAGTAGGTCCAGGGTTATTCGGACCCGGGGGTTATATCCCATTAAACAGAAAGCTTTAGGGAGAAGAGCATGAGCAAATCCACATCCTGGTTTTTCCAGCTCATTTATTCTACCACAAAGTTGCACACTCATGAAAGCTGCAGCCACTCCACACTCACACATGGATTGTTGTCCAGAGACAGAGAATTCCTTTTGCTGAGTGAATGAGTGAACTCAGCAGCCTGAAGGCAGCGAGGGATGAAACCCGGTGGGTCCCCCGGGACATCCCCGGTGACCTCTCATGCCCTCGGGCCGTGGTGTACTTTGCACACCCACACAGAGGCACTGAGTAGGTGCAACACCCCCACTCCCTCCCTCAGCAGCATCTCCCTCTCTTTCCGCTCTGATTTGCATCTTTCCAAGTGTTGTTTCATTTGCAATGTAAAATCAAATTACGGCCGCAGAGATGCAACCAGAACACCGGCTTTTTGCTGGGGAGGAGAAATCTTTTCCCACTTGGTTTCCATTACTCACCAAGCAAGAAAGCTGGGGACAAAAACTTGTTTACTTTTAACTTATAACTGACTGAAAAACCCCCAAAAGTTTGCCAAAGAGGCATTTGAGATCACAGAGCTGGGCTCAATCTCAGGTGGCAGAGCACGGTGCCAGCCCTGCCTACGTGAGCCCTCCCAGCCCTCCACTGCCACAGACCTGCAGGGAGGGAGGCCAGGGGCTGTTAAAAATTAGACAAATTAAGGACTGCTTCCAAAAAATGTGGAAATTACACTGGGAAATGGCCAAACACACGTAGACACCATCACAGCGGCCTTGGGAGTTTGTTTGCGGGTCTCCTCTTTGCGGGAAGAGGGATGGTGGTTAACGACTTGTGCACTCCACAGACTGCACCATCCCTGCAAACTTCCTTGGAAAAAAATCCATTCCAAAGGGGAGAGAAAGCCACCCAGGGGTGGTTATTCTGCCATCCTCGGGGTGCTGGACAGCCCAGCTCCCCCGGGCTCCCTGGGATGCCCCGGCACAGGATGCGGCTCCGGAGCCAACGCGTTCGCCGAGACGATGATTCAGCCCACAGGAAGGATCATCTAAGAAGAATTGCTGGACACAATGAGGGAAACTTTCCCAAACAAAGTGTTCTCACCACCACCTGCCTCCCTCCCTCAGCCCTGGCTTTTGCTCGCAAATAACCTCCAGATTCTGGTCACCACAACAAAACTTTTTGCTCTCTCCTTTCCCAAGGTGAACACTGATGGGGCACAGCAGGATCAGGATGCCACCCTGACCCCTGAGGGCAACTGAGGAGCTGCCAACAAGGCCCCCAGCCATGCCCAGTTACCGCCAGTAGCTGGACATGCCCAAAACGCACGGACCAGGCTTACTAAGGCACCCCTAAAGCAAACCCAAGGGCCAGAGTACAGCAGGTGCAGAGTTTTGGGGATAACTGCTTGTACTGCCAAGGAGTTTTCACTCCCAGACAGCAGCACTTACAGAACTGGTCCATGTGCCACCACACAGTGAGATATCTACCTGAAGAACAATGTAAAGACAGATGTGACCTATTTAGAGCTCTGCCAAATATTTCTGTAATTGAAGAGACCACTGATTATTTAAACTGCATTTAAAAGGGCTGAATTCAATCTACTTGGTACTTCGAAGTCCACACACCACAACGCTTTTTTTCATCCCTTTTTAAACAGAAACACTTTGAGATGTTCATTTGTCCCTTCCCCTGAAAGAATCCACATCTTTGTATAACCACACCCCATGTCCCAAGTTCCCCTTGTAACCCTAAAGCCAAAAGGACAAGTCATAGGAAGAGCTTACCTGAAAAAACCCCCAAACTAAATCATCAGCTTTAAGGCTACAGAGGTTTGTGGTGTGTACAGTGCAGGGCCACCAGGCCAGGGCTCAGACTCCTGACCTTGGTAGGTATTCATGATGCTTCATACCGTAGGTTTAGGCTGCCAGCCAATCTCTGGAACCCTCCTTCTGATCATACATTGGTCAGGGGTGACCAAAAAGTTGCTCCAGCCCCTTGTGCCCTGGTTCCCATTGTCCCTAAAACCAGCTCACACCCCCCAGCTCCCAGCAGTGCCTTAGCCCAAACACTGGTGGGGAGGGCGGGCTTTATAAATTTACCTGTGCCACCTGGTCTGGTTTGAGATGTAGAAAAGTATCTGGGGCAGTTCAAGGGGGAGGACAGGACGGAGGGTGGCACAGCTTCTGCCAACAGCAGTGTGGGTAAATGCCGTGTTAAATCGGTCACGGAGGTGCCGCAGGAGGTACCAGCTCAGGCTGGAAGTGCCACCCTCAGCAGGCACTGCTGGGCTCCCCTTGCACCACGTGGGACTAGAAGGAGGGGCAAGGAGGACATCACTGAAGGAGCCAAGGGGAGCCCACTCTCGTCATCCCTTCGGGCAGGGCTCTGAGCTCTGCCCCACCTGGTCCCTCCCTGTCCCCAGATAACGCGCCGGTGGCACGGGTGAGGTGCCAGCAGATGGCACTCACTGTGTGGCACGGATCCTCCCTCACGGCTCGCTCTTTGCCAGAACTAACCAACACTTTTCCTGCTTGCACATTTCAAACCATTTCCTAGATGCAACTTTGGCATCACTTACCAGTGCCTGGCAGGAGCTGGTGCTCCTTGGTCTGATCCCT
Source organism: Pithys albifrons albifrons (assembly GCF_047495875.1). Lineage (NCBI taxonomy): Eukaryota > Metazoa > Chordata > Aves > Passeriformes > Thamnophilidae > Pithys > Pithys albifrons. Next base: position 5,175,184 of record NC_092484.1, read on the forward strand.
CATGGTGGACAACACAAAAAGCCCTGAAAAAACCCACTGCCCAGTCCCTTGGAAGCCCCATGGGGGGTCTCAGGAAAGCAGGTTTTATTATTTTTATTGGCATTTTCCAGCTTATGTTGGTCATGAACAGACCATTGTTGGGTGATACCAAGAATATGGAAGTAGGTTTTCCCTCCCTGCTCCATGGCCAGCAAACCCATGGCATCATCCAGCCTGGCCTCACAGCTGCATCCCAGCCCTCTGAGTGCTCACACATCAGGCTGTGCTGCTCACAGCAACAAGCTGCAGACAGAAAGAGACCTATTAGATTATCTTGTCTGTGTCTCCTCTACATGATGGTTCGATTTCTGGTGCTTTTGTCAAGCCAAGCACTAACACTTCTTATCAGGAATCCCAATACAACTGTCTAGGAAAATTGACCATTAACAAGCTTCTCTGATATTTTCCTCAAAACCTGCTTTCTTTTAACTATGAGAAGCTCAAAGGAATGTTTTCCTCCATGAACAAAAGAGTTGCATCAAGTTAAAAGCCTGGAGCTGCAGTTTGCTGGGATGGTGAGAGCCAAGCTCAGTGTTCAGATGAGAAGCTGCTGTCCTGAAGAAAAGTGGCTGAATTTTCAAAGGCAACTTTGGAAACAATATCTATACATATGTACAAAAATGAGGAGGGGGTGGAAAATGAAGCCACTATTAGCCTAGTGAAGCAAGGAAAATGAGAAGGGCCAAAGTCATCTCCAAACGACTGAGTCAAGTGCACAAGCTCTGCTGGCAGCTCCCACCTCTGCTCCAGGGAGACCCAGGGCCACCCTGGCTGTGGACCATGCTCCCTCTGGATCATCACTCCCTCTGGATTCTCACTGTGCTGGGTTCATGAGGTGGCTCAGGGCATGGCAGCACTGGCTGCTCTGGAAGGAAAGGGCCCTTCTTACCCTGTATTTATCCTGAGTGAGTTCTGGGGCTCGTTGGACTTTCCAGGGGCTGCTGAACATGTAAGACAGCAGGAAACCCAAAGAAAATCAGTTCCCCATTTGGAGCACAATGTGCCCCAGAAGCCCCCAAGATGGGGCAGGCCAGGATGGATAGGAAGAGGAAGACCTCAGCCAGCAGCTGGTCTGCAAAACCACAGCTCCACACCTCCCTCCTCTCAGAGCCCCATCTCTGCTGTCAGCAGCCAGGGGGGGACACCACCTCTGTGCAAGCTGCCCCAGCTGCTCCACCAGACTCCTCATCCCACCACAGAATCAAGGGGGAACAAGCTGATATAAACCTCTCTGGAGTCCAGGATCCATTGCACTCGAGGGATTGTCCATCCAGCTCCTGCTCTGCTCAGGATGAGGAGCACACACTGACCCCTGGTGACCTTGGGCATGGAGCTTTAACTCTCTGATAGAGTACCCAGAATGGTTTGGGTTGGGAGGGACCTTAAAGCTCAACTTATTTCACCCCCTGCCATGGGCAGGGACACCTTCCACCAGCCCAGGGTGCACATGGGAACCTCCTCCTGCACAGTTTTGTCCATCCGGCACATTCCCCCTTATCCCACAGCATCCCAAAGCCTCAGCTGCTCCTGGCATTCCAGAGGGAGCACATCCTGCACACAGGATGCTGCCTCAACTACACACAAGCCATTTAAACACAAGAGGTGCAGGTTTCCTCACCAGCACAGCAGCCCCTGTACCCCCCTCAGTTCAAAGCAGACACTACTTGGAGCAATTCGGGCAAACTGGTTTCTCTCAAGTTAAAACTCAACGTGCACAAGTCACTCCAGTCAAAGCCAGACCATTTCCAAGAGCTGTGCATCAATTCCATGAGAACCCTGTAGGGCAAGGGAACCCCCACTAGGCTGTGTCACTACCCCATACAGCACCAACTGTGACAGGGACCAGGGGTCACCCTCGGCTGGCAACGAACCTCGGGGGTGTGCTGGAGCCAGGCAGGGATCCTCCTGTGTCTCCTTGTCCTTCCCTGCCCTGCCCTCAGGACACTGGGGCAGGTTTTAGGGGACCTGGGCACACGCTATGGGGGAGGCAAGAGGTGGCAAAGCTGAGCTGAGCTTGCTCCCCAGACAGGGTCGTGTGTCCTCAAGCAGCTTCCACGCTCTCTGTTCCTGCCCAACAGCACCAAAGGCAGGGACTCAGTGCATGGGGAGGAGGATCCCTGCACACTTCCAGCCCCTCCACATTCCTCAGGAGCACAATTCCCAACCGATCCATTACAAACTACTCCTTTGCACTCCACTCACCCACCCTCTGCCAAAAAACCCTGGCACTGCCAGATGTCTGGCAGGAACACCTACCCCCAAACAGCTTCTTCTGGGATGCCATATCCATGGAGCAGCCCGGGAGCTCCGCACTCCGTGCCGAGCGCTCCGAGCCCGGCGCGCTCCTCCCTCCCGTCCGGAGCTCGGGGAGGAGCAGCCCCAGCTCCTCGTCCTGCCCACACTGCCTGCCTTTGTCTGGGGACTGCCGAGGGCTCGCTGAAGGGCAGGCAGAGGCAGTGCAAGGAAAATTAATGAAGTTTATGGAGTGGATCAGGTTTACCAGGGGATTTTATGAAGCCAAAGAGCGACTGGGCAGCAGCTCTTGCAGGTCAGGATTGCTCCCAGGGAGCCCTGGAAAAACACCCAAGTGGCTCAATCCTGCTCTGAGCCACAGATGAGGGTGGGGAGGCCCTGGCACAGGGTCCCCAGAGCAGCCGTGGCTGCCCCATCCCTGGAAGTGTCCAAGGGCAGGTTGGACAGGGTTTGGAGCAACCATGGCAGGAGGTGAGAAGAGGAGGCTCAGAGGTGACCTCAGCACTGTCTAGAACTACCTGAAGGGAAGTTCTCCCAGGCACTCAGCAATAGGACAAGGGGGCACGATGGGCTCAAGCTCTGCCAGGGGAAATTCAAGTTGGAGATCAGAAAAAAATTCTGTGCAGAGAGAGTGCTCAGGGATTGGAATGGGCTGCCCAGAGAGGGGGTGGATTCCCCATCCCTGGAGGTTTTTAAGATGAGACAGGACATGGCACTGAGTGTCATGATCTGGTAAAGGGACTGGAGTTGGACCAAGGGTAGGACTTGATGATCTCAGAGGTCTTTTCCAACCCAACTGATTCTACGATTCTACGATTCTATGAGCTTTAAGATTCCTTCCAAACCTCCCAAACCATTACATGATTCTATTGTTATCTCCTCCTGTTAAAGGCCAGCTCAGCACCCCTCCTGCTCATTGGGTTACAAACAGGGCAGCAGTTGGAGCAGTCTGCCCTCTCCCAAAAGCCACCCCCACTCAATCCTGGCTCTGCCATGGCTATCCAGGAGATTCCTGTGGCACAGCCCAGGGCACTGGTTATTGTCTGAACTTCTTTATCTGCACATCTCAAAGCGTTTTATAAATGTTAAACCTCAAAGCCTCTCCTGGGAGCAAAACTCTTTCTGCCATTGTACAGATGGAGAGACTTGCCCAAAAATGAGGGCAGAGCTGGGGATGCCACAGAGCCCAGAGCTGAGTCAGCTCAGCTTTATGTATCTCATATCTGTATCTACAAATATCAGCAGCTATTCACACACATAGATATCAGTACACAGATTATCCCTGGAATACCTGCATGGACAAACACATCTCCAGCTCTTAATCCACCTCTGGAAAAAGCACTTGTGCCTTTCAGGTGGGAAAGCCTGGCATGCTGGAGCACCCAAAAAACCTTTATTTACAACTGGTGCACCAAACCACAATGTCTCACTCATCTTTCAGTTTTCTTCTTTGGGTAAAAAAACCCCAGTTCTACAGTTTCAACTTTTTAGAAAATTATTTAAAGAAAACAGAACAAAAACCGACAATGATTTTAAAAACACAAAGCAGGCTGGGGGAGAAGGGCTGTTCTCCATTTCTGAGCTGACCCAGGAGGGCTGGGAGAGGCAGTGAGCTGGAGGAGATGCTCCTGCCTGGCTCAGGTCCTGCTGTCCCAAGCTCCCATGGTTTCACCATGGGGAGTGCTGTAGCTCCCCATCTTTTCACTTAGCTTTGTTTTCCATGCATTCCAGTTCAAAGGAACCTGAGGACCAGCAGGAAGTGGGAATTCAGTGCCATCCAGCATGGCTTTTTGCACCACTCCAGGGTGGGATGAGCTGGGTGGGACAGAACCATACCAGCGCTTTACTTGGGAGCTCACTCACTGCCTGCAGGCTCCAGGTGGGGGAGAAAACCAAAGTAACTGAGTGTCTGGGATGGGTCAGAGGCAGCACAAGGGTGCACTGGCATGGGGAAGAGCAGCTGGAAAACCTCACAGGAACAAGGACCAGCAGCAGTGGGAAGCAACCAGCACAGGCATACTCTGGGATGCACAGACCTGCTCCACTGGGGCTGGGAAGGTGTTGGACCAGCCCTCTCAGGAAGCAAATGAAGTGTCTGGCCAAAAGAACTGTAGGTTCTTTTGGCCAAACAAGTGAGAGAGAACCCCAAAGTTTGCTGGGAGCTCATGACTACAGACATCACTTCCCTGAGATGCCTCAATTCCTGAGGCCTTCTCAGGGCATCGTCTCTCGACCAGGCTTGGGATCTCCTGTGACAGACACTCCTCCAGTTTCTGACCCACACTTAGTGCTCTGCACCACAGGGAACACAGCAAAGCAAAACTGCCTATGAAAAGGGCATGGAATGATGGGACAAGGGGGAATGGCTTTAAGCTTAAGGAGGGCAGGGTTAAGTGGATATTGGGAAGAAATTCCTGCCTGTGAGGGTGGTGAGGCCCTGCCCAGAGAAGCTGTGGCTGCCCCATCCCTGAAAGTGCCCAAGGCCAGGCTGGACAGGGCTTGGAGCAACCTGGGCTGGTGGGAGGTGTCCCTGCCCACGGCAGGGGGTGGAATGAGATGGGCTTTAAGGTCCTTTCCAACCCAAACCATTCCTTGATTCTCTGATTCTGTGAAGAGTGTGTAAAAACCCCACAGGACAGAATTCAGGACTCATTTTCCACTCCAAGCTGCTCACATCTGAGTGGCATTTCCAGCCTGACAGAACTCCACTTGGATCAACTCCACGCTGCTCTGTGGAGCCAGGCAGTTCCTGAAGAGTCAGCACAGGGACAGCAACACCTCAATGCCACAAGCCCTGGGCAGTGGGGAGAACCAGAGGTGGGCCAAGCAACTGCAGCTTGGGAAGGGTCAGAGCTGGGCATGAGGCAGCTTTTACTGACTGATGGGGAGAGGAGGAGCAGAAGCCTCTGCAGGCACCTCGGCTGGAAACAGCAGCTTAAAAATAAACGAGCGCTAAGTTTTGAGTTCTGAACTGATGGAAACTGAGAGGATTGAGCAGGGTCTCTGCTGCCCACAAGGCAGCTCAGGCTTCTTCCCCTTCAGCTGTTTCACCCCTGGTTGCTTCTGCAGCCACTGAAGCCTCAGAAGCAGCTTGTTACCTCCTGGCCAAGCAGCAGCTAATGAAGGGAACACACCTGGGACCGGCACCGCTGAGGCTCCACCTTGGAGCATTCACTGGGCCACAAGGAGAATTCCACTCAACCAACCCCAAAGTGGGAGTCTTGGGCACCAAGTTCAAGAAAGAACCAAGGTGGAGCTGGGCTGTTTGGGTGAAGGGAAGATGTGCAGGGCAGCTGTCAGGGCACTGCATGATGCTGCCCATGGAAACTCAACCTGCAGGTCCCTACCAAAGGTTTGGATTGACTGAGTTGGCCAAACCCTGTCCCTTATCTCCATTCTTCACCTTCACTACCCACTGATTTCCAGGGAAGTGCTTAATTAAAGCCATCAGGACTCCTGGGCCTTGTGGTATTAACAGTGAATCAACTGCAGGTGGATGGACAAAGGGAACACAGCAACAGAATATCCTGAGCTGGAAAGGACCTGGGCTCAAGTGAGGCCCTTTCATTGCCCCAAGTGACACCTTCAGAAGGGCAGCAACAACAGGGCTGGTCTGGAGGTTGATGGTGCAATCCTTGACAGGACTAACCCTGTACCTGGGGTGCAGAGAACCCTGAAACATCCCCTGGGAAAGGTACCTCCAGCAAGGTGCAGAAGTGAGTGTCCTGTTAATGGCCCTGCTGGAGCCTCATGTCTCAGTGCTCAGCACCTGCGAGGCCAGAGAGCCCCCTGTGCCATGAGAAGGTGCCCCAGCCCTTCCCAGGCACAGCCCCTGGGTTTTCCGGGGAGAGATGTTAGAGTTAAAGCAACACCGGTAGTGGGATTGTCAGCAGCACAAATGCACAATCAGGAGGGGAAGATGTGGGGGGAAAGCATCCAACTGGTGAATATAATACTTGGAAGGAAAAGCAGATTTTTAAAAAAATAAAAAAAAATGAGGGGGTGGCAAAAAAAAATCTCAGGAAGTCATCTAGTCATTCCTGCTCTTTGCAGAAACAATAGACTCGGGATGCTGGCTAAGTTATAAATAATCCTGCTGGCTACACAACACAAATCCAAGACAGGAGCAGGGTAACTATCAGCTCCATGGAAAGTGAGTCACTACCTTCGTACAGCATTCTGCAAATGGCCAAACCCCACGGCCCTGCTCCTGCTTGCCAGGGCTGTGCCAGTGTGGGGGCTCTGCTGGTTGGGACCCCCATCCTGGGAGGGCAGGGGGAGCTCTGTGACAGAAGGTCCTGAGACACGAGTGCCCTGTGCCACAGGGAGCTCCTGCAGCAGTGAGGCTGAAAACAAAAGCCAGACATTCACAGAACCATGAAATAACCTGAGATGGAAAGGACCCCCAAGGATCATCCAGTCCAACCCCTGGCCCTGCAAAGACACCCCAACAACCTCACCCTGTCCCCCAGAGCATTGTCCAAACACTCCTGGAGCTCTGGCAGCCTTGGGGGCCGTGCCCACTGCCCTGGGGAGCCTGGTCAGTGCCCACCACCCTCTGGGGGAAGAACCTTTCCCTGAGATCCATCCCAACCCCCTGGCACAGCTCCAGCTGTTCCCTGGGTCCTGTCCCTGGTCCCAGAGCAGAGCTCAGGGCCTGCCCCTCCACCTCCCCTCGGGAGGAGCTGCAGCCCCCAAGGAGTCTCCCCTCAGTGTCCTCTGCCCCAGCTGAGCAAGCCCAGTGCCCTCAGCTGCTCCTCAGACCCTTCCCCATCTCTGGGTCCCTCCTTTGGACACTCCAACAGCTTTATCTCCTTCTGATACTGCAGACACTGCAGGACCAATGGCAAGAAAGCCAAATTGGGGAAAATAATGGGAAGCCACCAACTCCACAACATCCTTCTCTTTTTAGAAAGCAAGTTGCCACTGTGAGATGGTTCGGCTGAGCTGTTTTCCAGATCCCTCCTCTGAATCAGAATGTGACCACAGGGATGAGCAAAGCCAACATGTCTCAAGATGCTGGTGAAACTACCCCAGGAAGGGCAATGTGCAAGGGCCTCTGCCCCAAACACAGCCCTGGGGCAGGTACGTGGCCCCTCTGCCCTGGCATCTCTCAGGGGAAAGGGAGGACCCATCTCTTTGGGCACCCAGAACAAACTTGTGGCTGCTCCCTGTCCACAGCAAGAACAAAGTGCAGCACCCAGGACTGGGGTGTCTGTGCATGGCCACAGCTCCAAGGAGTTGTGTCAGGAGTAGAAAATGGAATATAGAATGGTTTGGGCTGGAGGGAACCTTCCTTAAATCCCATCTCATTCCACCTCCTGCCATGGACAAGAACACCTTCCATTAGGCCAAGTTGCTCCAAGTCCTGTCCTACCTGGCCTTGGACACTTCCAGGGATGGAGAGTCCACAACCTCTCTGGACAACTGAGGAACTGAGAAAAGGAAAGAGCTTCCAAACTGGAGACTTGGATAATTTGGAAGTGACATAAATTCTCATTAAAAAAAAAAAAGAGCTTCCTGACTTGTTATTCCATTACCCAAATCTGGAAATGTAATCATATTAGATCAGCCACATTAACACAACAAAAAAACCCAACAAAAAGTGTCTTAAAGATTGAATGGATCTCTGAGGGATGAAGAGAAAGGAGAACAAAAGTCAGAAACCTGGAGCAAGCAGCTCTCCCTGTGAGCAGCATGGCCAGCCCAGCACTCAGGCCACTCTCTGACAACACAGTCGCAGAGGATGTGAAACAATCAGGATATGAAGTGATAGTTAAGGGTTTTTTTGCCAGGTAGGTGAGGTAAAGGGTCACTGAGAGCTGTGTGAGCACACCCAGCTCAGCAACGTAATGCTGAGTGTGTCATAGAGCTTAACTCAGCTTAAACATACCTCAAATCAGAGGAAAAATCCGGTAAAAAAAAGTCCAGGCAACTCTAAGCTATGTGGGGATGTGCTGCATGGACTCAGCAACCACATGGCTCCTAAACCAGCAGTCCCAGCAGCAGCAATGCCTCTGCTCCTGTTTTATGGGGGCTGGGGAACTCTGCCCCAAACCATGGCCCTCTTTGGGAAGGGGCCTGGAGCTGCCACTGCTCCAACTGAAAATGAAAAGCCAAAAACTTCAGCCCCTGAAGTTCAGGAGCTGAGGCTGGTGCTCTTTCATAAAGCCCTGAGTGCCAAGAAACAAGCCAAGGGGCACAGGCACAAACCCACCTGGTGGTGGGCTGGGAAAATGAAGTGAATCGTGGAATGGTTTGGTTGGGAAGGGACCTTAAAGCCCATCCAGTGCCACCCCCTGCCATGGGCAGGGACACCTTCCACCAGCCCAGGCTGCTCCAAGCCCTGTCCAACCTGGCCTTGGACACTTCCAGAGGTGGGGCAGCCACAGCTGCTCTGGGCACCCTGTGCCAGGGCCTGCCCACCCTCACAGGGAAGAATTACTTCCCAATATCCCATCTAACCCTGCCCTCTGGCAGTGGGAAGCCATTCCCTCTTGGCCTGTCCCTCCATCCCTTCTCGAAAGTGCCTCTCCAGCTCTCTTGGAGCCCCTTTAGGCACTGGAAGGGGCTCTCAGGTCTCCCTGGAGCCTTCTCTTCTCCAGGTGAACACTCCCAGCTCTCCCAGCCTGGCTCCAGAGCAGAGGGGGCTCCAGCCCTGGGAGCATCTTCATGGCCTCCTCTGGACTCTCCAGCAGCTCTGCAAGTGGGGTCTCACCTGAGAGAGGCAGAATCCCTCCTCCCCTGCTGTGGGATCAGCCCGGGACATGGCCATGAGTGGAACTGCCACTGAAAACAAGTTGCGTAAGAGTAAATCCAATCCCTTTCCCTCAGGGGGCTGGAGCTCCTGCCCCTCAGGAATGACCACCCAGCCAGACAAGTCCACTGCAGGTTTTAGAGGAAAGGTGTGAACAGTCTGATCCCACTGGACAAGAAATGAAGGAACTCAGCTTTAATTTTTTTTTTCTTTGAAAAGGTAAAAAACTCAACCAACCAACCATGTGCAATGGAGAGGCACATTCACCTTCCCACAGCTTCTGGGGCCATTCATCATTTGGATAAAATCCAGTTTCACATTGAAATTCAGCTGGACTTTCAAATGCAAATACGAGGAGAAGAGCAACATATGGTAGAGGTTAGTGGGTATTTTTCCTAATTAAATGGCACACTGCTGCTTTGTATAACAATGTTAATGGGGCACTAAGGAGCCTTTGGAAGGGAGACCACATCACTTTACAACAAAATGTCCCAGAAAGCAGAAGGGGCCCAGGCCACCGCTGCTCTCCCAGGGAAGGTCACGCACTCACTGCCACAGGGAAGGGTTTTGTCCCTTGTCACAATTAAGACTCGTCCCCTGGATGAAGCAGAAAGGTAAGGAGGGGATTGGCGACACAAGTGCCCTCCAAGGCTTGTCCTGAAGGAGTGCAGCCTCTTGCAGGTCAGGACCATGATGGATTGTCCCCTGGGGCACTCCTGGATGCCACCACACCTGTGACTGCAACAGAGATCCAGGAGGGCTTTTGGAAAGGGAAGAACTTGCCAATTCTTTGTCCCCAAGGGCCAGGGATGAAGGATGGGCAGAAGATGCTTCAGAACTCTCTGAGGAGGGGAGGAACAGCTCTGCCTTGAGTGGTGTCCAGAGGCTTTGGCTGCCACAAACCTGCTGCCATGAGTCCCCAGAAGAGTCAAATGCTGCTGCCAGAGAGGACCCCAGAGCTCGCTGGCCAAGCCCAGTGCCCTGCAGAGAGGACATGGGGAGCATCACCTGCTCTCCTGGAAGGTTCTCGGTTAGAACAAGCCATATTTGTAGATGACTGTCCTTTGCCTCACTTGGTCCAAAAAAAGCCACCTCCCCACACGTCCCAGAGTGCTGGAGGCTGCCCTTCCTCCCAGCCCTGGCCCCAGATGCTCGAGATGCTCTGATATGAAGCCCATTTATTTATTTTCAGTCCCTGCCTAATCATGCAAACTCCCCTGCTAGAAAAAGCTTATGCCACATTAACTTCACCTCCTTCTTACTCCTGACGCAATCCCCAGCTAAATTTAGAGGAAGACGTTGCCTGAGGTCACTTTGGAGGTGGGGATGTGCTTCCCAGGGTTAACAGGCAGATGGACAGTGTTTTTTAGCTTTTTCTCCCTGCTGGCTTTGGAGCTGGGCTACCCGGTGAGTTAATTGAAAAATTCAAGATTAAAAAATGGGGGCAGATGTCCTGGGCTGCCTCTTTCCCTTCCTTACTGGGGGAGCAAGGCACTATGAAGGCAACCTCCCTCCAGAAACATTAATCAGGGCAGGGAGAAGAGCATCAAAATATCTACTGCAGAAATTCTCAAATGCTGAATTGAGAAATCTTCCCTCACAGTTCAGCTTTTCCCTTTCTGATGTTTCTTTATATGTATTTCCACTCTGTAAGGTCACCTGGGACAGACAAACCAGAATCTCTGCATCCACATGGCAAAGCCACCACCCTTCATCCTACCCCAAACCTGGGGCAAATCGATTTTAGGATGACAGAGACATGATGGCCACAGTGGCTGCCCTTGGAGAGGACAGCCCTGGGGACCCTACATGATTCTCATGCCCAGGGGTCGGATTCTCTGGCAAAAAAAAACCCAAAATACTGACAAACCCAACCGTCTTCAGGTGCTGTTTCATTGTGGTGGGGAGGTTGGCCTGGCCCCCCCCATGGAGAGCTGCTGGGGAGTCTGTCCCCCATCTGTCCCCCCAAATCTGCTCTCTGTTGCCACACACACGTTCCAGGGCCACGAGAGCTCCGTGCCTGCCTTGCCTCAGGTGATCCCCAATGCTCAGTGCTCACTCTGCTCCCAGTCCCCTGTACAATTACACATTCAGCACCACAATGTATTTCACACTGTACTTCATGCCTCATTTGGCAACAAAATTAATTAAACTTTAAGTCACTGCCGAAGGAGAGCAGCACCTCTCTCCCTCCGTGGATATACAACTCAATTTGTTTAAGCTAATGTGCTAATCAAGGCTTGCCAAGTATTTGGGGACCTCTTGGCAGAGGGGGCTCTGGATCAGCGAGCAAGATGTGCTCCACACGGGTTGGGCTCTGCTTGGAAGGGACAGTGGCATCAACTCCCTGACCACAGACCATGTGACAGCGGCCTGTGGAAAAGCCCCACTTTCCTAAAATGCATTCCCTCCTCCAACAGCCCCAGGCACCACCACCACCTGCAGCCAGGCCAACAGTCATCTCAGGCATCTGTGGGGCTCTGAGCTGCCTGTTAGATGGGAATAACATAATCCTGGAATATCCTGAGTTGGGAGGACCCACAAGGATCATTGGCCCAACCCCAGGCCCTGCAAAGACACCCCAAAAATCCCACGCTGTCCCGCAGAGTGTTGTCCAAACTCTCCTGGAGCTCTGGCAGCCTTGGGGCTGTGCCCACTGCCCTGGGGAGCCTGGTCAGTGCCCACCACCCTCTGGGGGAAGGACCTTTCCCTGAGATCCATCCCAACCCCCTGGCACAGCTCCAGCTGTTCCCTGGGTCCTGTCCCTGGTCCCAGAGCAGAGCTCAGTGCCTGCCCCTCCACCTCCCCTTGGGAGAAAGGCACATCAAGTGGGTCACTACCCATCTTTGCTTCCCGAGCTCATCCCAGTGAGGCACCTGCACAGATCCAGCTGGGCTGGTGAACTGGGGAAGTGCCAGGGAAACACCAGCACCCAGTCGTGACACTGTCCAGGTCTTGTCCTCACCACACAGGATAAGGTGGGTGAATCAGTGCCTTCCTCGGTGTGTGTGGGTTTCCACCCCCTTGCTGTGCTCTCAGCTATTTGGAGGTGCAGGGAGAAGACAGGATAATCCCAGCCCACACAGCTGGGAATCCAATAGGCAGATAGAACCTCGGAGTGGTTTGGGCTGGAAAGGACCTTAAAGCCCATCTCATTCCAGCCCCTACCAAGGGCAAGGACACGATCCACTAGACTGGGTTGCTCCAAGCCCTGTCCAACCTTCCAGGGATGGGGCAGCCACAGCTGCTCTGGGCAACCTGTGCCAAGGCCTGCCCACCCTCACAGGGAAAAATAACTTCCCAATATCCCATCTAACTCTGTCCTCTGGCAGCGGGAAACCATTCCTCTTTGTCCTGTCCCTCCATCCCTTGTTTCAAGTCCCTCTCCAACTCCCCTGGAGCCCCTTTAGGCACTGGAAGGGGCTCTCAGGTCTCCCCGGAGCCTTCTCTTCTCCAGGTGAACGCCCCCAGCTCTCCCAGCCTGGCTCCAGAGCGGAGGGGGTTCCAGCCCTGGGAGCATCTCTGTGGCCTCCTCCAGGCTTTTTTCAAGTGGTCAACACCCTTCTTGATGCCAGCAAAACTGAGACACCTGCACTGGCTGCATGTCCAGCCCTGGCTTCCACCTGGCAGCCCTCCCTGCGTGTGATGGCACCAGGTGAATCCCTCCCTGCTGTGCCTGGAGCACATCCAGGGTAGTCCCAGGACCACAGACAGGCCTGTGCCAACACTTCCCCCTTCCAGCTAAAGTGGTTGGTCACCATCACCTTCCTACTTGTGAAACTTGTCCATAACATTGTTATCCAGTCAAGCTCAGAGTCTGCTGTTGTTGAAAATCCCACCTGTACTGGTGATTTTGGGTGCCAGTGGGCTGAGAAACGCATTTACAACATCCTTCAGCTGTGCTAACACTGGGGAATTTAGTGCCAGATGAGGCAGGAGGCTCTCCACAGCAACGAAATAGCACTTTGCATTAAATCCATCCCCTTAAGACACTCATTTGTTATCTCAAACTAAAAAAATTAACAATAACAATTCCAATTTGAGTCTCACTGCAAGTGAACACTCCCAAGGGAGATGCACTGGGCTGAGGAACTGGTCACACGCGGGACACGTGCTGGAGCAGGGCACCCCACAGGGCATGCAGGATTGGAAATTAGCAGCAGAGAGGGCCAGCACAAATGCCTGCCAGACCTGCTGGGCCTCTTCCAAAGCCATCTCTCTCCTTTGGAAAGGGCACAACAAGCGTGGAGGCCTCGAGCTGGGATGCTGAGCCAACATGTGCCGTTTGGGCAGTGCTGGGTGGGCAGGATTTGGGGTGGGCTGAGGCAGAGCTGCTGCATCCAGCACCAAATCCCAGCATCCTGCCCTCTGGAGACCATCCCTGCTGAGACCCTGCCAGTGGAGAAGAGAGCAGGATGGACAGGGCAGAGACAGCAGGCAATTCACAGAATCACAGAATGGTTTGCGTTGGAAGGGACCTTAAAGCTCATCCAGTGCCACCCCCTGCCATGGGCAGGGACACCTCCCACCAGCCCAGGTTGCTTCAAGCCCTGTCCAACCTGGACACTTCCAGGGATGGGGCAGCCACAGCTGCTCTGGGCGACCTCTGCCAGGGTCTCATCATCTTCACAGGGCAGAATTTCTTCCCAATATCAAATCTAAACCTACTCTCTTCACCCACTAGTTACTACCCAACAGCTCCTCTCACTAAAAGACAAGCAGGTGCTGGAGCTTGTTCCTGATCTCTTGACACACAGAAGGTGCACACCAAGCCCAGCTTCACCTCAGCCTTAGACCAGGCACGTGATTTTTACATAAGATACTGATCCCATCACAGCCTCTCCAGCAGGCACAGCTCCACTGGTAGGAATTGCCTCATCAAAGGAAGGAAAGAGCTCTGCCAGGAAGAGAGCACTGCACTGCCTCAGCAGTTCTGGCAAAGTTAGAACTGTGCTCAAACAAGGTCTGCAGCAAATTGGCAGTTTCTAAACAAAAGCTGTCACTTCTCTCAGTACAGTTTCGGCTCTGGCAGCCCAGCATTCTCTGTGCCCTTCCCTAGTTCAGAATCTCAAACCCAGTCAGGAGGACTCTTCTCCAGGGTGGGAGATGAATGAAAAAACCCAAAAGAACCCCCAAAAAAACTTCTCCTGAAAAAAATGCACCCTTTAACCTCTGAAGTCAAACACACACCGGGACAGGGACTGGGTTCTCTTTGTCTCCCCTCAGCTGCCAGAGGAGCACCAAGCTCCTGCCAGAGCATCCCCACAGCATGGTCAGTCACCCTGTTCCTTCTCCTGATCTCACTCCTCATGTGTCCACTAGAAACCACTCATGTCTCTGACAGCACAGGTCACTCTCACTTGCAGTGTTGCAATAAAATTCAAGGGGGAAAAATTAAATGTGAGGAAGGGAGAGACCTTCTTATTTCAAGACCAGGTTGGACAGGGCTTGGAGCAACCTGGTCTAGCAGAAGGTGTTCCTGTCCATGGCAGGGGGTGGAATGAGATGGACTTTAAGGTCCTTTCCAACCCAAACCAGTTTGTGATTCTGTTTCAACCTCACTGCAAAGGCACAGAGAACCATCTGCCCAGGTGGGGAAGCTCTGGGAGCAGGAACATGCACCCCAGGACACAGGGATCATAGATGGGACTGGGCTGTGAGGCTGCATTAGGGGACATAGGTGTGAAGACCTTCCCTCGCCATTTGTTCCTCCTTCTGTTTCCTGCAGACACACACTCCTTGCCCAAGCTTTTGAGACCTCCAAGTCTTTTCTTCCAGACCTTGGTTTCTGGATCTTGCTTAATGAGATGTGCCCCATGGGAAAAATAGGGAGCAGAAAGGGGAGAGGGAGAAGAACAGGAGCTTCCCAAGGGCAAAAACAAGGCGGAAAGCCCGACCAGTACGTGGGAGATGGACCCCACTGAAAGTCCTCCAGGCTTTGTTAGTGGAAAAGTCAGGACTGCAGCATCCTGAGTGTTTCCCTGCCATACCTGGCAGCATCCTCCCCCACCTCAGGAGTGGGCTCTACCAGCAGCAGGAATGGAAACACTCCAGAGTGGAGTGGGGGCTGCAGGGACTGCCTCCTTCCAGGCTGATGAGAGCTCACAGCTTTGCACGCTTAACCTTTGCATAGCAAGGCTTTTCCATAGAATCCCAGACTGGTTTGGACTGGGAGGGACCTTAAAGCTCATCCAGTGCCACCCCCTGGGTAGGGAGACCTTCTGCTAGCCCAGGTTGCTCCAAGCCCTGTCCAACCTGGCCTTGGACAGGGATGGGGCGGCCACAGCTTCTCTGGGCAACCCGTGCCAGGGCCTGCCCACCCTCACAGGGAGGAATTTCTCTCAAATATCCCACCTATCCCTGCCCTCTGGCAGTAGGAAGCCATTCCCCCCTGGTCTGTCTCTTCAGGCCCTTGTCCCAAGTCCCTCTCCAGCTCTCTTGGTGCCCCTTTAGGCCCTGGAAGAGGCTCTAACATCTCCCTGGATCCTTCTCTGCTCCTGTCTGAACAGCCCCAGCTCTCCTTTGATTTTCTTTGACAAAGGCTAGACAGCAACATTTACTTTGAAACAAATGGTCACACCAATGGGCTGGCAAGTGAATTTTTCTGCTTTGCCTTTTTTTGTTGTGGTGGCTCTGTGTTTGGTGACAGTTTGCACAGTCACACACGCACCCACCACATAAACACACAGCCTGGAGCCTGGACTTTAATGGAAGTGCCAGTTCAAAATATCAAGTCCTATATTGCACACCTCATGTGTGCCTTTCATCATCCATCAAAACAGCAAGTGAAGCCCAGCACTCTCACTTCAGCATAAGCAAAACATGTGGGAACTCGAGGCAGTTTGTAGGAAAACGTGATACAGCCTTACTAATAAAAGCTCCTGCTTTCCTCACTATGGAAAACAGTTGCAAATGGGTTTCTGCAGCCTGAGACTCAACTGCTGACAGCACAGCAACAGGAACACTGTGCTTGGCTCTTCCCAGCCCCAGATTCCATGGTTTCCCTGCAGACCACCCAGCGCCAGGGGTAGAGTGGAGCTCAGCACCATCCTGCTCCCACCAGGCAGCAGATCCTCCCCGTCCCACTCAGAGCTTCCTAACACAGGGCTGCCTGCACACACTAACTAATGAAACCTTCAAACAGCTCCCCCACAGCACCAATTAAAAAGACAACCTCATCTTTCATAGAATTTATGACTTTCAGTGCTGTTGCCACAGGTATCCAAGTTTGTGCATTGTTTAAAGCGGCTTTCAAAGGGGATCCAGACTCGCCTCCCTCCGGGGAGAATCCCTTTGCTTTGTTCACTAGACTGTAACTTAAAATTTGTTACATGCACCAGCTTGTAACCCTTTGAAAAACTCCCTGCTTAGCCAGCTTCAAATGTACACGATGAACTTCCCCCGATCAAAGCAATTCCCTCACAAGGAGCTTCAGCTCTCGAGCAAGAAAGGACACAACAAATTTTGGGAGTGGGAATCACAGCACAGGCCAGGAGGCGACTCTCCCTTCCAAACCCACTGGAGAGCCCAAGGAAAGGAGCTCACTTTGGCAGAAAGCAAGAAGGAAAAGGCATTTAATGGTGAATTTGCTTTCTTAGAAAGTTAAAACCAAAAAACGCTCTTTTATAGCAGAAGTTTTATCTGTCATCTGTCAGCAGGAGACCCCCATGACCCTGTTCTGACAGGACCCAATCCTGGCACCCCACACCATTTGGGATGCACAGTGAGATGGCTGAACACTCTCCCATTACCCACAGATGAAAAATTGGTGCCAGAAAAATTGGTGTTTCATCCTTCTGCCCACACAGGATGGGATGCCATCTTTGGGTTTGTGGCATTTGGGCTGGACATGAGAATTCACGGCCTCCCACTTTTCATCTCTCTTCTCCTTGTGGAAGTCCTGAGGAATGTGTAGCTTTTACTCCTGGTGCGCCGGGAGATGCTTTACGTTGGGTTTATTCCCTGCTCTACTGAGCCCAAACTCCTTTGCTGAAGCAAAGACACAGCTGGGACACGCTGACCCTGCCAAGAACTCAGCAGCCATGAGGTGACAGTCCCAGCACAGCCCAACTTCTCTGCCTCCTGCCACTCCTACAGTCTCAATGTCAATTAAAATGGCCATTTCCATGTGAAATTCAGCCCCAGTGGTTTCCTGCTCCAGGCAGGGTTTAATGAAGTGCTGTGAGGGAGCTCGTTGCCGCTCAGATTAGTCATTTATGAACTATGACATGAGGGAGGACATGGCTTGAAATGTTTTTGCTACTGCAAACAACACAGTTTGGGGAGGGGATGGTGAAACCACTGCCTTTAAGGGCCTGGACAACAGGCACGAGCTGAGTGTCCTGGCTAAAATAAAAGCCTAGCAGCAAATGACCCACGGCTCAGGCTGGAAAACACTGGTTGTAGCTCCAAGCCCCAGGAAGACCAACTTCCCGTGGTGACCTGTATGTGCTATAAATGCTGCAGACACAGGCTGGGTGACGTCAGCTCCATCCTCGTGGCAATTGTTGGCTTTCTCCCTGCCAAGAAAAGGCAGAGCGGAGGTGCTGAATTGTCCGTGCGGCGCGGGAGCGAAACCAGCTCCTCCCCGGAGCATTTAAGGACAGAAACGAGGGAAACAGTGGCAGAGCTTAAAATAAAAGCAGGAGACAAATAGGAAAGCAAAGGGATCTTGAAACGGGAGGGTTTGCATTAGCAATTTGAATGTTTCCGACTTGGAAGAGGAAAACAGGTTCTCCTTGGCAAAGGGGTCATTGGCACAAGCACCAGCAGCTTGGACAGGGGAGTTATCACAATCATGGAGTTGTGAAGGTTGGAAAACTTTTAAGATCATCATGTCCAACCCCACCATGTTCATCACTCAACTGTGTCCACAAATGCAACATCTACATGTTGTCTGAACACTTCCAGGGATAGTTACTCCACCACTGCCCTGGGCAGCTGTGCCAATGATGAACAAACCTTCTGGTACAGAAATCTGGGATTTGAAAAGGGATTGAATTTGGGGTGACTTTACAGTTGGGATTCCCCAGTAGCACTGCTTCAAATGCCTGTGCTCCCTTACTGAGCAGTTGGACTTTGGAAGCAAGAACTTCATCTTGGTAAGTGGGGTATTTGGGATAGGAGTGATCAGTCAGTGCCTTCATAGAATCATAGAATGGTTTGGGTTGGAAAAGACCTCTGAGAGCATCAAGTCCAACCCTTGATTCAACTCCAGTCCCTTTACCAGATCATGGCACTCAGTGCCACATCCAATCTCAGTTTAAAAACCTCCAGGGATGGGGAATCCACCCCCTCTCTGGGCAGCCCATTCCAATCCCTGATTGTAGTGGTTTTAGCTGGGCCTCAAATTAGCAGGCTCAGAGAATCTCTGTGGATTGGGAGACAGCTCTCACCTGACTGGGTAACCAAGGAAATATTTCATACCAGATGACGCAAACCTAAGATATGAGTGCAGCAGTGGAAGGTGTTTGGGCAGTTCCACCCTGGCCGAGGTACAAGCCAGACGTGGTGCAGCTCCTGTCTTGGAGTAGGCCCTGCTGCTCCTGCTGTCGCTACTTGCATTTTGTGCTACTTGCATTTTGTGCTACTTGCATTTTGTTTGAATTCAGGGAAGTAGAAACATTTTGTTGTTATACTTTGCTTCTTGCTGGGTGTCTTTTAGAGTGCTTATGAATCTAGAGTAATAGACCTTGTATTAACTGGGGAGTGGGAAGTTATTTCTTGTTATACATAACTTGTGTGTGTTACATTGTAGTTTTCTCCTGATTTTCTCTTTTCTGTATAAATACATATAGTTAGTTTCAGCATAAACCTAGTTTGAAAGTTTTTTTCCCCCTTCTCCCTTTTCTCAGCCAGAGGCTAACTCTGTTCTTTGGGCAGTTGGCATTTTGCCAGCTCAACCCAAGACACTGATTACTCCCTCTGTAAAGAATTTTTTTCTGATCTCCAACTTAAATTTCCCCTGGCAGAGCTTGAGCCTGTGCCCCCTTGTCCTATTGCTGAGTGCCTTGCTCCCTTCACTCCTCACTCCCCTGGGGACAGTGTAATAGCTCCTCTGGAGTGGAAAAAAACCCCAAAAGCTACACATTCCTCCAGGATTTCCACTAGGAGAAGAGAGATGGAAAGTGGGAGGCCATGAATTCTCATGTCCAGCCCAAATGCCACGAACCCAAAGATGGGATCCCATCCTGTGTGGGCAGAAGGATGAAACACCAATTTTTTTAGCATGTAAGACTTCATCAGTTTATTATCTTGGGGTGAGTACACTGAGCCCAAATGATGAGATTCTGGCACTGTGGTGCACAGCACTGAGCTCAGACTTACACAAATAGGTGTTTGCTTCTCCTTTCCAGGCAGAGACAGCAGGGGATGGGAAATGCTGCTCTGCCTTCGTCGGTGGTACAGGGCCTGACTGAGCAGGAGTGCTGACTGAGCTGGAAACACTAAAGGTGAAGCCTTGGCCTTCCTGCAGGCAAGACTTAGGGAGCTAATCTCCAGGTCCAAACTATGGCGTGGCTGTGAGACACTCGTCTCCCTCAGCAAGTCCAGGTCCCTGAATCCAAGGACCTTCTGCTTTTCACCCTCTGACCACATCAGAGTTAGCAAAGATTTGACTTCCAATCAAATTTTGACCTGGATGGCTGGGTATGTCTTTGGGGATGAACAAACTTTGGGAATGATCAGGGCCAGGCTGGACAGGGCTTGGAGCAACCTGGGCTAGTGGAAGGTGCCCCTGCCCATGGCAGGGGGTGGAATGAGATGAACTTTAACATCTCTCCCAACTCACACCATTCCATAATGTTATGATTCCAACTAGTACCTGATTGCACCTTGCTGACAACTAGTGAATAAAGCTAAAACATCAACAAACTTCAAAAACAATCACTCACCACTACCTAGGACCTCATTTAGACACCCTGGATCCTTCTAACAGGCAGAGCACACCCCTGTGCATGGAACATCTCACTGATGTCTTACTGCAGTTATTCACCCCACCAGCAAAAAGCCAAAGACTCAGGAACAGGGAGAAGTCAGAAAGCCAACACACAAATGAAAGGTATTCCCTGCTCTGAGGTGAGGCCAAGGATGGCTGTCCAGGGGATAACTCTGCTGCTGGAGCAAAACTCACCCCCTACCCCAAGCCTCGTGCTGGCAGATGTCTCAAAATCTCCAGCCCTTGTTCTTGTGGGTGACTTTAACCTGCCATATCTGCTGGGAGCTTCAAACTGCAGAGAAGAGGCAGTCTAGGAGGTTCCTGGAGTGTATAGAGGACAATTTCCTTCATCAACTGGTAAATGAGCCTACCAGGGGTAAGGCCCCACCCACTGTTTACAAACAGAGGGGCTGGTGGATGATGGAGTGGTTGGAGGCCGCCTGGGGCAGAGTGACCATGAAATAGCATTTTCAGTACTCAGGGATGTAAGGAGAGCCATCATTAAAACCTCTACACTGGACTTCTGGAGGGCAGAGTTTGGCCTATTCGAAAGACTAATTCAGAGCATACCCTGGGAAACAACCCTTAAAAACAAGGGGGTCCAGGAGGGATGGACATGTTGCAAGCAGGAAATTTTAAGTGCACAGCAACAGGCTGTCCCAGCGTGCTGAAAGGCAAACCAGAGGGGAAGATGACCAGCTTGGTTAAATAGGGAGATTCTGAAGGAAATTAGGGATAAAAAGGAAGTTTACAGACTGTGGAAAAAAGGGCTGGCTACTTATGAAGAATTTACAAAGACAGCTGGGTCATGCAGAAAAGAAATCAGGGAAAGAAAAGTGCAATTTGAAGTTAATTTGCCTAATTCAGTTAGGGATAAAAAAAAAGTCCTTCTATAAATACATTAATAACAAAAGGAGGGGCAAGGAAACCTCCATTCTCTGTTGGACTTGGAGGGAAATAGAGTTAACAAAGATGAGGAGAAGGCTGAGCTACTTAACACCTACATTGCCTCAGTTTTTTCCAGTAAGACAGGTGGCCCTCAAGACAACTGGCCTCTGGAGCTGGTAGACAGGAAGAGGGAGCTGAATAGTCCTCCTGTATTCCAGGAGGAAATAGTTACTGACTTACTGAGTCAGATGGATCCTCACAAGTCTATGGGACCAGACGGGATCCATCCCAGAGTGATGAGGGAGCTGCAGAAGAGCTTGCCAAGCCACTCTCCATCATCTTCCAACAGTCCTGGCTCTCTGGGGAGGTCCCAGATGATTGGAGGTTGGCGAATGTCACCCCAATCCACAAAAAGGGCTGCAAGGCTGACCCTGGCAACTCCAGGCCTGTCAGCCTGACCTCGGTGCCTGGCAGGATTATGGAGCAGATCATCCTGAGTGCAATCACACAGCACCTTCAGGGTGGACAAGGGATCAGACCCACCCAGCAGGGGCTTAGGAGGGGCAGGTCCTGTCTGAGCAACCTGATCTCCTTTTACGATCAGGTGACCCACCTGGTGGATGAGGGGAAGGCTGTGGGTGTGTCTATCTGGACTTCAGCAAGGCCTTTGACACTGTCTCCCATAAGATACTCCTGGAAAAGCTGGTAGCCCATGGCTTGGACAGGTGTACCCTCTGCTGGGTCAGGAGCTGGCTGGAGGGTCGGGCCCAGAGAGTGCTGGTGAACGGGGCTGTGTCCAACTGGGGCCGGTCACCAGTGGTGTTCCCCAGGGGTCTGTGTTGGGTCAGGTCCTGTTTAACATCTTTATTGATGGTTTAGATGAGGGGATTGAGTCCATCATCAGCAAATTTGCTGATGACACCAAGCTGGGAGGGAGTGTCGACCTGCTGGAAGGCAGGAGGGCTCTGCAGAGGGATCTGGAGAGACTTGAGAGATGGGCTGATTCCAATGGGATGAATTTCAACAAGGCCAAGTGCAGGTCCTGCCCTTTGGCCACAACAACCCCCTGCAGCGCTCCAGGCTGGGCACAGAGTGGCTGGAGAGCAGCCAGGCAGAGGGACCTGGGGGGACTGAGGGACAGGAAGCTCAACATGAGCCAACAGTGTGCCCAGGTGGCCAAGAAGGCCAAGGGGATCCTGGCCTGGATCAAAAATAGCGGGGCCAGCAGGCCCAGGGCAGTGACCCTTCCCCTGGACTCTGCCTTGGGGAGGCCACACCTTGAGTGTTGTGTTCAGTTCTGGGCCCCTCAGTTCAGAAAAGAGATTGAAGGGCTGGAGCGGGGCCAGAGAAGAGCAACGAGGCTGGAGAAGGGACTGGAGCACAAGTGCTGTGGGGAGAGGCTGAGGGAGCTGGGGGTGTTTAGCCGGGAGAAGAGGAGGCTCAGAGGTGACCTCAGCACTGTCTGGAACTCCCTGAAGGGAAGTTCTGGCCAGGTGGGGGTTGGTCTCTTCTCCCAGGCACTCAGCATAGGACAAGGGGGCATGATGGGCTCAAGCTCTGCCGGGGGAAATTGAAGTTGGATATCAGAAAGAAATTCTTTGCAGAGAGAGTGCTCAGGGATTGGAATGGGCTGCCCAGAGAGGGGGTGGATTCCCCATCCCTGGAGATTTTTAAACTGAGCTTGGCCGTGGCACTGAGTGCCATGATCTGGTAAAGGGACTGGAGTTGGACCAAGGGTTGAACTTGATGATCTCGGAGGTCTTTTGCAACCCAATCGATTCTATGATTCTATGATTCCCAACCCAGGATGCCATGGCAGGATGAAGAAGCCTCCGCAGAGTCTGAGACTGGGACAGCAGGGATTGTGCAACGTCCTCCAGCACAGTTGTATAACACCAGTGCTCTGCTTTCATGAACTGCTCCCAGCCAGGCTCAGAGAGCAGCAGCCCAGAGGAAGGGTGGTGTCAACATTACCTTGCAGTCACCCGAAAGAAGAGAAAGAGTGGGGGGGACACTCAGGGATTCTGTGTCGTTCCAGTGGCTGTGGAGCCAGGGGGGGTTCAGCCCTGCAGCCTCTGCTCCTGGGCAGCACCACGGCCCAGCAGCCAGGCCAGGCTCCAGCAGGGATGTCAGTGCTCTGCTGCTCTTCTCCCCCAGTGTGGGGAATGTCTTTTGTGGATTATTTTAAGAGCACAAGTTGTGGAGAAACCCTTACTGGAGAGTTCAGCTTCCATCTGGGTTAACCCCAGAGTTTTCCCCCCTCTGAGTTTCCTCCAGCACCCACTCAACGGCTTCCTTTGCTGTAAAAGTGTTTGCTCAAAACCCATCTTGACATGCAGCTAAACAGCTCAGTTTGAGAGCATCCCATTTCCCTGGTCAAAGGGGGCAGGAGTAGGGCAGGGCACAGCCCCCCATCCCACTGTTGCAGGTTCCCCAAGGCCCCACAGCACGCTGGGGCAGCAAAGTTGCTCTCCAGAAAACCCAGTCCGGTCTCCAGGATGTCACAGCATGGCTGTCCCAAGAGACCAGGATCCCCTGGACAGCTGGAGGCAGCTCAGGGTAGAGAAGGTCAAGTTTTAACCATCCACAAGGTGTTCAGCAAGAAGGACAGCTGAACTGAACTTTCCACATATGAGGGGCTGTGCAAGCCCTGCACAGAGCAGCTTCCCCAGGCATCAAAACACTGGCACAGCACTGTCCAGGAATTCCCCACTTCAGCCTCACATCAACCAGCACCACATTTCTCATCACACATCTGAGGCCACACACCCTTCAGAGTCTGGGATCACACCCCCATCCCCAGAGCTGCCCTGCTCCCAAAGCCCTTGGATGTCAGCATCCCTGGCACCCTCCTGGCACCCTGGAAGCACTCAGCCAGGAGGGCTTCACAAGATCCCTTTGGGAATGCCAAGATCCCTCCCGGGGAGCTCCTGGAGGGACTGCAAAGAGCAGACACCCAAACTGCAGCAGAGCCCCAGGAATGAACCAGCACCAGCACATCTTCAAGAAGGGACAGCAAAAGTCTTCCAAGGCAGTGCAGACATGTCTAAGCAGCTTAGAGAACAGCCCTGACTGTCTGTTCCCAGGATCCTGGAGCAGAGGGACAACAATCTCCAGCTCAGGCAGCAACTTCTTAACTGAAGACAGATCAGCAAGAGCAGCTTTGCCCACCCAGAGCCACAAGGAAATCAGCCAGAGAAATAGCAGGAGATCACCACCAGAAAAATACATAACAAAACTACAGAACCCCCTCCTTTGGTGTCTCTGGAACCAAACACAAATTTATTGCAAGAATCATTATGGTATTAGCAAAAAAAAAATGACAGTACCTGATCCTCCAAACTGAGTGCTCGCTAGGGTCGTGGGTCTGTTTTTTCCATTAGCCACTGGCAGGGGAAACATCTAGAAAAACAAGAAGATGAGAGAGAAGGGAAGAGAAAAGAGATTTCAGTCTGTTAGTTTTACTGTGCTGTTGCAAAGGGGTCAGGTTGGGGGAGGAAAGGGGGAAGAGAAGCACTTCATTGATGCAAAAAACTTCCCTCTCCTCGTGTCCCTGCTCCATCAATCAGCTGCACGAGGGGCAGGAGGGCAGCTCTGCACTAACACACACACCCCCCTACGTGCACAAACTGGTCACAGGGCACTGGTCACTGCACCAAGCCTGACAGAGCTCAAGGAGTGTTTGGACAATCCCAGGCACAGGGTGTGAGTCTTGGGGATGGTCCTCTGCAGGGCTAAGGGTTGGACTCCATGACCCTTGTGAGTCCCTTGCAACTCCATCCTCTGTGAAACTCCTGTGCACACAGCATGCCTGGCTCCTTGGGTGCAACTGAAGACCAGCCAAGGAGCATCACTGCTGTGGCCAAAACCAGCAGCTTCTTCCCTGACTTGCTCACTGAGGCCCTCCCTCCACGGGGCTGACTCCCTTCATACAAACTCAGTGGGATAACGACACTGCAGCACCCTGAAAAGCTTATTTTCTCCCTCCCCATCAACCAGCTCCCATCCCTTGTCTGTGGACACAAGCAGTGCCTGGGGAGGACGTGGGCAGCCCCTGGGCCTGGCTGGCACAGGCAGAGATGACTCAGCCCCACGATCTGGTGGTGCCTGAGCTCGGTGCCAGCTCTGAGGGATGAGCTCTCACAGGGCAGCTCTCACCCCGCTGCTTTGGAGGCTCCAGCAGCACCAGGACCTGACACAGCCCTGCAGTCCTGGGGAGAGGCTACTCCAAGTGCAAAAGTTGAAAAAATTAACCTATTTTACAGCTTTAGTCACTCTGGGGACTTGTTTGCTCTATCGCTGCAGCTTCAGTATCACAACTGAGCTATCCCTGCCAGGAGCTTCCTCAAAAATACTGCACACCTCGTCACCTAACCTGTATAAATATTTTTAATAAAAGTTGAGGAGTTTCAGAAGCTGTTATTTAATAATTTACATGCACCTGCGTGCAGTAGAAAAGAAAACTAATTCTCCTACACACAAATGGAGCTCCAGCCAATAAAAAAACTGGTGGAAAAACGCTTAGTGAATTAACATTTTAATATCCTTTTTCTACTCAAGATACTTTCACCACCAAGTCATTTGAATTTTTATTATTTTTAGCTTTGTAATGTCTGAGTAACTCAAAAGTTTAATGCTTTGAAGATTAAACAATGTAATGGCACAAGAGCCTACAGAAATGCAGCGTTTCATGCCCTGACATAGCTGATGTCTGGCTGTGGTCAGAAACATTCCTTTGTGCAGAGCCGTCTGCCCAGCTTTGTTTTCACAAAGGCTGGGGAGAAAAAAACAAGAAAAAAACAGTTAAATGTGGTAGAGATGTAAAGAAAGCAGTTAAGGAACCACTGCCATTCATAAAGAACACAAATTTGGGATCATATATATGTATGCACAGGGTGTAGATGTTCTTTACATGGATTTAAATAAAGGTATAAACAGTGTTTAAGCACATTGGCACTGCTGCCAGCACCTGCCCACACCTGCACACACCTGGCTGCCCACAGACCCCCACCATGGATGTGCCCACCCGAGGGGCTCCAGGGGTGTTTGGGGTGGCCTGGCAGACTCATCAGATGAGACTTGTTTCCTCAGGAAGTTGGGCTAGAAAACAAAAACAAACCCCAACACACCGAAGGCTGCAGCCACCCTTGCTCTGTGCTGCTGCAGGGCTTCCCTTGCAGCACAGGGAGAGGCTTCTGCAAAGATCTCCAAAACTACTGAAAATGGAATTTATGGGGCTGATCCCACCTGGCCTGCGCTCACTCCCTGCACTTAAGGTAGGGAAGAGGCTTAAGTGGTTAGAAACCCCCTTTCCAATGGCCAGGGGCAGGTCTGCATGTGCAAGCAGGGGGAGAAGGGATTCATGATGAAACCAGCAGTAAAGAGGCATCCAAAAAAATAAAAAAACCCCCAACAAATAAAAAGCAAGGCACTGCTGGCTCTTTTTCATGAGTATTTCTGCTCAGCACTTGTTGAGGCTGAAAAACCCAAGGTTTGAGCAGCAAACACGAGTGGAGAAAATGAACAGCCTTGTTCCACTGTGCACCCTGAGCCTGCTGCTTCTGCAGAACAGGACGTGGGTGCTGCCACCCCTGGTGATGCCCAGCAACCCCCATGGCCCCAAAACGCCTCCAGAGCCCCGGGGATGCCCTCCCCTCCTCCACCTGCTTTCAGAGGTGTTTTGAGGCTGATGCAACACCTTCCTGCTCTCCCTCCCCAAGGGATTTAGGAGTCACCGACCCCTTCCTGCACCAGGGCAGGCAGGGATGCTCAAGCACAGAATCATGGAATCTCCTGAGCTGGAAGCATCCACAAGTATCATCCAGTCCAACTCCAGGACCTGCACAGACACCCCAACAATCCCACCCTGTCCCCCAGAGTGTTGCCCAAACACTCCTGGAGCTCTGGCAGCCTTCGGGCTGTGCCCAGTGCCCTGGGGAGCCTGGTCAGTGCCCACCACCCTCTGGGGGAAGGACCTTTCCCTGAGATCCATCCCAACCCCCTGGCACAGCTCCAGCCAAAAAACCAAAGGGTGATGGAGAGGGAGGAACCCCGGGTTACCCCTCCACACATCACTTTGCAGCCCCAGGAAGCGTTTTGGGGTTTTTTCTTGCTCCCAGCTTCTTTTTCCACTGTGGTGTGGGCTGCAGCCCCGAGGAGCCGGCACAAGTCATACGTGAAGTGCCGCCTGCCCTCGCTGGCGTGTGTCGCTCACAGGCAAAGTTCAGCCACCCACTGCAAATTTCCTTTCTGCTTTTAAAATGCTGCTTTAAAAATAAACTGGGGGGGAGGGAGGAGATGAACCGGAGCTGGCACCTATGGAGGGACCCAGGCATTGAGGAGTGACCAAGACATGAGCTCTCAAGGGTTGTAATTGGGTCATTACTTGGCCTTTGTTAGATTTGAATAATGTAGATTTAAACGGTTATGTAAAATCTCCCATCTTAAATCACTGTATTTGGTTTCTCAAGTCCTACCTCCAGCCTCTCTGAGAGCTGACAACAACTTCTTCAGACCCTCATAGCTCAGTTTCCACCCCTTGCAAAGAATTTATTCTCCATCCACCTCTCCTAGGGCAAACCCAGTGCATGGGAAAATCCAATCCCCTGCATCCTCCCCCAGGGAGGTTATAGCCAAGAGACCCCACACTTTCAACAGCACACTCATAAGCAAGAAAGAGAATTTGCCAGACACGAGGAACATCAAGCAGCATTTCATTTACTGTGCATCGCTTTTCAAATTAAATCAGTTTTCATTTTCTCCCCTCTCCCACCTTATGAACTCCAGGCTGAACCAACCTCAGGCCTGAACTCCAGACCTGAAATCTATTTTGCAGCGTGGAAAGTATCCAGCTGTTAATCTGGGGAGAAGAGGGAATTCGACTCAAAAACCACTGCCAGCAGGACATTTTATACGTGTTCACTTAAGACAGACCTTCCTGACTATGGCCCCAAACGCCCACTGTGGCGTGAAGTCAAACTTTGCAACTGCTCCACTCTCAACAAAAATGAGAAGTTTATCACAGAAATGCAGGCCCTGGCCTTGGCTGGAGCAGGGCAGAGCTTCAGCATCCTCCAGCAGGGCAGAGGGAGCTGCTCCAGCCCTGCCTGCTGCCACCAGCCCGGCTCCCGCGGCCGATGCCACGGCTGGAGCCGCCAGGGCTGGAGCGCAGCGGGAGCAGAAATGAGCCGGCAGGTTCTGTGCGACTGCTCAGGCCCCTGCCCACCCTGCCCCGCCTCAGCGAGCCAGAAACCCCCTCCATAAGCAGCCTCCCCGCAGCATATGGTTAATACTCTGCTAATAATCATGGCTGTTAACAGCATCTCGCTCCTGCCAGAGCCCCCGGCTGGCACGGAGCCGCTGCCGCTCTCTGGCTCCGCAGGCACTCGGCGGCAGGGATGGACCCCCGGGGGGCTGCTCTGCTCCAGCTCTGCCGTGCCCAGGGGTGCCCCTGTCCTTGGAGCAACCCAGCCCAGCCAGGATACCTGCCCACACCTTCCCACAACACACCAGCACGGGCCCAGATGAGACACTGCCTGGGAAACCACAAGTCACAGGAACAGCAGAATGTCTTGTGTTGGGAGGGACCCCCAAGGATCATCCAGTCCAATTCTTGGCCATGCCCAGGACACTCCAAGAATCCCACCCTGTCACTGAGAGCGTTGTCCAAACACACCTGGAGCTCTGGCAGCCTTGGGGCCGTGCCCACTGCCCTGGGGAGGCTGTTCAGCGCCCACCACCCTCTGGGGGAAGAACCTTTCCCTGAGATCAAAGTCCATGCAGTTGAGCATCTCCCAATGGTGCAGGCCAAGGGCAGCTCCCACCATCTGCAGCCTGTGCCCTTCAGACCAACCTGCAAAGCCTGGCAGCCACCAAGGCCCAGCCTAATCAATGGGTTGAGCTGCCCACTCGGGACTATATGCAGGATGCTTTCTCAAAAGCTCTTCTCCAGATTTGCCAGCCCATCCTGGCTGGCTGCCAGGCAGCAGTGGTGAAGGTAAGCTACAAATTACCTGCACTTTGGGGCAATTATAAACGGCAATTTGTTCAGGGGTAGAGGTAAGTGTGCTGCCATGCACACCCCAAGGAAGTGATGAGGCTGCACTGCTCGCCCTCTGGTTTCAGCTCACTTACACATTCCTTAGATTTTCGCCCTTATTGGCAAATTACATTGGCCAAAGGTTTGGGGGAGTGCTTTGTGGCTCAATATCTACCCAATGGCTTTATTTATTAACATGGGACTGTAAGCCCAATTTACAGCACCTCACACAACCCTACCCCATTTACTGGCCCCAGGAACTCATGGGAGACTATACAAACCTATTATGGCCAAATCTTAAAATTCCCACAGCAAAACACCACTCAGGGCTGGACCACAGGCTACTGGGGCTGAGCACATTTTCCCTAAAAAAACACAGTCCAAATCCTGGTCTGAAGCAAATGCTTCCAGCTGCTCTGAATATCTCTAGATTTCCCTCCCATCTCCTCTCCTGGAGAGGATTGCTGAACTGATGCTCCACTCCTGTTTATTCAAATTAAAATATAAATATACTTGAAAGAGGGAGTTTTTTGGTTGAAAAGCACACAGGGAGAGCAAACCACGGAGCAGCCTCTTTGACAGACCTACCATGTACGGTCTAGGAAGCTTTTCCATTTCTCCTACTCATCCTTGAGGAGAGATGTTAATATTCCCTTTATGCAAACTCAGGAGAAGGGTGTGTGGAGATGAGGGCTTGTGAAACAGAGCTGGCTCCAATCCAGGCTGCGTCGGAGCCCATCGGCCAACTGATCCTGGAGGGAATGTCTCCGAATCATTTGCTGGCAAATGACATTTGCAGGCCCTGATGCTGGAGCAGCCGCCCCCGGTTCTGCTGCACAGCCCTGCACCAACACAGGACGAGTTCTGGTCCTTCCCAGGTCTACACCAGTGTGAAAACATTGAACCCAACCCCAAATCCAACCCTTCGGTGTATATTCTTCTCCAAGGACAGGAACATTCGTGGACAGAGGGAACAGGTCAGACCTCTCCAGGGCATACAGCTCTGAGCATGCAAATGAGGATGGCTCGTTAGATTTGGAAAGGTCTTGGGGTTTTTTTAAAGCTCTAAATGGTGAGTGGGATTTGATTTTTTTTCCAAGGGGGCGAAAAAACAAGTGGGAGCAGCTGCAGCTCTGGCCAAGGAGCAGACTCTGGGTTACTGACCTAAAGTGCAGTTCAAAACCTCCACTGCAGGAGATTGAAAGCCCCAGGGCTCCTGCCAATCAGCAGGACCTCTGAGAGAGGGACAAATAACCACACACTCCTTCCCAGCAAGCCCTGAGCTGATTCCTGGTTTTACAGGGATGCTGTTGCTGCAGCCCCTACGTCTCTGGAAAACATCCTACTGCAAAAATCCATCACTGGTAAATTAACAGAACCAGCCCCCCAACAGAAGGATGAAACTGGGAGAACTGGGCCTCTCCTGGAGGAGAACTGCTCTTGAGGG
Source organism: Pithys albifrons albifrons (assembly GCF_047495875.1). NCBI lineage: Eukaryota > Metazoa > Chordata > Aves > Passeriformes > Thamnophilidae > Pithys > Pithys albifrons. The sequence continues at coordinate 5,205,542 of NC_092484.1, forward strand.
TGGCTGAGACTCCCCCCACCAGTATGAACAGGAACAAACCCCAGCTGCATAAAAGGGTTTATGTCCCATTGCTGAACCTCAGGGAATGGATGAAGAAAAACAGATGAGCTTCAGCACATCCACAGGTGTCACAGGTACCGAGACAGCAGGTGACCCTGGTTCTGACACCTCTTTTTCTCCCTTCTCCTCCAAGGGGCAGGAAATCCAGCCCAGTGGAGCTGTGGGAGGGGTGACCCAGGCCAGCTCAGAGCCACAGTAGTGACACTCCTGGCTATTCCTCCTCCTGGAACTGTTGTTTCTATCTCTGCAGCACGTTTGCTTATCTAAACAGCAAGACACATGATCCAAGTGCCATGAGGGTGCAGCACACAACAGAGGAACCCAACAGACAGTTGTTTGCTTTTGAACACCAGCTCTGCCTTCCACGAGTCACCTGCCAAGGAGAGGCAGCACCGCTGGCAGCACAACACGGGACGTGCCAGAGACAAACCCCCCTCTGCTGTGACTAAGGGGACTTCTCCCTCTGAGCTGTGCACACCCTTTGGGGGGAACTCTTTAGGTCCTGTTTCTTTGAAAATAAACAGCTCCTAAATGCAGCTCAAGGTTTCCAGGATATAGAAGAGCAGAGCATGGGGAACACAAGTGTCCAACTCCTGCAAAAATGATGCGCTGGAGAGCTTGGACACATTTCAAACTGTGACAAAATAACCTGTGGGAGCAAAAGTTTAATAGTCTGGATCTGGGGAGAGGAAAAAAGCTTGATTAATCAGCTACTGAAGTTACATCTCTGCATGGCTGCAGAAACAGTCACTCAGTGAGCATTTAAACAGAGAACACACAACTCTGTTAATTCCCCCCAAATTTCCCATCCAGAAAAAACCTCTCTGCACTCCCTGCAAGGAAGCAACACACATTTGAGGGGAAGAGGGGGGTGAAAGGAGGGGCAGAGGCTTTGCTTTAACTTGAAAATAAACAAGTTGCAGCACATGTGCACGCACACAAACACGGCACATCTGAAAGCCATCATGTCCAATTTACAGGCTCCCATTTCCTCCCCTGTGCAGCTCCAGCCCCGGCAGAGCCCCGGGGGCTGCGGAGCCCCCCGGCCGCGCTCGCTCACTCACCATACTGAAGTCCAGCAGGTCACTGAGCTCTTTGTCTGTCCCAACTGCAGCCATTCTCTGCTGCTGCTGATTCATATTCCCACAGACTCAACAGTGGCAGTCCTGGCGAAAGCGAGGGGGAGGGGAGATATTTTAATGACTAGAGCAAACTACCCACCCCATTGATGAATATTTTAAAAAGACAGAGCGAGGGGATGAGAAAAGAAAACCCCCCTGCGCGTCCCCAGCGTCCAACTCTCCTCGGAGAGCACAGTCGGAGTCCTCTCACAGCACCCAGCGGCACGAACAAGCGCTCTATTGACCAGACACACTTGTATGTTAGTTTTTTGCTGCCAATTCCACTAGTTCAGGCCAATTCTGTTCCTGGCGTGTGGCGAATGAAGGGGGAGAAGGAGGAAAAAAAAAAAGAGTCAACTCATTTATCAAAGGGTTCAGGCAAGTTATCACTTGGGCGCTTGTCTGGCTCGCTCGCCCCCTCGCCTTCCCCCACGCTCGCTCCCCGCAGGAGGCTCTCTTGTCCTTGCCTAGTTTTGTTTAAAAAAAGTGAAGGGGGAAAAAAAAAGAAAAAAAAAAAGTCTGATGTTACAGTTCTTTCCTTCGGGTCGCCGAGCACCTGCAGCTGCTTTTTCAGGGGCTGTGTTTGGGGATGCTCAGCCAGGCTGTGCTCAGTGAGAACTGAACCTCTCCGCTCCCAAAAGGGATTGGAAACAAAAAAAAAAATTTGTTTTCAGAGTGTTTTGCGAAAATAAAGCCCTCCAGGCAACCTTGCAAGATAGGTAAATATTATTCTTCCTAATTTTACAGATTATTTTTTTTTCAAAAAGGGAGATTGATCTTTTTGGCCAGCTTGCTATGATAGAAAAATATTTCTTTGGGAGGGAGGAAGAGAGGCCTGGGATGAGATAAAAGATTCCTTTTTGGGGGGACTATTTTTTTTTTAGGAACTCATTCATGGTTACAAAGGGCAGCTGGCCAATAAATTTAACTCATTAATCATAAGGTTAAAAGAAAAAAAGAAGTGAAAAAAAAGAAAACTCCATGTGATCCAAAGCATTTGTAGAGTCAGCCACTACATTTCAACGAAGTTTTATAAAAAAAAGGCTGAAATCAGCCCAGCGTGTAAAAACCCTTCACCACTATAAAAAAACAGCCAGGGGATTTCTTTTTTTTTTTTTTTAATTTCCTTTGCAAAGCCCTTTTTAAAGTGCCATCAGCGCATCAGGTCAGTATTTTTAAAGCCACTTTCCCAACCTTCTGCCCCGGTGCTTTGAGCGGGGCCGGGGGAGACGAGACCCCAGAGAAGGGCATCACTTTGCAGCCCCCCCAGATCGCCCGGGGACAACTTGAACAATACCCAAAGTCAGGCCGGAGTGGTCTATTTTTATTTATTCCCCACGCACACTTTCTAACCCCGAACCAGCCCTGGGGGTGCGGGGCCGGGGACCCACCGCAGCTGTCCCTCCCCAGCCCGGACAAAGGCTCGGCCGCCCCGGGGGTCCCACGGGCCGCCCCGCACCGAGGGGTGGGTGGGTGAAGTTGGGCAGGGCCGTGGGCAGGGGGGGCCCGGCGAGCAGCCCCCGCCTCGCACCGGAGGGCGAAGCGGCCCCCACGAGCCCCGTGCCCGCCGCGGGGGCTGCGGGCTGTCCCCACCCGCAAAAAGACCCCAAAACAGCCGTGCTGCGGCTTGTGCAGCCCCGAGACCCGCGGGGGCGAGGGGGCTGCTGTGGCTGAACTTCGCAGCGGGACAGGGCACGGGCACCCCCCGGCACGCCGGGGACCCGCGGACCCCCCTCCAGCCGCCCCGCACGGCCCCCCGCCCGCCCCGCCGCTGCCGCCCCCCCTTCCTCCGGCCCGGCAAACTTTGCCGAGGGGACAATAGCGCCGAGCCCGTCCCGTCCCGCTGCGCAGGACCGAGCGCGGGGACCGCGACACCGGGAGGCAGCGCCGGGACGCGCACTCCGCGCAGCACCGGGGGGAGGGGGGGGCCGGCGCGGCCGGGTTCGGTTAATATTTTATTATTTTTATATATATTTTTATTATTATTATTTTTACCTGTTCCAGGCCGGGCGCGCCCGGGGGCAGGGGAAGCGCATGAAGGGTCGCGGCGGGGCGGGGGCGGCCGCGGCGCCCAGGCCGGCCGGGGGGGGCGGCGGCGGGGGCGCCTCTATTGTTCTCCGCCGCCGGCGGATACAATGTAGCGAGAAAAGCGGCGCGATCGCCCCGCACCGGGCGGCGCGTGCGCCCCGGGACCGCCCCGCGGCCCCGCCCCGCAACCGGGCCCTAACGCCGCCGCCCGCCGTGCTGCTGCTGCCGCCGCTCCGCCTCCCGCCGCTGGCCCGCCCGCCCGCCCCGCGGCCCCCGCATGGTCCCCCCGCAGCGGCGGCGGCGGCGGCGGCGGCGGCAGCGGCACAGCCTCCCCCTCCCGGCGCCCCCCGCCCGCCTCTGCCGCCCACCTCCCCCTCCCCGCCCGGCAGAGTCGCGGCCTCTCGCCCCGCCCCCGCCGCCGTATCCCTCCGCTTCGCGCACATCCAGCGGAGAACCGCGCTGGTTCCTGCCCCCCCGCGCACACCCCGCGGCTCCAGCGCAGGTGCTGCCGCAATGGCGGCGGCGGGATGGGCGTGCGGGGCGTGCGGGGGGCGCGGCGAGGCAGCGGCGGGTGGGGGACTATGTTTCGTAGCGGAGGGGAACGGGCCAACAGAGCGCGGTGGTTCTGACGACACGGGGGGCTCCGCGCGATGGACTGATAAAGCAGCGGGGCGCCGCCCAATGGGAAGGCCGCGCTGCTCTGAGTGGCAGGTAGCGTAGCCAATTAGAGCGCGACCTTTGGCTGGCACCGCCCACTGAGCGCGGAGGCGGGGCGGGGGCGGGCGCTGGGTCCCGGTGCCGCCGGCGGGGCCTCCGGTGGGGCGGCCGGGCCGGGCCGGGGTCCCCCGGGGGTCTCGCCGTGGAACTCTTGCCTGCCAGCAGCTGCCGTACAGCCCCCACCACCCGGGTGCCCCCTCGAGGGGCTGGAGTGGCCCGGCGGCACCTGCGTGGCGGCCGCGCCCCGGCCCCACCGCCCCCTCGGGGGCCCCGAGCACCTTCCGCGGCGGTGGGGCCGGCGAGTCCCCCCGGCGTGTGGGGCCGGAGCAGCCCCGCTGTGGGTTCTGGGGTCGCTCGGGAGCGCTGAGAGGCCTGGGCGGGTCTGCGCGGCGGCGACCCGGCCTCGGGAAGGGCCTGCGGGGCGGCGGGGATGGGGATGGGGATGGGGAGGCCCTGTGTTATGTCCCGAAGTCATCGTTGACCGGTTTGGTTTGGAAGGACCTTAAAGCCATCTCGTTCCACCCCCTGCCATGGACAGGGACACCTTCCACCAGCCCAGGTTTCTCCCAGCCCTGTCCAACCTGGCCTTGGACACTTCCAGGGATGGGGCAGCCACAGCTGCTCTGGGCAACCTGTGGCAGGGCCTGCCCACCCTCCCAGCCAAGAATTCCTTCCCATATTCCATCTAACCCTGCTCTGGCAGTGGGAAGCCATTCCTCTTCCTCCTGTCCCTCCAGGCCCTTGTCCAAGTCCCTCTCCAGCTCTCCTGCAGACTCTGGAAGGGCTCTCGGGTCTCCCCAGAGCCTTTCCTTCTCCAGGTGAACACCCCCAGCTCTCCCACTGTGGCTCCAGAGCAGAGGGATCCAGCCCTGGGAGCATCTCCATGGCCTCCTCTGGACTCTCTCCAGCATCTTCATGTGCTTCTGCTGTTCCCCAGAGCTGGAGGCAGCTCTGCAGAGGGGTCTCAGCTGAGGGGGGCAGACAGGCAGAGTTCCCCCCTTCCCTGGTGCCCATGCTGTGGCTGGGACATGTGAAGCTTCTCGTCCACCATCACCCCAAGTCCTCCTGAGGGCTGTTCTCCATCCATTCTCTGTATCCAACCTGTATTTGTGATTGGGATTGCCCCGACGCATTTACAGGACCTTACACTTTGCCTTGCTAAACTTGCTGAGGTTGGCACAATCCAACCTCTCCAGCCTGTCCAGGTCCTTGTGGATGCCATCCCTTCCCTCCAGCACGACTACACCAGGTGTGCCACCAGCACCTTGCTGAGTGTGCAGTGATCCAGCTGCCCATGTCACGGACAGACCTTCCCACCTTCCCACCCCTTTCCCTGCCCTGTTTTCCGTTGCAGCTGGTGCCAGCCCACAGGAGGAATTGGCAGGTGCTTTGGATCAAAGGTGCCGCCAGGCAGCCCCTGTGCCCTGGGGAATGTGTGCATGGCTCCCCAGGGTGAGGGAGCCTGGTGCTCACTTGGCAGGATCATTCCTTGATGCTCTAGGATTTTAAAATGCCACGTGGGGAGGAGGAGCTGGGACTGGGAACCAGGGTCTCCCCAGCCCATGGGGGAGAGATGGTGCTTTGCCCCCAGTGCAGCTGGTTCAGGAGCAGAGGCAGAAGTGGCTGCTGGAGGTGTGGGCAGGGGTTCACCTCATCTCCCTGAATCCACCCTGGATCCCGATGGGGGGATCACAGAGGAGCTGGGCTGCCCTCCCTGGCCAAGGCCTGATGCTCCTGCCCTGCCCAGGCAGCTCCAAAGCTGTCAGTCAGTGAAGCTGCCTTGGCTTTCCCTGTGCCTGACCCTCTACAGCCAGGCCGGGGCCAGCTGTCACCTGCACCTTCGGGCCATTTGGCTTTTATTTTCTTTGTTTTAAAGTGGAAAGAATTGCCTGCATTTAAATGGGATCAGTGACCAAAGTCATCTCCTGTCATCAGGATGGATCATCCCGTGGATGAGGATGGCTCCGCCCCAGTTGGGCGAGGATGGGGATGGGCATGGCAGGAAAGTGCCAATCTAAGGCATGTGGAATCACAGTCATGGAACGATTTGGGCTCAAAGACACCTTTAAGCCCTTCTTTTTCCACCCCCTGCCATTGGCAGGGACTCCTTCTGCTACACCAGGCTCCTCTAAGCCCTGTTCAACCAGGCCTTGGACACTTCCAGGGATAGGGCAGCCACAGCTGCTCTGGGTAACCTGTGCCAGGGCCTGCCCACCCTCACAGTCAAGAATTCCTTCCCCATATCCCATCTATCTGTGCCCTCTGGCAGTGGGAATCCATTCCCCCTTGTCCTATCCCTCCAGGCCCATGGCCAAAGCGCCTCTCAACCCTTCCTGTAGGTTCCCTTCAGGTACGTGAGGTAGGACCTGCCGTCCACCATGCCACACACAGCCATCCACACCCCCTGAGAGGATCATACTCCCATGGGAGGTGGGATACAGCTGCCCAGGGCACATCCCACATGGATCCCACCCATGAACGGAGCCTGGCTGGGGAAGGGCAGCCTGGCCTTGGGGTGGGAAGGGATGCAGAGCATGGATGGCACGGCCACTGTGTGCTGCTGCATTTGGGAATCAGAGCCAGGCTGAGCCCTGGGCTCATGTCACAACAGCGATGTCATCCCCCTGCTGTGTCGTGCACTCCTTCTGTTCTGAAGGAAGGGAAGCTCTGCCTTGTTGCTGCTACTCTGTGAAAAGAAGCCATTCCTCTTTTATACTGCTGTGCCAATGGTTCCTGGTACTGGTGTCACCCCACAGCACCCTGAGCCTGGCTGTTCCCCTGCATTGTGAGGGCTCCCACCAGCACTGTCCTTGTCCCTGCACTCCCCCTCTGAGTTCTGCTCCTGGGGATAACAGGGGGAAGATGAAACATTTCCCTAACACAATTATATTCTAGTTTTGCGTGTGTGGCCATAATTTCCCTGTCAACAATTGTAATTAAACCTCAGAGCCTCGCTCTCCTGCTGCTGGTGGCTGGGCAAAGCCAAGCCATGGAGAGCTGAGATGGGCAGGATCTGGCATGAGCCTCGCTGGCTTTCCCTGGGAATCCATGACTGGCACAGTGTGGGATGAAAGCAGTGGGGACATTTTCCTGCTCCGAGCTGTTTTGGTCACTTTACCCATGTTGAAAGTAGAATTTGCATTTTACAGAATCACAGAATCCAACAGTATAGTTGGGGTTGGAAGGGACCTCTGGAGATCACCCAGTTCAGCCCCCCTGCCAAGGCAGGGTCACCTGGAGCAGGTGACACAGGAGCGCATCCAGGTGGGTTTGCAATGTCTCCCTCCCAAAGAGGGGGAATTCACAATCTCTCTGTGAGCTGTTCCAGTGCCATCCTCCATGGAAAGAAGTTCTTCCTCAAGTTAAGGTGGAACTTCTTGTGTTTTAATTTTTGGGCTTTGCTCCTTGTCCTGTCTCTGGGCACCACTGGGCAGTCTGGCGCCGTCCTCTGACACCCCTGGGAGATATTTGGGTGGATTGATGGGATCCCCTTTCAGTCTCCTCCACACTAACCAGGCCCAGCTCCTGCAGTCTCTCCTCATCTCTGTGGCCTCCACTGGGCCCTCTCCAGCAGCTCCTGGTCTCTCCTGTCCTGTGGAGCCCAGACCTGGACATGGCACTCCAGATGTGCCTCCCCAGGGCTGAGCAGAGGGGCAGGATCCCATCCCTGACCTGCTGGCCACACTCTTGGCCTCCTGGCCCCAGGGCACATGGCTGGCTCATGGACAGCACCCCAGGTCCTTTTGGCAGAGCTGCTCTCCAGCAGGTCACCCCCAGCCTGTGCTGGTACTGGGGGTGGTCCCTCCCCAGGTTCAGGACCCTTCACTTACCTTTGTTGAACATGATTAAGTTTCTCTCTGCCCAGCTCTAAAGCCTATAATTAATCAACCAATAATTAATAATATCTCCTTGCCATGATGCTGGTGGCACCGTCATGGCAAGAAGCATTTCCCCAGACCTGCTCCTGGGTCACTGGGAAGGCTTAAAACTCTTTTGACGTCGTGATTTTTGTTTGTTTTTTTTTGAAGCTGAGAAGTTCCCCCTTCCAGTTCATGGCGTGGCCCCCTCAGTTTCCTATTTAGAGCTATTTTGATAGAGCAAGAGGAAGCAGAAGGGATGGGAGGGATGCACAAAGTTGGTACCACAGTGACAATGTGCAGGCACATCCACCCAGGACACTAGAGGGGCTCTGGTGACATCCCCCACCTGGATATGTCCTGGAATCTGGAGGTTCAGGAGCAACCTCAGCATCTCCTGAGCACTTGGTCCTGTGAGGTACAGGCATAAAACACAGCAGCATTGTGTGGGCAACACAGAACCACAGTATCCTGGGATCTCCTGAGTGGAAAGGGACCCACAAGGACCATCAAATCCAGCTCCTGGCTCTGCACAGGACAGCCCCAAGAATCATTAAGATTCTCCCAAGAGCCCCAAGAATGTCTCAAGTTCTCCTTGTTTCCATCCCCTGAGCCTTTGGGATTGGATAATAGTTTTCATCATCTTCACAACTGGTTGTGCTGATGACACCCAGCTAAGAAATTAGTAAATGACACTGAGATTGTGTCCAAGTCCTGTAACAGCAGGAGCTGTGGCTTAAACAAAACAGTCTCACAGTGACTCTTGCAAAGCTCAGAGCTGGCAATGCCAGGGGAGAAAAGTGTAGAAAACAGGCTCCAAAGGCAGTGCTGGCTGAAGGAGGGCATGGAGACCTTCCCTCACAGGCAGATTTTCCTCCAGGACTCCAGATTAGACAGGGCTTGGAATAACCTGGAATAGTGGAAGGGACCCCTACCCATGGCAGGGTGTGGGACTGGGTGAGCTTTAAGGTTCTTCCCAGCCCAAATCATTGTGGGATTCTGTGATTCAGCTCCTGGCCAATCCTTGCTGGAAGGGGAAGAGCCAATCCATGAAATGCTCCCTCTTTGGAGGAACAGCCCTGGAAACCAGTGGTGAACCCAGCACTGCTGGTGGATCCAGAGCAGCCCAGTTTCTCTCCAGGCATCCAGCTCTAGCCATGCTGGGTTTGCCATCATCCCACCAAATCCCATGGAAATGGAAAGAGCGTGTTGGGAATGTGGCAGTGGTATGTGAGCCCACTCCAGCATCCCGACACAGCAGGGCCCTGAGCAAGCCCTGTGTTGGAAACCTCCCAGGGGAACCTACCTGACCTAGGCCCTTGTGTCCTGGCCCCATTCCCAGAGTCAAGAACCAGCTGAGGTCACTGAGGTCACAGAGGAGGTGCAGGACCCATTGGTGTCTTCAGGAAAAGACCTGCTGGTGCAAAAGGAAAGGCTGAGACCTGAAGCAGGAAAGATGGATGTATGGATGGAAGGCAGGATGGATGGATGGAAGGCAGGATGGATGGATGGATGGATGGATGGATGGATGGATGGATGGATGGATGGATGGATGGAAGGAAGGATGGATGGATGGAAGAAAGGATGGATGGATGGATGGATGGATGGATGGATGGATGGATGGAAGGATGGATGGATGGAAGAAAGGATGGATGGATGGATGGATGGATGGATGGATGGATGGATGGATGGATGGATGGATGGAAGGAAGAAAGGATGGATGGATGGATGGATGGATGGATGGATGGATGGATGGAAGGAAGAAAGGATGGATGGATGGATGGATGGATGGATGGATGGATGGATGGAAGGAAGGAAGGAAGGAAAGATGGATGGATGGAAGGAAGGAAAGATGGATGGATAGATGGATGGATGGATGGATGGATGGATGGATGGATGGATGGATGGATGGATGGAAGGATGGATGGATGGATGGAGACTTGCTCAAAGGCAGCTTTTGGGGAGGTTGTTTGTCCTCTGAGCTCCCACCCTGGCCTGTCACTGTCCCCATGTCACCTTCCAGTGGTTCAGGAGGGTCCAGGAAAGGCTTGCTGCAGTCCTTGGGCAGGAAAGCTTGGGAGTGCTGGGCTGGTCCAACCTGTGTATTGTGGCACTGCCTGGGGGAGGCTCTGGCCCCAGTGGGGACTGCAAAACACCAGCCTCAGAGCCTCCTACCTCACTCTTAACAAAACAAAAGTGAATGAAATTCAGGTCAGTGCTGGGCAACAAAATAGGCTTTAAAAACTACACATATACTGCAGAAAAGTCCCATTTCCCTGGAATTTCCTTTGAGCAGGGCTGATTTTCCTCCTTGGGTATGGAGCTGCTCGCTGAGACCTGCCCCCATTTGGGACCCAGACTCTTGTCCTGTGTGTTGCCACCCACCTGCTGTCCAGTGCAGGGGGGATGGATGGGCCAGGACCACCCAGACAGGCCAGTGGCTGCACAAAGTCCTTGTGCAAAGGCCCCTGCCCTAAACACCAGGGCAGCCCAAAGACAGCAGGGCACAGGCAGGGCCATGACCAGGTGAGCATCTCCTACCCCGGGCCGAGGTCTGGGGGCACCATCCTGCCCCAGGTTGTCCTTCCAGAGAGTTGCAGGGAGTTAAACCAGGATGTGCAGAGCATTGCCCATGGCAGATGCCCCTCCCTGGAGCCACCAGGCTGTGGGCAGTGTGTGTCTGGCTTGGGCCACCTTCCCAGGAGTGACAGGATGAGGGGCTGGTGGTATCTCAGGGCTCCTCGCTGGATCCTGAGGACTTTAAGGAGCAACTTTGAGTTCATATTTGCATTTAGTCACAGTGTGAGTCAGACATTCCAGCCCCGGCTGCCGAAATGCCTCAGCTCTGACTTCTGATTTCCCACTGCAACCTTGGGTTGTTTTTTTGGTTGTTGTTGTTTTTATTTTCTTTCTTTCTTTCTTTTTTTTTCTCCCCCCACCCCCTCCCTTTGTCTTCCCTTTCTCTGTCCTTTCTGGACAGTCCTGTTTCGGATGCAGGTCAGGTTCCCATGACAGTGGAGTTGCCACCAGGCACAGGGCAGTGGGGATGGGGCAGGGGGTGGGCTCAGGCATCCTCCAGAGTTGATTTTTCCCTGTAGCTGTGGGAGGCCAAGGAGGAGGTAAACCCTTCCAGGTGGAGGGGGTTGATCCAGGGAGCCTCCACCAAAGGTGGGGGCACACTGGGGCTACAGGAGCTTTGCTGAAGTCATCAGCAGATTTGGGCTACCCCAGCAATCACAGCAAGGTCCCAGGGCAGGGCAAAACTGGGTGGACGGGGGAAAAATTGGGCAAACTCCAAGGAAAAGCTCATCAGACCTCTCCTCTGCTGCAGGGTATGTGTCAAGCTTGCCCAGGTTTATTTTTCCTCAGCAAAGCACCAGGTCTTGATTTGTAAAGTTTTTAATTAAAAAAGAGTCTGGAGCTCAGCTGGCTCAGAGCAGGGAAGCTGCCTCCCCCCTGTGCCCCTCCACTGCCCCTTGCTGTCCCCCTGCACCCAGAGCTGGTTCTATGGGGGCATCAGGGTTCCCAGTCTGGACCTGGTGGCTGTGGGACCCCTGTGCTGGGGGCTGGGGGAAGGAGCTCTGCTGAGTGCTTGGACAGAAAGGCAGTTTTGTTTTTGGTTTCCTGGATGATGCATTCCACATGGCGTTGCATCACACACAGCTGTTACATCACTTTAGCCAGGAAATTTAAAACAAGTGGCCTGGGCTGGAAATGGTGGTTTAATTATTATTTATGGATAACAACAACAACAGGGAGAGAGAAGAAAGGCCTCAAAACTCTTTTTTTATGCTTTTTAAAACCTGCCCATCTCTCACATTACAAGGAGTTTGAGCTCCCTCCCAGCCTGTGTGGTGGGGCAGCAGCCCCAAGGATGGGCTCTCAGTGGGGCTGAGCTTTGGATTTGGCTTGGCCAGTGGTTACAGCCCCTTTGGCCACACTGTCCCCCTCCCCCCCGAGGGTGCCCCCTCTGTCTTGGCCACCACAGCAGAGCTGGGGCATCCTCTGACCCCTGGCAACCCCAAGACACTTCCTCCAGCAAAGGGTGAGCACGTGCCACTGGCAGCTCCTTGGGAGCATCTTGGCTTCCCTCCCCATCCTCCCTTCAGGTGTCATTTGCCAGTGGTGATGGCCCTGGCAGCACCTGGCACACAGTTCTGTCTATGCCAGGTGAGCGGTGACAGTCACTGACCCCCGTGGGACACTCTGCAGTCCCACAACAGATCCTCCTTCATCTCTGCCTGCTGGTGCTGCCCCACAGGGTCCTCCCCTCAGCACATCAATGGCAGGGATGGGTCTCACTCTCCAACCTGTTTTGCTCCTTTTCTTGCAGCTGTGGGGACAGAAGTGACACTGAGAGCATTGTCATCATCATTGTCCTCCCTGCTGTGGGGGCATCAGGGACTCTCTTCTCCCTCTCTTCCTTCACCCTCTCTTTTGGGCACAGGGTGGAGCAGGGACAGCAGTGGCTCTGACCTCCTGCTGCCACCACTCCGGGGGTCCCTGTCACTGGCACTGTGGGGAGGACACCCCCCCTCCACCGTCCTCAGCTCCTGGCTGAGTGTGACTGGTGGCTGCACATGGTCAGGGCCACATGTGTTGGGGCCACATGAGTACCCCCGGCCCCGTGGGGTGGGCACTGAACTGCCCCCTCACTCCTCCAGGCCCCACTCAGGGGGTTTGTGCCACCCCCAGCCCCATTTGCAGGTGAGGAAACTGAGGCACAGGAAAGGGCAGTGGCTTTTTGCTGGAGCACAGACCTCAACAGTGTTGGGGTGGCATTGAGGGTCTTCACTCGCACCTGCCAGGCAGGGGCACATCCCAGCAGGATGGAGAGGAGGCAGCAATGCTGGGGGGCACTGGGGGGAGTGAGCCTGGTCCCCCTGACTCAGGACCCGCAGGAGGGATCCAGCCCTGCAGCGCAGCCCCCTCACCCACCCCTGCCCGTCCCCAGCGCGGGCAAAACTGGGATGGAAAATTCTCAGCCACACAACGAAAAGCTTCAGGGCAGCTTGCTGGAAAGTTCCACGGGGAATTCTGTGTGCAAACCCCTCGTTTCGTGTGAGTTGTGAAAAAATGCAAAAACTCTGCATGGAAACACCTCGGAGACGGCAAAACCCTTCCCACAGCCACCTCCAGAGGCCACCACGGTGCTGCTCCCGCTCCTCACTCCCAGAGTAACCCCTCAGGAGCCAGCCCTTCATCCTCAGGCTGCTGGGTGCTGCGAGGACCCTGGGAAACACATCCCAGCCCTGCGGACTCTCCCGTGACTCAGGAGAAAGCGGGCCCCAAAATGTCATAGAATCCATAGAATGGATTGGGTTGGAAAAGACCTCCAAGATCATCAAGTCCAACCCTTGGTCCAACTCCAGTCCCTTTACCAGATCATGGCACTCAGTGCCACAGCCAAGCTCAGGTTAAAAACCTCCAGGGATGGGGAATCCACCCCCACTCTGGGCAGCCCATTCCAGTGCCTGAGCACTCTCTCTGCAAAGAATTTTTTTCTAATATCCAACTTCAATTTCCCCTGGCAGAGCTTGAGCCCATCATGCCCCCTTGTCCTATTGCTGAGTGCCTGGGAGAAGAGACCAACCCTCACCTGGCCAGAACTTCCCTTCAGGGAGTTCCAGACAGTGCTGAGGTCACCTCTGAGCCTCCTCTTCTCCAGGCTGAACACCCCCAGCTCCCTCAGCCTCTCCCCACAGCACTTGTGCTCCAGTCCCTTCTCCAGCCTCGTTGCTCTTCTCTGGCCCCGCTCCAGCCCCTCAATCTCTTTTCTGAACTGAGGGGCTCAGAACTGAACACAACACTCAAGGTCATGTTCAGATGGTTTGGTTGTACAGAAATCCCACCCTGGGAGCCCCAGGTGGGGACCAGGTCCTTCTGCTCCACATCCTCTGGACAGTGGGATATTGTCCCTGTCCCCGCAGCATGGCTGAGCCTGGGGATGCTGTGTCTGCTCAGGGGCTGAAGTCCTGCCTTTGGGGGTTTGGAAAACTGCCTTAAAGTCGACAAAACCCGAGCGGGGTCACGAGGAGTGCCCTGGGAATGGTGTGGCGGAGGAGGCAGCGTGGCATCCCCGGCCCCAGGTGGGGTCCCCCAGCCCCGCTGCAGCCGCGGCCCAAGAATAGAATCCGCCCACGAACAGGAAACCCTCGGTACGTGCTCGCCGGGGCGGGGGCCCGGGGAATCTCCTCTGAATGGAAAGAAAAGGCACTGTCGCCCCCAGAAACCATCTTAGCACCTCCTCCGGGGCCCGGGGGGATCTCCCCGGGGGGGCGGTGGGACCGTGTTCCCCCACCGGGGTGTGGGGTGAAGGTGCTGCTGCCTGAGACAGCTCGGGTTGGGAGAAGGTTAAAGGGGGGGCTGAGAGAACCCTCTGAAGGGGGGGTGGTTCCTGGACAGAGGCACAGGCAGGAGGCTCTGGGGGAGGGGTTGGGGGCAGGGGGAAGGAGCGGAGGGAAGGAGAGAGAAGGAAAGGGAGAGGTGGAGAGAATAAGATGGTTGTCATAGGAGGCAGACACATAGCAGGAGACAGGGACAGAAACTTGCCCATAGGGGCTGTCTGGGGTGCCAGATGGGGTATCTGACACCTTCACAGGTAAAAACAGCAGGATCTGAGGGCAGCTGTCAAACCTGAGCGTAAATATTCCCCATGGACAAGGAAGGGGACAACACCCAGGATTGCCAATATTCCCTCAGCCAGCTGGAAAAGCCCCAAAGGAGAGCTGGGTGCCCTGCAGTGAGGAAGGGGAGGCAGCAGGTTTTTGCCCAGCTGAGCTGGAGGTTTGAATATCATTAGGATGTGAATGTGCTGTTCTTGGGGCACCTTTCCTGAGTCTTCAGGCTAAGTAGCTCAGTCAATCCATCCTTGCAGTGAGGGTGGTTTGGGAAGTTTCAGTCTGCAAACATGCTCCAAAGTGGAGCTGGTCTGAGCTCTGGGACACCAAGACCACGGTGGCCTTTGTGCTTTTGTGGCACAGGGGAAGGAGGGGACACGGTGGTGCCACATTGGGACCCAATGGGGGATTTCCCTTCCCTACCCAGATTTCTTCCCTTAGTGGGTTTCATGATATAGTCTCAAGTTTCAGCATCATTTGAGGAGTAATAGAAACCACACAGTGAGGTGAGTCCCTGCTCCAAGCTCCATCCCCAATCCATGGAGCAGAACTATGGCATCCCTGTGCCAGATCCTGGTGACAGCTCCCACTGCAGCAGGAGAGGGCTCAACCTTCCTCTCCAGCAAAGAGGAGCCCAGTTTTCCATCTCAGCCCCATTTTCCATCCTCCTTTCTTGTGGTCTCAGCCCAGAGGTGGTTTGGGCACCATCTGTCCCCATCTACCTTCCCACTGCTGGGTCCAGCTCTGCTGGTGTTGGGAACATCCAGCTTGGCTCTGTCCTCTCCCACGCTGCACCACATCCTCCCCACTGTGTGTGACTCTGGCACAGATGGAATAATAGAATCTTAGGATATCCTGAACTGGAAGGGACCTCCAAGGATCATCAGTTAAACCCCTGGCCCTGCACAGACACCCCAAAAGTCCCACCCTATCCCCCAGAGCATTGTCCAAACAATCTTGGAGCTCTGGCAGCCTTGGGTCAGTGCCCACTGCCCTGGGGAGCCTGGTCAGTGCCCACCATCCTCTGGGGGAAGAACCTTTGGTGCTGAAAACTCCCCTGGTGTGACCCCGGAGTGACCTACATTGAAAGCTCAACTTTCCAGCAAGGGGCTGAGGTCTGGATGTCCCTCCCCTGGACACACAACCCCACATCATTTTATCCCAAAGGGTGCTGGGGTCTGGAGCCATGTGACAGCCCCCAAATCCAACCCTCTCTCCCGGGAAGGGCTGGGCACAGTGATACCATAGTTCTGCCAGCTCTTTCCCATCCTTTGCCGTGGCTGCAGGTGCATCTCTGCCGTGTCCTCCCACCTGGTCTGGCTGTGGCATCGCTTCTCTTTCGCTTCTCCGGACTGAGACGGTGCGTGGGGGGGAACCAACCGCACTAACCCCGTTGAAATAAACACCGGCAACCCCGGGAGTCACGTCACTGCGGGGAGAGGAAGAACCAGGAACTCCTGGGAGGGCTGAGCTGCTGGCGGAGACCTGGAGGGGCCGCACTGCAGTGGGCTGGGACACAGCAAAGGGCAGCTGGGGGGAAGCGGAGCATCCTCCCCGCTCTGTGCCCTGTAAGTCAGGGCATGAGGCTGCTGCTGGGGGATGGCACAGGACAATGGGGGAGAAGCCAAAACTCCTGCAGCCCGGCCCCGGGGGCCTGTTCCACAGCTGGGACTGTCGGGTCCCTCCCCGGCATTTTGCAGGGTGCTCCCCCTCCCCTGCACCCAGGGTTTTGGGGGACAGGGGGGCGCAGAGGGGAGATGGGGTGAAATCCAGGGGTGGGTTAAGGGACACTGAAGGAGGATGAGGAGGAAGTTCAAGAAATGCTCAGCCCTGTGTGTGTGAAGGGCCACGGCAACAAAGCCCATTTCCCTCTGGCTGTGGCCAGGGCTTTGTCACTGAGGGGGTCAGGAGGGGACACGGGCACCTCAGGGTTGGGGTTTGGGCTGTGTCTGAGCGACAGGGGTTGTTTAGGATAGAGAAAGGTGCTGTGACTCTGACCGTGGGCTGGTGGGTTCCCAGCAGCCCTGCCAAGGCTGGGGGCACCTGATAAACCTCATTGCACCGTGCCCCTGTCCCTGTGTCCCCCCTGCTGTGGCAGAGGAGAGCCCTGAGCTGCAGGGAGGGGAGGTGGGCTGGGGGGAGGGTGCAGGAAGCCAGATTAACGGCAGCCAGTCGTGAAATGTAGGGCAGACCCATCTGTCAGGCGTCTCCCATTCGAATCCGGCTGCGATCCTCCCCCACCTCCCGCATCCCCTCCCCACCCTGCTCCCTGCACCCGCATGGGGGGGAGGTGTGGGGACCATCCTCTGGGGGGCTGTGGGGACCATCCTCCGAGGGGGAGAGGAGACCTTGGAGTGGCAAAGGGGCTTTTACCTTTCTTAAACCTTGGATGTGCCTCTTGTTCCCACAGGCAGCCCCTGGCCTGGGCTCCCAGCTCTTCTCCAACCCAGCTTTTGGACACACAGGAGCTTTCTCCTCTTTTGAGATCTCTGGAAAGCTTCAGGTCAGGAAGTCAGGGGGTTTCATGATAGTTTTGTTCAAAATCAGGAGCTTAAAAGAGGAAAAACTACTTTTGTAGAGGGGAGAGGAAAGAGCCCTGGCACCACAGTTCCTCAATGCCCCGGCTTTGGAATCTGCTTCCAAACCTTGCAGTGACTGGCAGCACTGGAGTCCCCCGAGGAAGTGCCAGTGAGGGGGAGCAGGGTGCCAGCTCTGCCAGCCCCTGGAGGTGGCACTGGCTGGAGCGTGGAGGAACTGGTGCAGGCTGGGGGTGCAGGATGATGCCCTGACAGCTGAGCCCCACATCAGCCCCATGGTCACATCGAGGGGAAGCCCCCAGCCCCTCACTCAAACTGTGAAATACAAAAACCTGGCTGCCCCAGAAGCTGCCCCTCTCCCACAGAGCCTCTTACCCAGATTTTGTGAAAAATTAGGCAAAAAGTGACTTGGAAGCCCCTGGCTCTGCCATCAGCTCCACTCGACACTTGGTGCTGTGGGAAAAGGAGCTGTTTCATTACACAGGAGATGGGTGGAAGGACACAAATCTGCCTGAAATGAAAAGACACACCTGGATGTGGCCCAGAGTTACACAAATTGCCCAGAGAGGCTGTGGCTGCCCCATGCCTGGGAGTGTCTAAGGCCAAGTTGGATGGGTCTTGAAGCAACCTGGGATAGTGGAAGGTGTCCCTGCCCATGGCAGGGTGTGTGGAATGAGATGGGCTTTAAGGTCCCTTCCAACCCAAACCAGTCTGGGATTGTGTGTGTGTGTAACCTGGGGCTCTGGGGACACATTCACCGTCTGGGTGTGCAGTGACCTCAGTTTACCTTGGCAGCCATCAGATACCTTATCTTATCTCTGCATCGGGCTGTGTGCACAGCGAAACAAGTGCCAAGTGCCTCGGCTTTTCCTGCTCCTGCTTGCCAGGGCACCCACATCAGCCCATCCAGGGCACCCACATCACCAGGCACAGCCCTGGGCACCCATCAGCAGAGTGGTGGGACATACAGGGGGGAGCAGCTGCTCCACTCACGGCACTTGGAACTGGCACTGCAGCTTTCCCCTGAGTTAATTCAGGAGAACAGGGAGTGTTCCCATCCCTGCATCCCTCCTCCATCCCCCTGCATCCCTCCTCCATCCCCCAGCATCCCTCCTCCATCCCCCAGCATCCCAGGAAGGAGAGGTTGAAATGCCTGGCATCATCCTTGTCTCTGTTTTCATCCATGTCTCTATTTTTTGGCTGGGAGGCGCCCAGACCTTGCAGAGCCTGGTGTTTATCCCTAATTCTGCCTCTGAATGCAGGATATTCCAAAATAAAGCACTGATGCAAAAGGCTTCACCTGCTCCAACCTGCTGCTTGGCAGGATGTCACCCTGATTTAGAGCCTGCTGTTTTCCTTGTCTGGTGGTTTATAAACCAAAATATTGACATTTCCCCCCCAATTAGATGAAGGAGACAGGGATGAGGAGCTCAGGAAAGGAATCTGTGAACTCTTTGTCACATGGTGTGCCCCCCACAAGCTGTGCAAGGAGGATGGGTGGGTCATTGGATTTGATAGTTGGCCTTTTCTGGGGGCAACAGGAGCTGGTCAGGGGGACCTGCCCCCCCCCAGCCCTGCCTGCTCTGCCTCTGCGGTTCCCCTGCCTGCTCCAGGGCCCCCCGGGGCAGGGTGACAGCGAGATGCAGAAAGCAGGATGTCACCTCAAACCTCAAGAGGAGCTGCCGCCGCGGGGGAGGGGGCTGGGATGCTGGGGGGGGTGGCTGGGGGGGCAGTTGCAAAGCACCGAATGTAAACACGAGTGGTCCTCGCCCAACCCCCCTTGCTGGGCAGCTCTGGTGTCCTCCTGGGGACAGGGAATGGCCTCAGGGAGTGGGGACACAACCCTTTGCAGGCCAGTGTTGGGTCCGTGACTGAAGGAAATGCTTTCAGGGGTCATTCCCAGGTGGTGGCACGAGGGTATCCCCTTCTCTCAGGTCAGCACAGCAGCTCAGCCCTTTGATCCCTGCCATCCTCTGGAGGGTGGATTGATTTGGTGGCTTTGGGACAGTGTTTGGGGAACTTGTGGCCCCCTGTGCTCCTGGAGTAGAAGGGTGAGTCTGTCCTCAGGTCTGGGTGGATAAACTGAGGGGTTTGCCCTCAGTCCACTCTGTTTCTGGGCTTCTCAAGAGTCAGTTTGATATCAATTTATTGCCCATCACCACCATGAACACTTTTTGCTCAATTATCATCCACATATAACCCTCTAAATCTCCCCTCAGCCCACCTGGGGCACGAGAACCCCGAAAGCTGGGAAAACCAGGGCCCTTGACCTCACTGGGCTATGCGGTCCCCAGATATGGGGCTGGGACACAGCAAGGAGGGAGCTGTTCATTATTCCTAAATTCCTCCAACCCCGGCTGATCCCCAGAGCCCTGCTGGCACCCATGGACCCTGGCGGGGCTCAGCAGGGTGGTGGGAAGGGGGACCCCCGGGTATGGCAGTGCCCGCTGTGGTCCCACAGCTCTGATGCTCCTTGGTGGAGGTGTCACACGGAGGGAGCACCCACCTGTTCAGGGACCCATGGAGCACCCACAGCACCCACCTGTGCAGGCACCCACGAGGTGCCCACCTCCCCAGGGATGGAGCAGCCGGGCTATGACCTTCCCTTGGGAAAACTCAGAGTTTTCCCAATGCTCCACGACAAGAGGGTGAGCACGGGGAGGAGGAATGGAGGTAACCCCCCTTCTGCCCCCTCCTGCCCCCCTCCCTGCCCCCCGTATCCCCGCTCTGGTCTCCACCGGGGAGATGAAGGTTTCCGGCTTCGCAGGTGTGCGGTGGGGCTGAGGGTGGGGGCGGGTGGGGGGACACAGTGAGCGGGGGGCACGGGGGACCACTGGCTTGTGCCTGCGGGCTCAGCCTGGCTGCGAGGCACCGGCTGCCACCCTGGGGCTGTGCCGAGGCTGAGGATGGTCCTGTTGGGGACAGCAGGTCTCTCTCTTTCCACCTGTCCTGTGTCCCCCACCAGCCCCCAATCCCACGCTGTGCAGGGCAGGGAGGACCTTTCCCTCCGGGTGAGCTCTGGGATGAGTATGAGCTCCCCTCCAGCTCCCTGGACCCTCGGACAGCCAGCACAGCTCCAGCCTCTGGCCACCCTCACGACCACCGCATGGGATGGGGGGCTGTGGGAGGGGGGGTCCCGAACCTGCGAGCAACAACTTTCTTAGCTTTGAAAGCAAGGAAAAAAAGCCCTGGGTCTCCAGGAGCAGCTGCTCCTGTTTGCCCATCTCCTTTCCTGCTTTTTTCCCTTTTTTAAAAATCTTACTCTCTCGCTTCGACCACATTGACGCTAAGATGGAGCCGGTTCCCTCCCATCCAGCCCGTGTTGCTCCCTGTGCCAACGCCAGCTACACCTCACCTCTCGGTGACAATGACAGCTGCGAGGCTTGCGGGTGTCCCCCCCCCCCCCCGCGCCCCTTCCCGTCCCCAGTCCCCCGCCCCGGTGCTGAGCCCCCCGAGCCGGGCGGCCCCACCGCCTTTCGCCTTGACATTTGAAAAATGCCAGTCTGAGCCGGAGCCGGCAGCTGCAGGGTGGCACCCGGCCAACTATTTCGTTTTGGGTGGGTTTCGGTTTGTTTTCCGTGGCGGTCGCTGCTGGCGGGAATGAAAGGGGAAGACTGTGCCCCAACCCTGGCTCGCCGGGTTTGGGGACTGCAGAGGGGGCACCCAGGGCAGCTCAGTGCAGGGATTTGACCTGGAAGACAGACACTGACCCCGTGCCCAAGGACTGGTGGCTCTTTGGCTGGTGCATCACCTGCACGGCTTGGAGGTCTGGCTGCCACCACCCCAAATCCTGGCCATACCCATGTGTCTCTCTCCCAGTTTGGGTCCTCACAATCCTGGTGTCCAAGAGTCCCTGTACTCCCCAGGGCCAGCCTCACTCAGGTCCTGGCCCACAAAAGGACTCATGGGGTGGGAAGAGATGGACAGTCCAAGTGTTATCGAGCGTCCAGCTCTCCCAGGAGTTCGGCTGGGAGGACCCTCATGAGTTCAGGCCCCAGATCCTTGCAGAGACATGGCACTGGCCAGGCCAGGGTGTCACTGAGGGAACCGCAGCACATGGGACTCTGCAGGGAAGAGACACCCCCTGGCTTGGGTGTCCCCAGTCCCTCTGTGTCCCCTGTAGAACTGGTGGGGCCCTGGCACAGGTCTCGGTGCTGGTGGGCACTGATGCAGAGCTGGTTGGCTGGGGGGTTTGCCAGGGGCTGTGGTGCAGAGGGAAGGGAAGGGAGTGGCCACTTCCCTGCTGTTGCAGGTACCTGAATCACTTTCTGCTGCTGCACCTGGACGATGGGCAGTGTCAGTCAGGATGGCACAAGGGACGGGGACATGGACACTGTGGCCTGTGCCCTCCTCAGCTGGGGCAGGGGACAGCAGCCGGCAGCAAGGACACCGCTTGGATACTCATATTTTTTATTCATGTGAGCACCATAAATCCGCCTGGCTGCTCTTTCGCTGACAATAGAATTCATTATGATGGAAATATCCTCCGGAGGACTGCAGCTTAATTACCTTCTCATTTGCATTCTTGCATATTAATGACTGCAGAGCTGCTAATTTTGCTGCATTATTTTAAAGGCAAAGCAGCCCCGCTCCTCTGTTGTCTCTCCTGCCATTTTCTGTTCCCTCTCTCCCCGTTAGAGCCGGAGGCGGTTCAGCCCCGGGCTCAGCGGGTGCCTCCTTTCACCGGCCCAGCTCTGTCCCAGTGCCACCCTCAGAAATGCCAACGCTTCCTCATTAACGTGGTGCCTTCATCAACCCCTTGGGCCACACAGCCCCCGTGGGGTGTCCCTTGGGTGGCATGCCCCGGCGAGGTGCCCGTGCGGGGTGTCCGCAGGATGTTCCCTGCACCTTGGCGAGCGTTGGGGGCGGCGTGGCCTCCTGCGTCCTCTGCGCTCCCGACTATTGTTCTGGTGGCGGGTTTTGGGCAGCGGTGTCACCGCCTGTTACTTCCACTCCGTGGCTCCAACCGCAACAGGCTGGGCAGGAGTGAGGGCTTTGCCTCGCCCCGCTCCTCGCCAGCCTCACTTTCCAGCCCTGAACATCCCCGTGCCCCGGGACAGGGCACCGGGCTGGACATGGGGGTGCCAGCTCCCGAAATAATTGATGGGAAGTGGAAGTCTCCAGTGGATGGGGAGGATGCTGAGCCCTCTCCTGCCTCTCCGCCGGGTGCTGGGCTGAGCACTCCCTGACTGCCCACGCTGAGGGTGCTGTGCCTGCTCCAGATCCCCCCACACCACTGTCCTGGGGTGGCGTTTAGGGTCCCATCCTGGCTGCCAGGACTCAGCTGAGCCCCAGCAGGACTCACTGCCCGGTCCCCGAACGTGCCCTGCCCCCAGCTCTTGGTGGGGCTCGGTCTCCGCTCCCTTCCCACATCTCACCCCACGTCAGAGGGGCAGAAGCAGAACCAAGAGTTTCCCGTCCCCGGCAGAAGCCCGTGGTGTGGCCGCATGTCCCGATGGTCGGCTGACCCAGGTGCCACCCACCCGGGGCTGCCCAAAGTGACTCAGCCTGCCAGGTGCCACCAAGGGAGAGCCTGGGGCTGTGACATGCCCGCGGGATGCTGAGCATCAGCCCAGGACCAGGAGGTGGGGTGGGCAGAAGGGGACTGGGCACAGGGCTGAAGACAGAGCTGGGGACAAGAACAGGCCTGGGAATGGAGCTGGGGACAGGGCTGGGGACAGGACTAGGGACAGGGACAGGGACAGGGACAGGGACAGGGACAGGGACAGGGATAGGCACAGGGACAAGGCAGTGCAGAGGGACAGGGACCGGGTAAGGGCTGGGGATAGGGGCAGGGACACGGCAGAGCACAGGGGCAGGACCGGGACAGGAACAGGACAAGGATAGGGAACAGGGACAGGTGCAGGGCAGGACAAGGACAGGGATGGGTCAGGGTTGGGCAGAGGGACAAAACCATCACAGGGACAGGGCTGGAGATGAGGCTGGAACTGGGACAGGACCGGGACAGGGACAGGACTGGGACAGGGACAGGACAGGGACAGTACAGGGAGAGGACAGACACAGGAACAGGATCGGCACAGAAAGCAGACAAAGAAACAGGGACAGAGACAGGTCGGGGCTGGGCACAGGGACAGGACTGGCACAGGCAGACGACAGACACAGGGACAGGGCAGACACAGGGACAGGGCAGACACAGGGACAGGACAAACATAGAGAGAGGACATATACAGGGACGGGACAAACACGGGGACAGGACAGTCACGGGGCAGGACAGACACAGGGACGGGACCGGGACGCGGTTGGCGCTGGTCGAGCCGCGGCCCGGGAGGGCTCGTGTTGCCACCCGGCGGCCGCCGGGGGCTCTGCAGGTCGGCGGGGCCGGGGGTCGGTGGCACCAGAAGGGTGCGGTGGGACACCCGGGGGGACAGTGGGAACCCCAGCGGTGGCTCGTGGGTCCCGCCCGGGGAATCCCCCAAAGGTGGGTTGGGCGGCTTTAACCCCAGACCTACTCGCAGCTCCCTCACCGTCCTCTTCACCCCGGGACGTGTCCCCCCAAGGGCTGACAATGGCCCCGTGTGGATTCCGGGAAACGGGGCGGGGGCAGCTCCGGGACCCCCAGGACAGGGGGACGGGGCGCGGGGGCAGCGGAACCAGGAGAGGCCGAACCTGCCCGCTAGAGGGCACCGGAGCCCAAGAATTGGGGTCCCCGGGAGGGACTCGCATCCTGCACCCCTCATCCCGCACCTCATCACCCCTCACCGTGCACCCCTCATCCTGTACCCCATCACCCCTCACCCTGCACCTCATCACCCCTCACCTTGCCCCTCATCACCCCTCACCCTGCCCCTCATCACCCCTCACTGCACACCCCTCACCCTGCACCCCATTACCCTTCAGCCTTCAGCCTTCACCCTGTACACCATCACCCCTCACCCTGCAGCCCTACACCCTTCCTTCTGCAGAACCCCATCCATCCTGTCCTACACTCCTCCTCCCTTCCTCCTGCACTCCCCCATCCCACACCCTCATCCCACACCTCACCTCCCAAACCTCCAACCTACACCTCTGCACCCTTCCCCCTTCTCCCCACCCCTCTTCTTCCCCCCTTTCCCCCAACTTCTCCCATCTTCCTTCCCACTCCCCACTGCCTCCCATCACTCCTGGGTTCCTGCTGTGCCACCCTGACATCCCTCTGTGCCTCAGTTTTCCCAGGGAACACACCACACCAACCCTCACTGGTGATCTGGCACTCCCTGGCACCCCCGGCCCTGCTCCCTTTGGAAGGGACCTGTCCCTGGCTGGGAATTGATCCCTGGCCATCCCCAAACCAGTAGCATCCCACTAACACAGCAGCCTTGACACTCTGACCTGCCCCGGCACCTCCCTGCATCCCAGAGCCCCCATCCATCCCTCGGGACCACTGGTGTCACCGTGGCAACCGGTGATGGTCAGCAGCCGGTGACCTGGGTGCCCTGGAGGGAGCCCTGGCCCTGGCTGGGGTCAGCGGGGTCAATCAATCTCATTGCTATGCACAGGGCCCTTCGTTACCTCCAGAACGAGTGCCAGGGCTGGCAGGCACAGGAAAGGGGGGGGAAGGAACAAAATGGGGGTGAAATGGCAGGAAAGCAACTCAGAGACTTCTGTTTTCAAACTCTGTTCCAGTGTCCCCCAGCCCCTCCAGGGACCCCTGAGATAGGTCCCTCAGGGCAGATGGATGTGCCAGGGTGGGTGTTCCTGGGCAGGATGGGGGTCTGGGTGCTCAGGGTTCTAGTTCCTGAACCCCCTTGCCCATGGAGGTGACCCCCCACTCCCACCATCCTTCCTGCATCCTGACAGACAGTGTCAGGAAGGGATGGGGGAACTGAGGGCTTTGCTACACCTGACCCACATCCTGGGGGGGAGGGGGTCAAGAAGCCCTGTGCCCCCCAGAAATGGGGAAACCCCCTGGGGAAGGCTCAGAGGGCTCTGCTTGCCAAGCAGGGAAGCTGATGGCAGCCTTCCTCCACCCTCATTGCTCTGAGCCTTCCTCATCCTCCTGCCATCCTCATCCATTCCAGGGTTGGGAACTGTGGCTGTGGGGTCTCCTGGCCTGGCTGAGGCCCAGCAGACTCATCTACCCAGTGGCTCTCTGCCCTTCCCTCCTGCCTGCCCTGCTGGGCACTCAGCTGGGTTCAATCCTGCCACTTGGCTCCGGGCTGTGCTGGGATGAGGCCGAGCAGCAGAGCCCTCTCCCAGGCAAGGGCATGGGATGGGGCATCAAAATCTTCCCCCAAAAGGGATCCTGCTCCTGGGGAACACCCCAGCCTGGCAGGGCAGAGAAGGGCATTACTCAGGCTGTCCAGAAGGTCAGTGGGATGGAAACCCCAACTTCTCATGCAACATCCATGCTGGGATGCTCTGTGGTGAAAGGTGCAGCTGCCTTGGGGTGCAGCCACCCCCAGACAATGTTTCTGCCCAAAGGGCCACCAGGTCCCAGCAGAGGATTCTCAGGGCAGTCCTGACCCACACTGTCACCTCCTGTCCCCCAGACTGCACCCTCAAGGGACACCCCACCGCTGGGGGTAGTCTGAGGAGGCGGCAGCAGCCATGCCCTTAACTCTGTGGCTTCTCCCTGTGCCTCCCCAGCCTGCCCTGGCTCTGCTCTGGGGCTGGAGCCTGTGGAGCACAGACATGGTGTCTCCAGCTCACAACCACATTGGCCTCGGGGAGGGGGGGCTGCTGGGAAAATGCTCCCCCCTCCGCGCAGTGGGTTGCCAGGATTTACCGGTACTGGGCCAACAGCACCATCCTGGGGCCTCCCCAGTTTCCCCAGTTCCTCCCCAGGGAGGCAGCAAGTCTGGCCCTGCTGGGGGTCCCATGTCTTTCAGTGTGGTGACACCCCAGTCCCTCAGTGCTCCAGGGGACCCCTCCATCCATCTGATGGACCCACAGGGTGGGAGCTGTGTGCCAGCTTTCGGAGCTGGGTGCCAGCTCCATACCATCTCTGACCTGGCTCCTGGTTCCCATTTTGGGGCCCTGGGGACCCCCGAGGGTCAGCAGTGCCAAGATGCTCCTGTGCCTGCTCCTCCCCCCCTCAGCATCCCGACCAGAGCCACACGTGAGCGGCACCGATGGCAGATTGTAGCTGACAGCTGGAAGATGGATTTATTGCAATGATGCAAAAATTAGTTTATAGAATATATATAAATAAAGATTTCCTTCCTTGATGGGCAAACTCAGCACAGCAGCAGCTCTTCTGGCAGGATTTATTAATCACCACGGTGCTGTCTGTGCAGTGGCAACTGTTTCCCGGGGCAAATAAGACCCCCTGAGAGGGGCAAAAAGTCCTCAATTTTAGCTTCTCAGTCCAGAACCAGTTATTGCTGCCATGGACAAGCCTGGTAGAACACCCTCTCCCTCACCTGAAACTGGCTGGAAGGGGAAACTACTTCCAGCTTCCTTGGACGTGCAGTGACAAGACAAGGGGAAAAGATTTTATGCTGAAGGAGAGTGGAATTAGATTGGATATTGGGAAGAAATTCTTCCCTGTGAGGGTGGGCAGGCCCTGGCACAGGTCGCCCAGAGCAGCTGTGGCTGCCCCATCCTTGGGAGTGTCCAAGACCAGGCTGGACAGGGCTTGGAGTGACTTGGGCTGGTGGAAGGTGTCCCTGCTCATGGCAGGGGGTGGCATGAGATGGACTTTAAAGTCCTTTCCAACCCAAACCATTTTGGGACTACGATCTGTCCTGCTGGTTGAACATTGGGAAACTGAGGCACGGCTGCAGTGTGACTTGTCTGGAGCCAAAGAGAACCAAAGGGGGGATGCTGGAGCCTGTGCTGGAGAGAGCATAAAAGGGGGATGTGCTTCCTCCTAGATTTGGGGGGAGGCAGCTTGTCTTTGTGGGGACCCTCCCCTCCACCTGCCCTCGGTGCAAATCCGTTTCCCGGGAGGAGCAGGAGGAAGCCCTCCAGGCCGGGGGACCCCTCGGGGTCGGGGGCACGGAGGGGCCGTGGCAGGGTGGCAGCAGGACCCCCCGGCCCCCTCGGTGCCCCCGCGGGGCGCCGGGCTGCGGCGGGGCACGGGCTGCTGCTCTCTGTGTCTCCTTGTTGGGCGGTCGATCCCCAGACAGACTCCTCGCCTTGCTGCGTGTGCTCTTTCGAGCCCATTGATTTCCCTGAGTAAGTGAGTTTGTATGGATCATGCAGCGTGCAGGCTGGGCTGCCCAGCGGTGCAGCAGCCGGCGGGGGGGAGGGCAGCGCGGGGGGGCACCGCGCAGAGAGCACAGCCGATCAATATGGACAGTGTGAAGTGAATTAATGGAAGACGTAGAGCCTGGCTGACAGCGCTGCCGGGGCCGCGCTGCCCTTCGGGGGCTGCTGGAAGGCAGCTGGCGATGCCGCGAGGGCTCCCCGGGGACCCTCCCTCCAACCCTGCCCCGGGGGCCGGGGGATGCCGCTGGCCCAGGGGGCGGACACAGGGACCCTGTGGCTCTAGAGCTTCTCCCAGACAGGAGACTTGGGATCCCTTGGTTCCCGAGACAGCCCGTTGTACCCATGGATCCCACTGTGGGATCCCAGCTCGGAGTGATCATCTGTACCCACACCCAGGCGTGTCGAGTTTAAAGAATATTTTCTCAAGGGGCTCTCAGGGAGGCTGTTTGGGCAGGATTTTCATGAAGACCTTTTGGGGGAGGTGTTACAATAAAAGGAGAGAAAAATCCCCAGTTTTCTATTGAAATCTGTTGGCTTCTCTTTCCCTGTGCCCAGCGGAGCAGATGCCACCAGGACTCTGCCTACTTCTGCCTCAGAGCTCCCACATCTCTTTTGGCTTTGCAGAGCGTTTTGTGGTGAGCCTGGAAAAAAGCAGAGCCTTGAAAATCCCCCTAGAAGCCTTTCCCACATTGCTGAGGGGCCAGGAGCAGCCTGGGACAGCCACTAGCACCAGCAGAATTCCTCTTTCCCAGGCTGTGGCCATTTGCTGCTCAGTCCTGAGTGCAGATGGACAATTCCAAATTCTGGCAGTGCAAGTCAAACAGAAACACCTGCAGAGCACGTGGTCAGTGCAGAAACCTCCCAAACTCCACCCAAAATGAGACACCTTGCAGCCCATGCCACTTGCTGAAGATCATTAGTCTTATTAATTTCACAGAATCATGGAATGGTTTGGGTTGGAAGGGACCTCAACGCTCATCTCGTTCCATCCCCTGCCATGGGAAGGGACACCTTCCACCAGCCCAGGTTGCTTCAAACCCTGTCCAACCTGGCCTTGGACATTTCCAGGGATGGGGCAGCCAGAGCTTCTCTGGGCAACCTGTGCCAGGGCCTGCCCACCCTCACAGAGAACAATTTCCTCCCCGTGTCCAATCTAAACCTATTATCTTTCAGTTTGAAGCCATTTCCCACTTGTCCTGTCACTGAATAGTCCTCTTCTGGCTTCTTTGTATTTACTCTTTCTCTTTCTTGCTTGTCTTTGCTGGGATTGAGAAATAGAGGAGGCAGCCTTGCCTGGCATCATTAGGTTTCAGTGTTAATGGACTTGTGGAATGGAAGAGCTCCCCAGTAGGACCCAGGTAAGGCTTGTGGGGCTTGTTTTGCTTGGGCAACACTGAGTGGCTCAGAGAGCCACCACAGCCACCTCAGAAAGTGGCTCCAGGTCCTGCCACTTCTTTTTGGCTTTTGTAAGGGGACTAAAGCAGGTGAGCTGAGCTCAGGATCCATCTGAACCTGCCCAGCCAGGGACTGTGAGTATTCGAGGGAAAGGATGGTGCCCTGAGGGCACAGCACTGGGGCTGGAAATCTGCGGTGCAGGATGGGACTGTATGGGATGCCCGGAGTGTGGAGCAGGAGCAGGAGGTATTTCCTGGGAAGGGATGAAATCCAGGGAGGGCCTCAGGGAGGCTATTACCATTTCAGGGGCTTTTGGAGCTTTTTTCCTCTTGGATTTGAAGCAGAAGAAGAAGCTATTGCCAGTGGAACTTCGGAAGACAGGCTGGAAACACGTTCCAGGCTGTCTCAGGAGCTTTGGTACCAGAGGGGCAGCAGCCCAGGGGTTTTCTGGAGCTGGCTGGGCACTGCTGTCCCTGTCCCCAAGCACATGGTGACAGGTGTAGGGAGCTGCTGGCAGGGCCTGGAATGGCCTCAGGTGCTGCCTGATCTTCTGCTCCCACTGCAGTTCCCGGAGAACCTGGAAAATCCTGTTGAGCAGATGGGATGAGGGAGCATGGGGCTGTGCCAGGGATGCTGAGAAGGGGATGCTGTGTCCATGGTGGAGCTGCTGAGCAGGGAGGAATCTGCAGGTGAAGGCAAAGCAGTGCCCTGGCCATGGACACCCACGTGTCCATCACACTGTGCCACAGGGACGTGTCACGGAGGGCACGTGAAGGGTGGCATTGCCAGCCCGGCGTTGTGTCCTGTCTGGCAGTGCCTGGCAGGTGAGACCTGAGGGCACACAGGTCCTCTGGGCCATAACAGAGCCAGATAGACCTGGGGAGGGGGAGGAAGAGCTGTGCTGGCCCTTTAAGAGAATAATTTCGGAGCTGGCCTACTGAGTTATTGATTGGCGCTATGGTAACGTATATTAGATTATGTATGGCTGGAAATGTGTTGTGGACTGGGAGGCTTGTTTGGGAAGCCGGCACTCCTCTTCTTGTAAACCAGCTCCCCGCAGAGGTTTGGGCTGAGCAGGGTCTGTGGCGTGGCAGCTCCACCAGAGCTGAGCACGGGCAGCGCTCGGTGCACATGGGAGACTGTGGGATCCACCCTCTGGGCCCACTCCTGGGGCAAAGGGATGGGCCAAAGGGTTGGGGTTCAAGAGGGTGTTATCAGATATATGGGAATACCTGTGGTATTGGTCACGAGTGGCAAAAGGCCACAGCCAATGCTTCGCTCCCAGAGCAGCCAGAGCGACTCCCACCTCCCGTCTTCCTTGGAAAGAAGAAACACCCAGGGAAGGACCCAGTCCCAAGAAATGAGCAGGTTGAAGTGTCTGGATTCTCTCCAGTGTCTCCACCTGCCAAGGCTTTGCCTTTGGAGCTGGATAAAGAGTTTTCCCCTATTGCTGTGGCACAGGGAGGGCAGGGGGACTGTAGCAGGACAGGTTTGCCAAAATGCTTTGCCAGCCAACTGCTGCTCTGAGCCAGGTCACTTGGTGGGTCCCAGCTCTGCAGCTCTGTGTGTGCTCCTGGATTGCAGGGGAGGCTCCTTCCAGTCCCACTCCTGCGTTTGCACAGACCCCCAGGAACAAAGTGAGGAGCTGGAGTTAACCAAAACCCCTTCCCAGGAGTGCCAGGAGGGAGCAACCCCTGTTTGGGTGGCTAAAGCTTCCAAAGCCCAGTCAAAATCCTCTGTGCCCTTTCCCTCAATGACAAGTTGATAGGACAAGATAGGGCTCATCCTGCTCCTGCTGGTGCTCCCCTCCAGGAGAACCCAGAGCTTTGTGTGCCCTGGCACAGGGATGGGAGATGAAGGCTCCATATGGATCCCAGACTCTGGCCATCACCTTCTGGTGCTGATCATGACCAGCAGCTCCTGTTTAGGTGGATAAAGCTCCCAAATCCCTGCCAAAACTTTCCATGCCCATTCCCTTGCCAGCAAGTTGGTAGGATAGAACACGGCTCATCCTGCTCCTGCTGGATGGTCCTCTCCAGGAGTCTGGAGGTGTGTGGACCCTCACACACACCTGGGAGATGAAGGCTCTCTATGGATCCCAATGTTTCAGTGCTGGCTGCGGCAGCTGTGGGGCAGCCCAGAGCAGTACTGGAGCAGCCCGGGGAGGTACTGGGACAGCCCGGAAAGCACCAGAGGAGTCTGGAGAGGTACTGGAGGGGCCCGAGAAGGTACTGGGGCAGCCCAGGAAGGTACCAGAGGAGCCTGGGGAGGTACCAGAGGAGCCTGGGGAGCTACCGGGCCAGCCTGGGGTGGTACCGAGGCAGCCTGGAGAGGTACTGGAGCAACCTGGGGAAGTACCGGAGCAGCCCGAGGAGGCACCAGAGCAGCCCAGGGAGCCACTGGAGCAGCCTGGGGAGGTACTGGATGAGTCCGGGAAGGTACTGGAGTAGCCAAGGGAGGCACTGGAGCAACCCAGGGAGGCACCAGAGCGTGCCACGCACTCGGAGTGCGCCCAGGGAGATTGTGCCGGAGTAACTGGGCTTGGAAAATGCGAGACTTTCGCTGTCATTTACAAGTGGGGAAGAGGTGAAGGTGGTGGGGAGAGGCAGCTGCTGGAGGAGCTGAGGGAAGGAGGGCTCAGCCCAGGGAAGGTTGTGGAGCTGCCGGAGTGAGGGCGGAATGTGTTTTGGGGTGTCCCCCACAGCCTTGGTTCTTGGGTGGGAGCTGTGCCCTGCTCCCCTCTATTTCCACCCTCAGCTGTCCTTAGCCCGGGGCCATCCCGGATCCTGGTGCTCCTGTGCCCAGGGGAGCAGCTGCCACACGAGGGACCCTGTCAGTGTGGGGGATCCCCAACCATCCCCTCTGTGACAGACATTGCCCTGTCCGGGGTAGGACCAGAAAACCCAGACAGTCACTGGGAGGCACTGGAGGCAGGGAGCAAAGGGAACCCTCGGTGGTGGGGCAGTGGGAGACTGGCTGGAGACAGGACAAAGGAATTTGAGGGAAGAAACAAGGTTATTTGTTGCATCTTGTAGGACTGCCTTTGCAAGAGGCCTCAGTGCTCACAGTTGGAGATTCGGGGGTGGGACGTGATCTCTGTGAGCAGCAGCCCCTGGGGCTGAAGATGCTGCACTCCAGGCACTTACCAGCGACTGTTCCAGTGCTTAACACACCGTCTGCTCCCCCATCTTCTCCTCCCTCACTTCCCCTTTTATTTTTATCTTCTTCCTCCCAGTGTAACAGCAAATTGTATCGATCCCTGAGCAGGGTACTCTGAGCATGTGATGGGAGAGGGATGGATCCAGTCCATGCCAGAGGCTGAAGCACCTGCCTCACCTCCACCTGGGATGCCCACCAGCATCTCGCAGCTCTCTGTGGCCAGGCAGGGATGGTTTTGGGTCAGAGCCATGAGCCAGAGTGTTGGCCCAGCAGCCACAGGGCTAGAGCTCCAGGCTGAGGTCATGGGAGTCCTGAGCTGCTTCGGGAGCTGAAGTTGCTTGAAAATAGATTGCCTATGGCCAGCTTGGGGGTTGGATTTTAAAGCCTCGGGCTCTGAATTTTGGGAGGGTTTGAAGTGCATTTCTGTTTTTTCCAAGCACAGGACACTGCCCAAGTAGTTGCATGAAGGGCTGGAAACTCTGGAAAAGCCCCTCCAAGGGTTTTGTGAGCTGGGATAGGCCCTGGCTACCACAGCCACAGCACAGCTGGGTGTGCAAAACCCCCAGTTCCCAGCTCCTCATGGGTCTGCTGGCTCCAGAGGCTCTGGGCAAGTCTCTCTGACCTCCAGATGCTTGTGCAATGTGGGGATCCCTGCTTGTCCCCCATTCTTTCTCTTGTGTTAATTCTTGTTCCTGCATCCCACTGGCTTTGAGGGCTGGAAGAGACTTAAAATAAATGCTTGCACCTCTGCTCTGGAGCCAGGCTGGGAGAGCTGGGGGGGCTCACCTGGAGAAGAGAAGGCTCTGGGGAGACCTGAGAGCCCCTTCCAGTGCCTAAAGGGGCTCCAAGAGAGCTGGGGAAGGACTTTGGACAAGGACCTGAAGGGACAGGACAAGGGAGAATGGCTTCCCACTGCCAGAGGGAAGGATTAGATGAGATATTGGGAAGGAATTCCTCCCTGTGAGAGTGGGCAGGCCCTGGCACAGGTTTCCCAGGGAAGCTGTGACTGCCCCATCCCTGGAAGTGTCCAAGGCCAGGTTGGACAGGGCTTGGAGCAATGTGGTCTAGTGGAAAGTGTCCCTGCCCCTGGCAGGGCGTGAGAGTGGACGAGCTTTAAGGTCTTTTCCAACTGAAACCATTCCATGATCCCATGAAAATAGAAAACAAAAAACAGTAAGAAAAGCCAATCTCTGTTCCCCTTCAATAAGGGTAATTCTGGCCACATGCAGACACAGCTGTGGGTGCACATGGATGCTCTGCCCCAAATACTTGCAGGTCCTGGGAAACAGTATGTGGTTTGGGTTGGAGTTTTTTGGTTTTGTTGTTTTGGTTTTCCCTTCCCTGGCTGGAGTTGCCACAGCAAAGGACACCCAGAGCCAGGAGTGGGCTGGCAGTGTCTGAGCCTGTCTGGAGGCAGCAGGTACCTCTTGGGATGGAGGAGAAGAAGGAGGGTGATGGATGGAGGGAGGCGACAGCACTTGGCTCCCCAGCACATCTCCAGTACACAGCTTGGAGCACTTGCCAATCAATGGAGCACACGGGCCAGGACTCCATCAGATCTGTTTAAGGAGTCTGACAGCCTGGGAGAAGCTGCTATAACCCCCTTTTCCCTCCCCTTCCCTTTTCACGCCCCTTCCCTTTTCATTCCCCTCCCCTTTTCCCTCCCCTCCCCTCCCCCGTTCCCTTCCCCTTCCCTCCCCTCCCCTTTTCCCTCCCCTCCCCTTTTCCCTCCCTTCCCCCCTTCCCTTCCCCCCCCTCCACCCCTCCCCTCCCCCCTCCTCCCCTCTCCTCCCCCCTCCTCCCCTCCCCCCTCCTCCCTTCCCTTCCCTTCCCTTCCCTTCCCTTCCCTTCCCTTCCCTTCCCTTCCCTTCCCTTCCCTTCCCTTCCCTTCCCTTCCCTTCCCTTCCCTTCCCTTCCCTTCCCTTCCCTTCCCTTCCCTTCCCTTCCCTTCCCTTCCCTTCCCTTCCCTTCCCTCCCCCTCCCCCTTCCCCTTCCCCTTCCCCTCCCTCACCCTCCCCCTCCCCCTCCCTCTCCCCCTCCCTCTCCCTCTTGGAACCAGCAGGAGGGAAGGACCCCCCCAGGGTCACCTGGGCCTGCTGTGGGAATGTGCCAGCCTTTCCCTGATGTCCCCAAGAGCCCTCTGCTCAGGCCCTCTTGGGCCAGTGACAACAGCCATGTCCTCCCTTAACTCCAGTTGCTGAACTGGGACAGGGGAGTGCCCCTGTTTGGGTGCCCAGTGGGTGTGGAGGGTCCACCCACTCAATGCCGTGGTCACAGCTCTGGGCGCAGGGGGGGACTCACTCTGGCTGATGGGACTCACTGGCAGGGACAGGAGGGGTCCTGCTGGTGACACTCTCCGTGGAAGAGGGGGGCAAGACCTGGGACTCATCCTGCCTGAGGGTCTTCTGGAAGGTAGAGGAGCCTGGGGACAGCCAGGTCTGAACTGGGGGCACAGAGTCACACACAGACCTCACTGGCCACTGGTGGAGTTCATGTGGTGGCCTAAGGGATGCCAGGGATGGTGGTCTAAGGGCAGCTCTGGATCCAGCTGGGCAGTGGCTACAGGCAGATGAGGAGGCTCTGAAACTACCCAGATTTAGACACTTCTGGAGAAGCTGCCATTGCACCTCTCTTTGTTTTTTTCTCTTTCCCTTATTTCCTTTTCCCCCATTTTTACTTTCCCCCCCTTTTTTCTCTTCCCTCTTTTTTTTTCCCTCTCATTTTTTTCCTTTCCAATCTTTTTTTTTTCCTTTTTCTCTTTTTTTTTAATCACTGGCCTTGTTGAAAGGAGATGACAGTTCCAGACCCAGCTGGACATTAGGGAAAACAAATGGGCTGTTGGGAAGAGGGAGAAGCCCTTCTCAGGCTGTGTCTGTCAGATCCATATTGGTATGAGGCTCATCCCTCACAGCCTGTTAGACCCGGGAAGAGAAATCTCCTAGTGGGAGGAGAGGGGTGAGGAAGAGGAGGGGGAAGGAGAGGCAGGAGCATCCCTGTGGTGGTGCTGTGGGGCTGAGCTGCCACAGGGAGGGCAGGATCTGTCCCCTGGCAGCAGAGCTGTGTGCTGGGGGGTTCCAAGGACACCCCCTTGGCTCTCAAACAAAGCAGTGCCAACACAGCAGAGCAGCCTCCATCCATCCCACATCCTAGAGGGCTCCTGACACACCAGGACCAGTGTGGGCCCTGCCTGGGGCCCTTCTGGGCTGGTGAGGTTGGAACTGAGGCTGTTTCTGCAGCGATGGGGACATGGCAGCCCTTCCCTGCACCCAGAGCTGGTGGCACTGGGGTGCTGGTGCTGGGAGGCAGCTGGAGACACACAGCAGGAGGCAGCAGGGCTGTTCCCCAGGTGCCAGCACGGGAGGGAGGTGACAGTCCTGCTGCCAATGCTGCCTCTGAGCTGATTTTGGTGGCATGAATGGGAAGGGAGCAGGAGCAGGGCAGTGTTGTGGGGGTGCAGGGGTGTCCCAGCAGTGTTTGTACAGATTTTTCCATCCTTGGAAGTGTTCAAGGCCAGGCTGGATGGAGCTCTGAGCAACCTGGTTTAGTGAAAGGTGTCTTCAAGATCCCTTCCAACCCAAACCATTCTGGGATTCTGTGATTTGCAGCCCAGCAGCGAGGAGGAGGATGGGGGAGGAGACAGGTGATGCCTACTGATCATCCGACCCTCCCAGGAGGGGGGCACTGTGTCCTGGGGCTTCTTCCTCACTCACCCACCCCAGGGAAAGGGTTACAAACCTTCCCCTCTCGGGGGAGAGGGGCACTGGGGCTATTCTCCTGCTGCTCTGCAGTTTGAGGACAAAACAGGCAGGGCACCAAGAGCAAAATGGGGTTTGATTCCTTCTTCAAATGCGTCTGGGGTCACCCACGGCCTCAGGGGTTGGATGACCCCAAGGTGGTCACAGACCTGCCCCCCGTGAGCCTTCAGAGGGCCTCGTCCTCCCATCACACTCCTCAGCACCAGCTCCAGCTCCAGCTCCCCTGATCCCCTCATTAGCTGCAACATGGAAAGTGTTTTGAAACCTTTGCAAAGGGGTCTGTCCCCCCTCCTCCCCCAGCCTGGCCACTTTTCCCGTCACGCTCATTAGAGCCCTGAGTATCAATCAGGGGGAGATGAAAGCCAGCTGGGGATACATTACAACACCTTGGGAAGGGATGAAAGCGCCTCTTTAGTCCTTAACAAACCTCTCGAAGCCGAATGCATATGGATGTCAGCCTGGAGCTCTCTGCCTTTCATCTCAATTTTCACCTTTTGGGCTGTTTGGCTTTTGCCCCTGCAGAAACATCCCAGTGACACCAGGTGTGTGACCAGCACAGGGGACCCTGGGATGGATGGCATAGGGTGCTGGACGTGTTGGGAAGGTATGAGAAGGTTTTAGGGGGCTTGCTTTGCTCATCTGTCCCCTTATATCTTAGGACTGAGAGGATGACCCAAAACATACCCAGCAGAAGGAGCTTCCATGGACAACTCTGGGTCCTGCCCCAGCTCCAGGGTTGGTTCCCAGCAAAGGAGAGTGGCAGGACTGGGCCCTCTCCATGTTGCACCGTGCAGTGGATTTTAAATTTAGAAATTGTTCAGATTTGTACTTTGAAAAAAAAAAATCCATGGGGCATTAAATATTTACAAAAAATCAGCAGCTGTGTAAATAATAGAAAAATCCAATATTCGGCGAGTGGACCGGTTTTCAATAAATTTGAAAATTTTATGATATTGTTATTATTATTTATTGCCTATTTTATTTGTCGCTGTCCCTCTTCTAAGGCTGAATGGATCTGGGGGTTTGATCACCTTGTGCCAGGCCAGGGTTCAACACTCCCAGCCCAGGAACTGCCAGCTCTGCCTGCTGAGACCATCCTGCTGCCTGGAGCAAGTGCCAGGGTGGGGATTCCTCTGCAGGTCCTGCTGCCCACCCTGGCATGGCCCCACGGTGGCTCAGGGGTCCTGGCAGGGCTGGGGGAGCCCTGGGGGATCAGAGGGCTGTGGAGGGTGACGGCACCATAGCACCTACTCTAATGGGATCCTCTCCACAAGTAATTAAGCTTCGGCTAATGCTAACCGTAATGTGATGTATGTATGCCTTTAACTAATCATTTATTAGCCTCGTTGATGGTTTGTCAATATTAATTCATTTATTTAAACAACTCCGAGCTGTAATGAAGATGTTTGCTTTAAGGGGGGGAAAAAAAAGAGATGAAGCTGCCAGGAGATTTTTTTGTTGACTCGATGTGTCGCCGTGCCCTGGTGATGGGGCTGGGTGGGAGTGAGGAGCCACTGCTGGACTGGGTCCTCTCCCACAGCCTGGGGGTGTAACTGGGGAGCTGCCAGGGGTGTGACTGGGGAGCTGCTGTTGGTGTAACTGGGGGGCTCACTCCCTGTCCCCAGGGTGGTGGGAGCACCCCAGGGGGTGCCAGGCTGTGGCACAGCCCATTGTGCCCTCTCACACTGGAGCAGCTCCAGGGCCAACCAGATCCAGCTCTGCCATCAGAGAAACTTTGGAGAAATTTGCCTTGGTTTAACCTTAAAATGTTCAAGCTGTGCCTCAAACCTGAAATCAAACCCAAACGTGCTGCCAGACCCAGAACAATCAGGTTTTGCTTGACTTTCAATTTGTTAATGATTTCAAACTGGTTTTCATTTCAAATTAAATTACCTTTTTTTTTTGTTTTGGTGGGGAGTGGGAAATTGCCAATGAACTAGAAAAAAAAAAGGAAATATTTTTGATCCTGTTTGATAAGCCCAGGTTGGGTCAGAGTTGGTCCTTCCTCTGTGCCCTTGGGGTGCTGCAGCAGGTGGGATGGTGGGATGCAGGATCAGGGAATGGCCTGTCCTAGGGAGCATCCTGGGGCAGGCAGGTCCTGCTCTGGGGCTGTGCTGAGCAGATCCTGAAATGGCGCCTCTGGCCAGACAATGGATCAGCTGCTTCCAGCTCTCCTTGGCAGCTTCTTAATATCAACTAGATCACAGTATTAAAGTTAACATTCTCTTAAACAGGCTTAATTAGCGTCCTTCAGACAAACATAAATTAATCCTGGGTTGCTGTGGAGGATGTGGAGTTTCCCCTTGACTGATTGCCAGTCCTGGCTCCAGATAAACTCCTTGGAAAGCTGGGTTTGATGTTCCAGCATCCGTGAAGTTGCACACGGGGGCTGGTGAGCTGGTGCCATCCTTGTGCCCTGTTCCAGGCTGTGGGCACAGGGACGTGGCTCTGGATGTCACCATGGCCATGCATGGCCATGTGTGAGCATTCAGTGTCACACAGGACAGTGTATGGCCATGCACACACACAGAGGACCATTCACAAGCATTCCCCACTGCCCATGACCACACACAATCACACATGACCAAATCCAGCCCTGTGTTATCATGGATGAACACACATGACCGTTCACCGTCACCCATGACCACAAGAACCACACATGACCACAAACAACCCTGTATTACCATTCACAAGTCTGTACAGCCACGCATGACCACTCACCACCATCCATGACCACACATGACCATGTACAATCCTGTATTGCCATTGAGAACTGTGCATGGCCACACATGACCACACATGACCACATTCAACACTATATTACCACGTGTGACCACACATGACCACTCACCACCACTCATGACCACGGACAACCATGGATGACCACAAATGACCGTTCACCATCACCCCTGATGACACACAACCACGCATGACCACTCACCACCACCCAGGACAATGTAGGACCACGCACAACCATGGATGACCCTGCACAACCACTCACCACCATCTACAACCCCACAGGACCATGCATGACCACTCACCACCACCCATGACCACACACAACCACACATGACTATGTACAACCCTATATTGCCACGCACAACTGTGGACCACGACACGTGGCCACTCGCCACCATCCATGACAACACACAACCACACATGACCACATGTGGAGATGGTATGACCACACATGACCACACAGGCAGCTCCAGTTGTTCCCTTGGCCCCCCGGGGCAATGTTGTTGTCTTGGCCATACATGGCCATGGATGGTTTGTCTCCTGTGAAAAGTGGTCCTTGTTCCTGACCACCCTCACAGTACCTGCAGCATCTTGCTGTTCCAGGTGCCTTTTCAGTGGAAAAGGACCTTCTCCTGCATGGTTGGATCCTACTGCTTGCTCTTTTCCCTTGGTGCCCTTCATCCTATATGAGAAGGACCAGCAAGTAGTCTTTCCCTTGGCTCCTTCTCCAGGGGAGAACAGGGAAAAGAAGGATGAAGGTTTGATAGAAGGCCAAAGGAACCTGAGGGTGAAAATCACCATATTTTAGGATGCTGCTGAAGAGCTTCTAGTGGAGGAGGAACAGGCATGGATTGCCCAGAAAACAGGGATGGAAGAAACAAGGTTAATTCAGCTTGAACTGGTGGTGGCACTTGCTTGTTTGGATAAAGGCAACACCCAGAGCTGCTTGAGCCTTCAGTGGCCTCCAGTGCCACCATTCTACAATCCTGTAGGAAAAGGATGGGGAAGATGCTTCCTTTGCAGGCAGGGAAACTGAGGTGTGGAGGTTTTGAAGGCATTTTTGGGTGCCACACCCATCTCAGCCCCCAAATCATTGTGCAATGGACTCAGAGCCTTGAAAGTCACCCAGACCAGAGTGGGATTTCCTTCTGGGTTTCACCCAGTGCCACCCACAGAGCAGCTACGGGGGCACATCCTGCTCAGCATCTCCCCGGGAAGCAGGAGGGGGGAGGCAATGGGGGGGATAAACAGCCCTTGGGAGCACATGGGGGTGGGGTCCCCAAAGGGTACAGCACACGGGGAGAGAGGGACCTCATCTCAGCACAGGGAGGGACAGAGGGATGCAAGCAGGCAGGAGGCAGGGGGGCTGCCAGGACAGGGGGGCTGCCGAGGCGGGGGGGCTGCTGGGGCAGCGGCCTGGCAGGACAGGGGGCTGGGAGGACAGGGGGGCTGGCAGGGCAGAGGGTGCCAGGGCAGGGAGGCTGTCAGGGCAGAGTGGCTGATGGGGCAGGGACTGCCAGGACAGGGGGCCTGCCAGGACAGGGGGGCTGCCCAGGCAGCATGTTGTCCGGACAGGAGGGCTGCCAGGGCAGGGGGGCTGCCAGGGCAGGATGCTGCCAGGACAGGAGGGCTGCCAGGGCAGGGGGGCTGCCAGGGCAGGATGCTGCCAGGACAGGGGGGCTGCCAGGAGCCGAAGGGATCAAAAGCAATTCTAATATCATACGAGTCAGTGGTGACCTATCATGGGCAGCATGGCAGGCTGACTCCAGAGCTGCAGGACCTGACAAATGGGCTCTCAAAACCATATTTATAGCAAGAAAAAGCTCATCAAATGGAAACAGGGCAGAGAACAGGAGGAGGCGGCAGCCCGGCCCCGCTCTGGCCATCACGCTGCCCATGGGAAGGGGAAAGGGATGTGGGGAGCTGCCCACCCTGGGGAGCTGGCCAAGGGTTGGGATTCAGTGCTGGAGGGGCTGTGGGGTGTAGACCCAGCCCATGGGGCAGGAAAGCACCAAATGATGTCCTGGGTGGAGTCCAAGGGACAAGGGAGGACACACAGCTGTGCTTGTAGGGGTTTTGAGGTGTTACCCCAGCAAACCCCTGCCCCCCAGTCCTGTGCAAGCTCCACTCAGCCACACACCCCAGGGCTGATGAGGGGGAGAGCTCTGGGGCCCACCCAAACCCTGCAGAGGGGGCCTCACCTATTTTTGGGGGACACACATGGGGAAGGCACCGTCCCCCCTTATTGTCCCCAGGGCAGGTGAGCTCTGCAGCAGCTCATCCCTGCTCCCCTCTTGCTCCATCCTGTCCCTCCTCCCTCCATCCCCCA
This sequence comes from Pithys albifrons albifrons, assembly GCF_047495875.1. Taxonomy (NCBI): domain Eukaryota; kingdom Metazoa; phylum Chordata; class Aves; order Passeriformes; family Thamnophilidae; genus Pithys; species Pithys albifrons. The sequence goes on from NC_092484.1 coordinate 5,246,011, forward strand.
AGAATTGCCAGGAGCTCCAGTTTTCCCAGTTTTCCTCCAGGCCTTGATGAGGAAAGATATTTATGGGAAGAATTGGGGGAAAAAATAAAGAGGGGCAGGTGGGCTTGTGCAGAGGCATCAGATCGTCTGTGCCCCAAAAATATTTGTCCCCTCTCCTCTGTCCCAGTCAGGACACCCAGAGGTGACCCCTCATGCCAGGAGAGGTGTGAAGGATGATGGTCCCCATGTGCTTCCCCTGTCCTGATTTGCTTCTTCATCCCCTTTCCTCATCTCCTTCCTCCAGTTTCAAACCCCCCACAGTCCTGTGCTGTTCTCCTTCTCCACACCTCTTGGCACTTTCTCTGCTGTAAATCCTCCCCCAAATTCTGCTCCCAGTTACACAGGGAGATTTTCCCTCCCAAAGATCCCTCCCAGGAGGTTGGCAGGTGGGAGCAGGGGGAGGTGAGCACCTCTCCATCCTCCCTGTGGCTCCCCAGTCCCTGCAGACTCCCATGGGCACTCAAGGAAAAGCAAACCCTGGACATGGAGTGTCCTGATGATTTATTCTGTCCCCTCATGGAGCAGTAACCAAACTGCCTGGACCCCACCATGCCCCTGTGTTATGGGTGTGATGAGTTTGCTGGTCTCAGCTTGAGCCCTCTGCAACAGGGTCTGTGAGGGAAGGCTTGAGAAGAGGAGGAGAAGGTGCTGAGGGAGGATGTGAACATGAACAGGGGTAGATTTTGGAGCTGTGTCCCTCTTGTAGCTGAGCCTGATAACCCTCAGAAGTGGTCTTTGCACCAGGTCCTTCTTGTGACTTGCAGTTGGCATTTTGGGGATACTCCAGACTGGGGTGGGTCTGCCAGGAGTGAGTGGGACCCATTATTTTGCCTCTCCTTAGAGAAACAGAAGGGACAGGAAAACTGCCACCCCCGGATTTCCCTCTCTTCTTTATATTTTCCTCCTCCCCTGTGCAGAAAACACCATGTCCCACTAACACTGGGATTGATGCAACATGAGTCAATCACCCTGAGAGGAACCTGCTGGAAACCCATACCTGTCTCCCACTGCTGCTTCCTCCTTTGCCTCCTCATCCTCCCTTCACAGACTCACACTGCTCCTGATCCCTCCTGGTCCCTCCCACTGGGACTGGCAGCAACCTGAGGTGTTTTCATGCTCCACCACCAGCTGTGGCTGTGGGACAGAGCAGGGACTCCTCTTGCTGCTGTTGCAGGGATTGTTTGCCAGGACTGAGCTCCAGCTGCTGAGTGCAGGGGGATGGTGGGATGAGGGTGGGGTGCACCCCCAGGGTGCTGCCATATCACAGACTCATGGAATGGTTTCAGTTGGAAGGGACCCTAAAGCTCATCCAGTCCCAGCCCCTGCCATGGGCAGGGGCACCTTCCACTAGACCAGGTTGCTCCAAGCAGAGTTCAAAAAACAACATCCAACAGGGATGAAAGTCAAGAGAATTTGGTGGGGGTGTAAAAGCATGACCTCTCCCTGTGTTTTTGAGGGGCTGTTGTAGACCATAAAACTTCCTGGCCTTTAAGAGACACACAGTTTGTGTAACAGCCCCTGAGTGGGACCTGGCACTGTGCCCTGGGGCTTGGCATCTTCCAGCTCTGCCACCTGTTCTTGTGCTGCTGCAGATCAGGGTGTTGTGGCTTTCCTGGTTTTCAGAAGAGTCCCAGAATCCCAGGATGGTTTGGGTTGGGAGGGACCTTAAAGCCCATCTCATTCCACCCCCTGCCATGGACAGGGACACCTCCCACCAGCCCAGGTTGCTCCAAGCCCCATCCAACCTGGCCTTGGACACTTCCAGGGATGGGGCAGTCACAGCTTCTCTGGGAATTCCATCCCAAGCCCTCACCACCCTCCCAGGGAAGAATTTCTTCCCAACATCCCATCTAACCCTGCGCTCTGGCAGTTGGAAAGCATTTCCCCTTGTTCTATCCCTCCAAGCCCTTGTCCCACATCCCTCTCCAGCTCTTCTGGAGAATCCTTAGGCACAGGAAGGGACTCAGGTGTCCCTGGAGCCTTCTCTTCTCCAGGTAAGCCCCCCCAGCTCTCCCGGCCTGGCTCCAGAGCAGAGGGGGCTCCAGCCCTGGGAGCATCTCCGTGGCCTCCTCTGGACTCTCTCCAGCAGCTCCATGTCCTCCTGCTGTTGTTCCCCAGAGCTGGAGGCAGCTCTGCAGGTGGGGTCTCACCTGAGAGGGGCAGAGGGGCAGAATGACCCCCTCCCCTGCTGCCCCTGCTGTGGGATCAGCCCAGGGCACAGGGTGTGCCAGGCATGTCCAGCTTCTCATGGAACACCCCTAAGTCCTTCTCCCCAGGGCTGCCAAGGGCCTGGGAATCCCAGGGAGCTTCTCTCCTGCTCTGCACCTCAGCTTCTCCTATGGACAACACACTCTCCTTCCTTAGAACCTGCCTTGGGGCAAAGCTGTGCAGATAAAATCCCTCCAGGAGAATCCTCAGGGATTCCTGGTTGGGGGGCACACAGGAACCTCCTGAAGCTGAAGTTCAGTTCCCCTGGGGCTGCCTGGGTGGCTCAGGGAGCTCCAGGCAGGTTCTCCCCAAACAGCAGCTGGCACCAGGCAGGTCCAGCCCGGGATGAATAAAATAACCCAGGAATCAGAGGGATTTATGGGCAGGGTGGTGACTGACTCACTGCTGCCTCCTCGCTCCGGCTCCTGGGCAGGAGGAGGGCTGAGCACTCACCTGGGCAGCATCAGGCTGGGCAAGGAAGCAGCTCTTTGCTCGGGTTTTGGCTTCAAGGAATCAACTCTTTGCTCAGGTTTTGCTTCAGGTTTTCTCACAAAATATGAAATTTTCTGCACCAAACAGGAGAGGACAAAAGAAAGATCAGTGTGTTTGGAAGACAATTCCGGTCCTCTCTTCTTCCTGCCTTTCCTAGAAAATCCACTGGGATCTTTCGGAGTTTGACTCCCAAAGAGTTTGTGCATATTTTTGTTGGGGTTTTTTTACATTAAAATAATTATCTATTAAAATATCGGATTTCTATCCTCATCTCTCACCATGTGAGGGAGTTTATTAAGCAGGTTGGTTGGCAGGGATCGTCGTGTGGGTTCTGGCAGTGCCCTGGTCCTGATGCTGGTGCTGCCCCTTAGACATGTGCAGGTCTGAGCACATCCCAGGTCTGCACAAAGACATTTCTACCCACAAACTCTGCTCCAGGGAGGAGCTCACCCCACCTCCCACCTGTCTTGGAGAGGAAGGGATGGCAAAGGGTGTTGGGGATGGCCTGGGCACTGCTCTGATTGACCAGGGGAGGCTGCAGAGAAGAAGCAACAGGGAGAGATATTTTTCCCAAGCTCCTTGCTCATAATTGGCAGGGAAAGGGGTTTCCAAAGGGTGAGGTGGGCAGGCTTTGGGGATGGAGCAGTGTGGGGAGGAGCTGTAGGACTGGATGGGAACGTTTGGTCTTGCTCAGGGTACTCATTGCATTGCAAAAGCCTCCTCTGCTCCTGGCTGGGTGAGACGTGGATGCAGAAGAGAAAGTCACAGAATCATGGAATCATTAATGGTGGAAAAGACCCCTAAGATAATTGAGTCCAACCATTACCCCAGCACTGTTGAGCCCAGCACTAAACCATGTCCCCATGTGACACATCCACACATTTTTTGAACACTTCAGGGATAGAGGCTCCACCACTGCCCTGGGAAGTTGAAGAAATTTTTCCTGGTATCCAAATTTCCCCTGCTGGGAGAATGTCTCAGTGGCTCAAAGACCACGTTCTCTTTTGCAGAGGGAGCCCTGGATCTTTGGTTTTCCCCTCTGGTGAGGATTTCAGGAAAGCATCTGAGCAAAGGCTGGGCCATCAGGACCTGCTTCCCCTCTCTCCTCTTGGTAGGACCCTTGAGAACCTGGGAGAGGCTGTTTGGCTAGGTGGGATATGGAAGGTGGCCTCCACTCTGCTGTTGGGTGTCAAGAGCATCACACAGAAACCCAAGGCCACCAAGAGCTGCCAACATGCAGGTACCAACACTTTGCCTTGTCCTGCCTTTCCCCCTCCACGCTAACACAGACACAACCCAAAGGCTCCCAACCACCCTGGCCCAAATCCCATCCTCATCCCATCCCATCTTCATCGTGTCCCATCTGCATCATGCCCCATGTACTTTCCTGATGTCAGGAAGGTTATTTTTAGATGGGATAGAAAGAAAGCAGGAAATACCAGTTTGTTCTTGGTATCTGGAGAGCCACCACTATGGTGGGAGATGAACTAATGATCAGCATGTGCTGGTCCTGAATGGAGCAGAGCAGCTTCTGGGTGGCCCGTATTGTTCTGCGCATGGGGATTTTTGAGCAGTCACATGATTGTGGTGGTGGGCAGCTCCCTGTCAGGGTGATGCTGTGCCCACCACCAGCTGCACCATCTCCTGCTTAAAGGGACTCCACCAGCATCAGGCTGGTGCCACCACCCCAAGAACTCAGCACCTCAACTCAGCTCCTGTCCCCAGAGATGGACACACAAAGCCCAAGGCACGAAGGGGACAGGAAGAGTTTCCTGCAATGGTGAGAAGCTGAGTCCAAGCTCCTGAGATGTGCTCCCACTCTTGGCTGAGACACATTCCTTTGTGGATGTAGATGCATCCCAGAGGTTCTGCCCCATCCCTTCTACTCACTGGCCACCTGGGAGAGCATCTCTTTCAGTACAGACAAGACCTCAAGCCTGGCCTGTTGGAGACAACCCAACCACCACCATCCCAGGCCTACATCCTCCATGAGGCCCATTCTCCAGGTCTCCATTTCCTCCACCATCCACCACCCTTGGGCCCCGCCGTTCCAAAATGTGCCTCTGAATAAACAGGGTGGTTGTGTGGAGAACCCAAGCGTGGCAAACAAGGATGAGCCCCGGGAGACGACACATCCCCATCAATCCTCTCTGCCAGGCCTTATCTGGGAAGGTGCATCCGGAGGGAACGAGGAAGAGCTGCAGGGGACATCTGGCTGCTGGAACCCTTGGCCCCCATCTCCACGGCCCAGGTGAAGATCGTGGCGTCCTCTTGACTGAAACCAGGCAGAGTGGCTGCATCTCCAGCCTTCCTATCTCCTTGCAGAGCATGGCAGTTCCTGAATTGCCTGGCCGTGGCGGGCTCTAATGGCCCAGAGCTGATGTTTTATTGTCGGGTTTAAAAGTGTAATTAGTTCAAGTGTAAACAAAAAAACCTTGCTTAATTAAGAATTTTTAAACAGGGCAGAGAGAGATTCCGGAAACATTAATGAACCCCAGGCAAGCACCATAAAATTGATCGAGGGAAGAGAGACAGTGAGGGCCGGGGGAGGGCTGAGATGGGGATGTGATGAGAGGGTTTTACCGCAGAAATCGCCCTCAGTTGACTTTGGCCCTTAATGCTGCAGTGCATTTGGGAAGCTGTTTATGGCCATGGGTCTCCATAGAAATCCCTAATGATTTTTTATGCATTAATGTGAGCCACGGACAGCGGCAATATATTGTTTAAGGAGATGGAGAGGATCCTTTTAAGGCTGACATATTATAGATCAAGAGTGACGAGATGGGCCCTGGGTTGGGGTTGCCATGGCCTGTTGGGCCCCATGCCTTGACAAGGAGCCACTGCCAGCCTGTGCCTCTAAGAGTCCATAAAAAGAACAACTAAAATCGAAGTGCTGTTTTCCCACCACCCCATCCCTCTTTTCAAAGCTCTTTTTGGCTAGTGCCAGGAAAAGTTAAATATATCTACCTTTCTCATCCATGAATAATGGGTTTTGTGGATGGGAATAGAGTCTGAGTGTTTCCCATCCAGGCATCTCCAGGTGCGTGTCTACAGGTTGGTACATTCTGTGTAGGTTGAAACCTCTGGAGCAGGACAAGGTGCCTGGAAGGTCCTTCTTCTTCACATTGACTGGGAAGAAGCCAAAGGCTCCACTGGGCTCTGGTCAAGGCCAACTGGCCTCTCCCTGGATGGCTGAGTTGTGTGGCAGGAGGTGATGGTGAAGGTCTGCAGAAGGCAGAGCCTTGAAGGTTTTCTCTGTGTGGGTGTCTTCTTGAAGATGTCGAGTGGGAGAACTGGGAGGGCCCACAGTAAAATGAAAGAGAAAGAAAAGTCACCTTCTGGCTTAGGAAAGGTCATCCCTCTTATTCCACAAACAGGGGTGGGGAGCTCTCTGCTCAAGGAAGGAGTCCTGCTGCCTCTCTGTGTTGTGGCGAGGGCCCAGCTGAGCTCACAGTGAAGAGCAGCCCATGCTGTTGGCAGCTCAAGGACTTTGAAGGTCAAGGCACATCTCAGCTTTTCCCTTCCTGGCCCAGCAAAAGGCCCCAAGCGTGTCCTGCCCAGTGCTTTGGAGCAGCCCAGTCCCAGAGAAGTCCAGCAATGTACACTGCACCTGGTCAAAGTGCCCTTGGGAGACCTCCATACCACAGGCAGTGTCTCTTGGAGTTGTGCAGGAAGGCCCACCTCATTCTGCCCCAGAGCTCTGTAAAAATCATGTTCAGTGTCACCGTAGGCCGCCAAAATCCTCAGAGAGAAACTGGTTCCTGCCTGGAAGCCCACCTTCAACCTGTCATGGCTTCTTCTGTCCTCCCCTCAGCAGAGATGGAGAAGAAATCACCCAGTGTCATGTCCTACTGCACTTGCTGCTGGTGTCTTCTCCCTTCTGGAGTACATGAACTCCACTGCCTTCTACTCTTGTCAAAGGCCACGTCTTCCAAACATCTTACTCCTGTTCCTTCCCTTCATGGTTCTCCAGGTTGTCCACATTTTCCTTCTAAATCTGGTGCCCAGCCCAGCTGAGGCTCCAGAGGGACCCTCACCAAAGCCGAGTCTAACAAGAGCATGGCTGGTGCCTCACCTGGTCCATGTGCACTCCCCAATCTGCTCAGGGATTTTCCAAAAAAAGCAGAACATTGTGGGCTCCACTGGGCACTCAGTTTTAGCTCTTCTTAAGGGACTGGAATGACCAGGGCCATCAGGTGACACATCAGACCTCAGGGAGACCCCACTCTGTGAGCTGTCAGCTCCATGGCAGGACTTTGCTGGGCAGAGAGAGGGCCTGGATGACCAATGTGACAGAAAACATGTCATAGAATCATAAAATCCCAGACTGCCTTGGGCTGGAAGGGACCTTAAAGATCATCCTGTTCCAATCCCCACCTTGGCCAGGGATGTCACTCACTGGATCAGCCTTGGTAGATGATCTTCACTCAAACTTAGTCTTCCAGCATCTCTGGCAGAATTATTTGGAGGTAGGAAAAGTGAGGTTTGGGGTGTCTGGGCCATGTCCAGGGGCAGATACACCACCAGCCACCTGGGACAGGCTGTGCTGCTGAGGGAGGGGCGGCTCCACCTGCAGAAGGAGGTAGAGTTACACTCTGAGGTGGTGGAAGAGAAGAGCTGAGATCAGCAGGTTATTTCCTGTGAGCTGTTCAGGTCTCACTGGGCTATTTTTGAGGAACATTCAGTACTTCTCACAGTGGGGAAGGAGGGACAGTTGGCAGTGCTGGCCCTGAGCACTTTGCTCTTGCTGTATGCTGGGGATTGCCCACACACCTGCAGCAGTGAGGGAGCCCACACCTTGCACTCTAAAGAGGCTGTAGATACCCACTGGAGGAGGTCTCTGCCCCACCACCACCTCTCCTGTCCCATCACACCCTGTGTGTGGCTCAGCACCCACCACAGAGCTCCTACAGGGCATGATGGGCTCCGTGGGGCTTTGTCCTCCCACCTCCTCTTCCGTCTTCTCTGCCTCTTCCTTCATTATTTCTCTGCTCCTCCCACCCTCTCCCTGCCTCTCCTCCTTTCCCTGGCTTTTGTTCCTTCTCTCCTTTTCCCCTCCCTCCTCTCAGAATCCTTCCCCCATCTCCAATCCCTGCTCCTGCTGCCCAGGCTGTGTCAATTAAGTATCGATCCCCTGTTCTCTATCAGTGGTCAGCTGAGCTAACCAGTCCTGCTCTCTGCTTTTCACAGGCATGAATAATAACAATAATAATAAAGGGGTAGGGGGGAGGCAGCTGCTCTTGGTGCCCACAGCCCTTCACCTCTCCCTACCCCGCACTCAGCCGCCCTCGGCCCCTCCACAGCTACAGGCAAAATCGATAGTGTGCCGAGTCAGGAATGGAATATTTTTATCCTCTAATTGGGAAATGTGCTTTGACAAAGCCCAAGGAGCAGGGAGGGGGCCGGGAGATACTGTACTGAGCGCCAGGGAGGGCGGCAGAGCCCGGCCAGAGCAGGGACACAGCGGGTTTGCTGCGGCAGCTGCGAGGAGGAGACTGTGCTGGGCACTTCATCTGGGTCCAGGGCACGGCTCTGGAGGACTGGGACTATGTTGGTCCCATGGAAGAGCCAGTCTTGACCCAGGGTATAACGACACAAGGATAAAAAGAGGACAAAAAAGCCCATTCTTCCCCCTCAATTACTTGTCACTGCTTTGCTATTGCAGTTGCAAGGAATAAACTGTGTTCCCTGCTCCTGGCTGGCATTCCAGGGCTGCCCATCCCGTGGCACATGGGCTTGCCCAGGCCTGGGGGTGCTGAGCAACATGGGACAGTCGTGCCTGGGACATCACCAGCGCCCCCTGGGTTATCCTTTGGGAGATCCTTCTCCTGCGAGGCCCAAGACAGCTGGTGCTGAGGTGCCTGCAGAGATGCAGGTTGGACTCAATGACCTTAAAGGTCTTCTGCAACCCTAATGGTTCTGTGCCCACATGGCTGTCAGTCCTGCCATGAGCCTCATGTTGCAGCTCCAAGTTTGCCACAGTTGGAAACATCTCCCTGTCTCCACCTGTGCCAGGTGAGGTGTGTTGTCTTTGCCCAAGGCAGGAAATCAGATGCCATTTAAATTCTTTAAGTCATCCCCTTCCTCCAGTCAAACCAGTTATTGGTGGGTTCTCAGACACAACTGGGTCTCCAGACAGCACTGGACACCAGACAAGGCCATGGAGGGACACCAGGACACAATTCCCAGTTCCAGGTCAGCCTCCATCCCCAGAGGGATTTAAAAGAGGTGTTGATGTAGCACCTGGGGACATGGTTTAGTGGTGGATGTGGCAGAGTTGGGCTGTTGGGTGGACTCAGTGACTGCAGAATCACAGAATCCTTTAGGCTGGAAAAGACCTCCTGGAGCTGCTTTGGGGCTGCAAAGGGAGCATTCTGTGAATCAAGATTTGGATCTTTTCTCCCAGGTGGCAAGTGACATGAAGACAAGAAATGACTGCAAGTTGCCCCAGGGGAGGTTTAGACTGGATATTAGTCAAAAATTTCTTCATGGAAAGGGTGGTCAGACATAGGAACAGGCTGCCCAGGGCTGTGCTGGAGTCACTATCCAGGGAGTGTCCAAAAAACTTGTGATTGGGTACTTATGGACATGGTTTAGTGGTGATCATAGTTAAAGGTAGGAACTGATGATCTCAGAGGATTCTCCAGCCTTAGTGATTCTGTGATTCCATGAGGATTGTGTGAATCTCTGAGTCCTGGCTCTGCAGTTCAGCCCCACTCCCTTCCTGAGGCCACAGAGTTCGGGGTGAAATAGTCTGTTGTCCTGAATTAGCTCCCAGTCCCCAAATTGGGAACATCTGTCCTCCTGCTTGGCTCTTAATTAGAGCCCCAGTGCTTGGGCAGTGCCAGGGCCCAGGTGATGGGCAGGGGAGGGATCCAGCTGGGAATGTGTGTCAGGCTCTCAGGTCCTCCTGCTTTAAACAGCAACTGAGGCAGGAGTTTGGCTGCTCAGTTTGGGGAGAGCTGATGTGGAAATCAAAGAGAAGATGAGCAGAAATGGCTCAGGAACGTGTACAGTGACAACTCCTTCATCACACAAACCCCAGGAAGAGTGTTGGTTTCAGCTGAATGAGGTGGGTGAGAGAAAGCAGCAGAAGGAAATGCTCTTTAAAAGCCAAAATTAAATACTTTGACCTGCCAATGCAGAATGTTTCAAATGGTACTTAATTTCCATGTTTAAGGTGCTTGTAATGCTTCTGAAGAAGTTACTGGATTTTAATTGAATTTTATCTTCCCTGGTTTTATTTCATGGGAGATGTTGACAAGTTGTTGTTTAGAGAAAAAAAAGTAAAGACTGAAGATGATTTTTGTCATGACTCTGGGCCAGACCAGTGCAGGCTCACTGCTCCCACTCAGCCCTGCTGACCCTGGTCCTCACAGAAGGGTTGCACTTGGCTTGTCTGCTCCAAAGGACCCTGAACGAAAGCAAAGTGTGACTCAAAAATGTGGCCCCTCTGCAGACCTTGGGGTGGATTTTAAAACGTATTGAAATTCTGTCTCCAGCAATGAATGGCAGGTTGGAAAGAGCCAACAGAGCCCTCAAGTGCAGGTGCTGCTTTGCAGGGGCATTTCAGATGCACTCAAAGGGAAAGAGTTTGGGTAGACATCGAGATGACCCTGGTGAGGCATCCACAGCACAAACCCCACAAACAGCACCAAAAAATCTCCCTATCCAGCTCTGTGAGTGAGGTCTGGGCTCCCCCAGGGTGTGAAGGAGATGGGGCTGGGCTGGCCAAGCACCCAAAGGGTGTGTGAGGAGGGGTGGCTGGGCAGACGAAACCTCACCCATGTCATCCACTTCAACCTCAACCAACAAGCTCCTTGAGGAGTCTGAAGTGATCTGGAGAAGCCTGGCCTGTTTTAACACCTTGCAGTGACTGCCTTTTTGATCTGGCTTTAGGTTTGCTTTCAAACCCTTTAAACAGCTCATCCTCTCACATCCAACCCCTTCCTTTGCCCTGAGAGCACTCTATGTCTGCCTTTGCCTGGTTTATTTTTGAGCATCTCTGTCTCGTTGTCCCCTTTGCATGGATGCAGGGGCTGACCCAGCACTGAAACTACAACTCTGCTCCTTTCCACCAACCTCCAAACACTTCCAGCCCCCAGACTGACTTGTTTCTGGCTCCCCCTTGCCCTGCCAGTGGTGCCCAGGGCTTGCTGTTCTGCTGGTGGGTGAGATACCAGTCTGCCCACCCAAGGAGAGGCTGGCTTGGTGCATGCCTTGGGCTGGGGCTGAGCCAATCTGCACAGAAATAAAGCCAAATGGGCAGCTCTGCCTCCACAGCAGGGCAGGGATTGAACACAGTTGCCATAGCAGTGTGCACAGTCCTCTCCCTCCAGCCCTCCCTGCCAGCCTGGTTATTTTTGGCTATTATTTTCCAAGCTGTTTTGAATGAAGCCAAGAATGAATTGGAGGGAGAAGCAAAGGAAAGTTGGATTCCCCTGGTTCTCCCTGTGCCAAGAGGTGCATAGGGAGGTGTAATGCAAAGGGTACTGGGCAAACTGGAGTGGTTGTGGGGCTGCTGCAACTTTTGGGACACAGAGAGGCTGAATGATGGGGGGAGATGATGCAGCATCTCCAGGGCTTGGTTGGGAGTCACAGAATCATTGAATATCCTGAGTGGGCAGAGACCACCAGGGATCATCAGTCCAACCCCTGGTCCTTCACAGACACCCCAGCAATCCCACCCTGTCCCTGTTCCATTGTCCAAGTGTTCCTGGAGCTCTGGCAGCCTTGGGGCAGTGCCCACTGCCCTGGGGAGCCTGGCCAGTGCCCACCACCCTCTGGGGGAAGAACCTTTTCCTGATATTCTGAACCTCCCTTATGGACATGAAACAGGTTGCCTTTATTCATGGGATGGGGCAGGGTCCAAACCTCAGTTCCATCCTCTTTATACAGACCCTGAGAGAGCAACTGGAGCCCCCTCTGGGGAAACACTGCCGAGTTTAGGAAGGGTTTTGCCTTCCCCTCCCAAACAGGGCTGTCAGCCTGGCTGCTTCACCCTGCCCACACAACAGGGAGCTCAAAGGCTTGTGCCAGGGAGGACAGGGCAGGTCTGGGGGAGAGGGCAGCTCTGCATCCCCTGCCCAAGGACAGCCTTTCTCTGAGCGCCTTTCGTGGGGTCAGTGCCCTCTCCTGTTCTCTCCCTTTCCTGGTGCCAGGGGTCAGGGCTGTGTTGCCTTCACAGGCTGCTGGAGATGCCCAGGATCCTGCAGATATCCCAGGAGGAAATGGTGGTGTCTGGTGGGTGCCATCCCTACCTGTGACAGGGGGTTGGAACCAGATGACTCTTAAGGCCCCTTCCAAACCAAACCATTCTGTGATTCCATGAAAATCCTGCTTTGCAGGTTCCCAGACCAGGATTGCTTCATGTGGGATCCCAGCCCAGGGAATGGACAGACTGACCAGACAGACCTCAGGATGGGCAACCACACGCAGGACTGCAACAAGGGCTTGAAGACACATCTACATGAACAGAAGCCTCTTCCTTGGGTGAAGGACCTTCCTCAACATTCCTGGTTATCTTACAGCACCTGTTGCTGCTCACTTCCATGTTTGCTTCTCCTGGAGAACCTGGGGCCAGGAATGTGACCAGGTGGTGCCTGGACAATATTCCCTCAGCCTGAGACTGACCCTCATGAAGGACTTTCCATGTGGGGTTCACAGGGATCAGTGCTAAGACCCCCTCAGATCCACATGGTTTTGAATAATCTGGGAGAAAAGCAGAAAATACAGCAATAAGGCTTAGTGGGGAGGCAGGAATTTTCAGGAAAGTTGCCACAAAGTGACTGGGAAAGTTCGCAGCAGGATCTAAAGGTTGGAGGGGACTGGGCAATAAAAGGGCAGATAAAATATAATGTTGATAAATGCAAAGTCATGCACATGAGGAAAACAACCTTAACTACCTCTATACCGTGATGGGCTCCAAATTAGCTGTTGCTGCTCAGGGAAGAGCTCTTGAAGTTAATGTGGGGAGTTCTCTGGAAATGTCAGCTCAATGTTCAGCTGCAGACAAAAAGGCAAATCAGGTGTTAGCAATGATTAAGAGAAGAGCAGAGGAGAAATCAGAAAACATCATTATAGTCCTGTGTCAATCCATGTTCATTATCCCGTCCCCTCCTGCTTTGGGAGCTGAGCAAGGAGAGGCACTAGAGGTGGGATTGGTTGGTGGGGGCACTCATGGGAATATGAGGAGCCCCAGACTGTGGTCAGCCTGGAAAAGAGGGGAAATGGTTATTTTCTTATTTTCCTAACAGAACTGAGAGCTTTTCAAACTCCCAAATCTCTCTGATAAGAAGACTCAGACCAAACCAAAAGAGAACCTCCTTCCCTCTGTATTGCCTTGTGTTTAGAACTCCCTGTGTCTGGGCCCAAAGCGTAAATGTGTGTGAAGGGGCTGGAATGACCCCTTGAAGGCAGTTACAGGAGGTGGCCAGTGCAGCCTCAGCTGAGCAACTCATTAAGCTGAAGAGAAGGAGAAGGGGTTTAGCATGACAAATGTCACCTTATTTCTCACCAGCTTTCCTCAAACATCAGTCCCAGGGGACAGGGAGGGTCCCAAAGGTCTATTGGAATCCAAGGGAGGGAAAAGCAAACCTGTGGGGCAGGAAGGGAGTGGCAGAAGGACAAATGTCCCCTCATGTGTCAGACTCATGGAAGGCCATCACTGCTCCAGGCTGACCTCAGTCTGTGCTGGGAGCAGGGCTGGGTTTGCTCTATGCTGCTTGAGGCAACCTCTAAACCAGATCTACTCCCTCCTTCCCTGGTGTAGTTGTCCCCTTCCTGATGCTGAGCTGAAACACTCAGAAATCAGCTGTGAAACCCCTCCATTTTCTCCCATTCTCCCCTCCTCATCATGCAGGAACAGCAAGGTCCCCTTGCAGCCAACACTGAAGAGTTAAATGCACAAGGAACACCTGAGCAGGGACCTGAAGGCCATCCCTCCTTTCCCAGCCATTTGGGGCATCCTTAAACTTCTCTCATCACCTCAGTTTATCCATTTGTGTGGCAAGGAAGACCACAGGACTTGGGATAAAAGCCAGAGGAGAGGCACTGCTGCAGAGAGGCTGTTCTGGAGAGGTGGCCTTTGGGCAGGGGGTGTTTGTGCTCCTGCTCCTGCCATCACCACTCCAGTTAATGCCTCCACACTACCTTGCCTTTCAGTGGCAAACAATAAAGCTCAAGGTGAGCATCACCTCTGCCCTATCTCAGAGCTTCGCCTCCCTCCTGTCCATCCATCACATGCCTGCTCTCCTGCAGCCGATTGCAGCCGACCTGCATCAGCTATTGATTTATTGACACAGGCTGGGGCTGGAAGATTCAGGGAAGCAGCTCCCCACAGAAACGTTTTTCAGAAGTAGAGATTTGATTTTTTATTTATTCTTCTCCTCAATGTATGGATTTAACAAGCTCTAGGCAACAAAGAACTTAGTCCTGCTGCACGCAGACTCTCACACTCCCTCCATCTCCTCCCCTTCTCCAGCAGAAAGTCATCTTTCAGGGATTACTCTTTAAGGGCAAAACACAGCCACGTGGATGGAGGCTGCTCCCCAGGGCTCAGATGCTTCATAACCTCTGTGCTGACCTCTCACAGAGGTAAATGTCTCCCTCACTCCCCCTGTTTGTCGTGTGTTTGTGAGACTGAATTTCCCCTTTTTTGATTTTTCTGTATCATGGTGATGAACTTTCAGCCCAAACAGGTGCTGTGGAAGAGGCACCTGTGGGTGCAGGGGTCTCCTCAGGGCCACTGGCAAGGTAGGGCACAGCTGGCAAAATCTGCATCTTCCCCTTTCCTATGACTGCTGAGGGGTTTGCTGCTTAGTTTGGTTTCTCTTTCCCCCCTCTTTCCCATGAGTTCACAGGCCAGGAGTTTAGAGGGACCAAAATAAGAGAGAAGGCCCTTTGAGCCTTGTTTTTCCCATCTCCAAACCACCAGTCTGTCACCCAAACTTCAAATCTCAGTGATCCTCCTGCTACACCAGGTGGGATGTCACTGCAGGGGCTGTGTCTCCTAGAACATCCCAGGGCATCTCCTGTCCCACCTGTGCCTGTGGATGCAGTGAGGCCACCCTGGAGCTCCAGGACAGGGTGCTGGGTGGGCAGGGGATTGTGAGGACGAGCAGGAGGAGGTTGTTGCTGCCTGGTTGGTGTGATTCTCTTAGCCAAGACTGAGGTGAGGGGGCACAGCATTTGAAGGGCTGAGGAGTTGCTGCTTTAGCAAACTGAAAGCCAGTTCCTGAGGGACCAGCAGGCTCTGGGTCTGCCCTCACTGACCTGTCATCCTTCCCAAACCAGGATTTTTTTGACAGGTATCTGGTTCTGCTCCAAATGTACCAGCTGAGCTTTGGTTCATCAAATCCAGCCCCTCCACAGGCTTTTCAGGCAGGTGAAACCTTCTCCTCAGAGCACAGCTCTCAGGTGGTCCCAGTGCCCCCACCCATCTCATGACACTGAAGAGGTGACACCAACCCCTTCCCAGCTCCCCCTGCCCTCACTCTGGGGGAGGGGGGGGGGATTGGGCTGATCCTTTACAGACCTCTTGGTCTGGATAGTTAATGATGGGTGATTTCATTTGTGACCACATTAACCATCTGATTACTCTCCTGTGGAAGACCAATTTGCAGCCAATGGAGACAGATGCTTCCCAAACTATCAGCCAAAAGGCCTAATTCCTGCACAGCCAACTTTTTTAATTTACTTCCTGGCTGTTTAAAGTAAAGTTTTATGCTACAGCAGGGGCAAAGGTAGTGCAAAAATAGACCCTGCCAGAGACCCTTTGGAAGCAGCTCTGCCCACAGGCTGGCAGCACACAGGGCAGCTGCATTGGGAGGCAGGTCTGGTGTTCCAAGGATGGGGCTTCATAGACTCACGAAATGGTTTCAGTTGGAAGGGACCTTAAAGCTCATCCCACCCCATCCCATCCCATCCCCTGCCATGGGCAGGGACACCTTCCACCAGCCCAGGTTGCTCCAAGCCCTGTCCAACCTGGCCTTGGACACTCCCAGGGATGGGGCAGCCACAGCTGCTCTGGACAACCTGTGCCAGGGCCTGCCCACCCTCACAGCCAACAATCCTTCCCAATATCCCATCTAACCCTGCCCTCTGGCAGTGGGAAGCCATTCCCCCTTGTCCTGTCCCTCCATCTCTTGTCCCCAGTCCCACTCCAGCTCTCCTGGAGCCCCTTTAGGCACTGGAAGGGGCTCTCAGGTCTCCCTGGAGCCTTCCCTTCTCCAGCTGAACACCCCCAGCTCTCCCAGCCTGGCTCCAGAGCAGAGGGGCTCCAGCCCTGGGAGCATCTCTGTGGCTTCCTCTGGACTGACTCCAACAGCTCCATGACCTTCTCCTGCAGGCAGCTGTGCAGGTGGGGTCTCACCTGAGCAGGGCAGAGGGGCAGAACCTTCCCCTCCCCTGCTGTCCCTGCTGTGGGATCAGCCCAGGGCACAGGGGGTTTCTGGGTGCCAGAGCACATGGCCAGGGCATGTCCAATCATCCACAGTTTGTCCTCATGGATGACAACTGCCCAACTTCAGGGATAGGAGCACTTCTCAAAGGTCCAGTCATGACCCCGTGTGCTTCCAGCCTGTCCCAGTCCAGCCCAGCTCCTCCCTGTCCTGCTCCCCCTGCCCCGTGCCCTTTCCTTGCTGCAGGAGGGCCCTGACAGCTTGAAGCAGGACTTGGCCAAGGTTGCCACCACGAGCCTTTTGACTCCTTGCAAAGGAGACCTGTCTTCCATCCCCAGACTGGGACAGGTGTGGAGCCAGTGCCTGGTTCTGCCTGGCCAAGGTCAGCCACTCTCTGCAAGGACATGTGCAGCAGTGCCTCTCTCACTGTCTCCCCCAGCTCCACATGAGCTGCACTGCTCGTGAGGGCTTAATGATCACCCTTAGAAAACTTTATTGGCTGGGAATTATTGGCCGGCTCTGCTGCAGAGCCAACCTGCCTCCTCTCTGTCCAGCCACAGGTGATGCCCAGCCTGGAAGGTGGGCGAGAAAACCCCAGGAGCCCACGGGCTGGGCAAGCCTTGAGGATTGGTCTGGGAGGCTTGGGTGGGATTTGTAGCTCAGGGTGCCCTTCCTTGCATGGAAACAAAACCAGGGATGTCCATCCTTGGCTGGCCAACCTCTGGCTCCGTTCAGGTTTCTGACCACTTTTCTCAAGTGCTTTTCATTTCCAGAGCGCTTTAAAGACATGATCTAATTAATTCCTCGGAGCCCCCGGGGGAAGGAGGCAAGGTAGGGAGGTGGAGTCAGGGATCCTGCACGGGCTCACCAGCGGTTGGGAGCTGCGATTCCAGCTGCGACCTGTGGGAGGGAGGAAAACAGGACGAGGATCTCCTCCACTGCTGGACGCAGGATGGTGACACCCCACCTCACTTCGTGTGAGGAGCCTCACCCAGTCTGTGGGCAGGGCTGACTTGGGGGTGTTGGGACCCCTGAGGGCAGCAGGACCCCCATCAGCAGGTGGAGATCCCGGTGGGATCCTCGCCTTGGGGTGCTGAGCAGGGTGCCCGTGGCTGCAGAGGACAGGGAGAGCAGCCCATCGCCATGGAAACGCTCCATCCTGTGGCGCTGTGCATCCTGCCACGGTGGGGTTTTTTCCCCTCCCTCCCTCTCCTTCTGCGAGCCCTCGGCATTGATCCGGGAACGTGCTCTTCGCATGTATGATCCATGCAAACACCGTGTTCCTATTGATCAGCCTCCTGTGCTGCTTGGGGTCTGTGCTGGCAGCAGAAACAAAGGCTGGGGGAAGGAGGGGAGAAAATTACCCAGCACCACACCGAGCAAACAGCACTGGCAGCGTCTATGGGCTCTCTCTGGAGCTGCCTCCTTATTCCTCCCATTCCCATTCCTCTCATCTGCCCTCAGTTTCCCCCTCATTCATCCCTTCTCCGCCTTCCCTCTTGCTCCTGCTCACCAAAACCGGCCCAAACTCCCTGCTTTGCTCTGTTGGAGACGTCCTGAGGGCTGTTTCCAAGAACCAAGGAGGTAACAATCCCTTCCATCCCCTCCCAGCCCTGTCCAGGCTGTGGGGGGACATGTTGTGTGGGGGGTCCCAAACCCACCTCCTTTGCCAGCCGAGTTCTGCCTAAGCCTTAATAATTACAGTGATGAGTCAATAACAATTAGGCCTAACAGCCACTCAGCAGAATTGACACAAATTATTTTAATTTTATGTTTCTATTGATGAACTTTTCCAGGTTGGCACTTTCTCCCCCACTCCCGCTCCTCCCAGCCCCCACTTCCCGGGCACATTCCCAGCTTGGGCAATCACTGCTGGAGGCTCCACCAGCCTCTTCTCACATTCTTTGCTCCAAAAAGCCATCTTCAAAGCCAGAGCAGTCTGCAGGAGATGGTGTTTGTGCATGGACAGGTTTCTTCACTTGGGAGGAAAAGCTCTGCTCTTCCTGGGAAAGTCATTCCCAGTTGCTCCCAAGGCACAGCTGGAGGGAAGAGGGTGGATTCAGGCTTGGTTTCCTGGGAATGGAACTAGTCTTGTATCAGAGAACTGAGTGAAACCTCCTACAACATGATTTTTAGGATGTTTTACTCCTGCATTTTTGCCTCCATGACGGGGATACATCACCTCAGGTCTAGCTGGTATTCGGCTGTAGGGGTTTTTTTTCATGCTGTTCTATACATTTGACCCACTTGATACATTTATATTACACGGAAATTGTAATTAATCTAATCAAAATTATGCCTTGAAAGCAAATGCTTTCATGATCCCACACCTGAAGCTGCCTCAAGTGTCCTTATGTGGGAAATGCAACCACAATCCCGCAGGTCCAGGCTCTGCACTGGGGTATTTTAACACCTCCAACCCTTCCAGCAGCCAAAAAAAGTCCCTGCTGTGGGATGTGCATCCATTCATCACAAGCAGGGAGAAGAGCACAGGTGATTTTTTTTCATGCTGGCTGACGGTCAGTGAACGATTCCTTGGATTTTTTCTTCCCTATTCACGGGACTGAGCAGTTAATGGCATGAGCTGCTGCACCTCCCCTGGGATTCTGGGAGCTGCAGTGGCCCAAGTGATGACCCTCAGGCTGTGGCCATCGAGTCTCCCACCCATCCCACGAGGGAAACTCTTCCAGGCTCCTTTCGTCCTGTTGCGACTGGGGAGTTTTTTCCGCCCTTCCCGGCGCTGGGAGCTGCTCTGCGCGGCTGTAAATTGGCGGCATCCCCCTCCCTGCTGACCTGCATCTTTTCTCCTCTCCTGTCATTAGGGCGAGGCAGCCCATTCACTGGGTGACAGGTGCTCAATTGCTCTTAAGTGGCTCCCAGATAATTGGGGAGGTCTTTAGCTACTTGTAACTTCCAATAATAAACAATAGAGAGAGGAAAAATACCCTCACGGAGCACTTAACTGATGGCCCCGTGGTCAAAACTGCATTAGGGCTCTTCTTCCCCCGGGCCAGCGCTGGGATGACACTGTGCCACCTTGACAAGCCAGAACCACCTCCTCGCTGTCACTTTAAGGTGGTGGGTGATGAAGGAGGAGACCCCAGGGCCGGCCCCACCACTGCTGAGTGTCGGGAGTTTGGGGATCTGAACCAGGGCTCGGGGGATGGAGGTTTGTGAAGCCCTCCTGGATTTATTTTGGATGGAGACAATTCAGGTCCAAATGTCAGATCCAAAAGGAAAGTTTTACATGTCAGGAAACATTCCAGAAGGAAAAGCTTATCTGAAATCCCCTGTCTTCAGTGTAGCTTGCAGGAGGCTGAGCCTACTGTGAGATCTTGCCCCAGTCCTGGGTGTCCAAGGCCAGGTTGGATGGGACTGGGAGCAACCTGGGCTGGTGGAAAGTGTCTCTGTCCATGACAGGGGGTGGAATGAGATGGGCTTTAAGGTCTCTTCTAACACAGATTATTCTGTGAATCTGTGATCATTTCTTTAAACCCAAAACCAGGATGTTGTTTCTGGCTCTGAGCCACCTAAAGTCAATGGCCTTGTGAGGTTCCTTGGTTCCAAGTAAGGCTCCTTCCCATCCCAAAAGGGGCTGAGAAAGGGCCTCTGCCCAAAACTTCTCAGTGGCTCTGCAAGGAGAACTGTCCCTGGGGCTTTCACCCCACTGCTCTGCTGTTGGTCCAGAGAGCTGCTGGTGGGAGTCTTGTCCTTGGCAGGGGGAAGAGCAGAAAGGTGGGATGAACTCCTGCAAAACTGCTCAGCTCAGTGGGCACCTGGGTTAAAACTGCAAATCCCTCAAAAAGATGCTCTCAGAAACACGTCTCCAGCTCCTGGGATGCAATGGGATGGGATGGGATGGGATGGGATGGGATGGGATGGGATGGGATGGGGTCGGGTGGGGTGGGGTGGGATGGGATGGGATGGGATAGGATGGAGTGGGCTGTACTGGGGTGGGATGGAGTGGGATGGGGTGGGATGGGATGGAGTGGGCTGGGCTGGGCTGGGGTGGGGTGCGATGGGCTGGAATGGGATGGGTGGGGTGGGATGGGAGAGGAGGGGAAGGGAAGGGAGGGGATGTGAAGGCAAGGCAAGGGGATGCAGAGATCATTGCAGCACTAACTACCCACACAGAGGCAGAAATGAGATTTCCCCTTGCCCTGCTCCAGGCTGAAGGATACATAAACTGAGAACTCAGAGCCAGCAATAGGAATGGGAAGACAGTCCAGGTCTTCTCCTAGAGGTTTCCTTGGACTCCTGCTCAGCAGTGCCCTAAAGCACTAGAGTAGCTGCACCATCTATGGAGCTTCCCTGGGAGCATCACTCTGCTTTAAATGCCTCCAGAAGAACTTTTTCACCAAATTAAGTCCCTTCTTCAGGCTGGGAACCCCAACTTCCCCAATAAGGCAGTGAGGATGTCATGGAACATCTCAGGTAACGTGGAGCTGTGACCTCTGAGCACATGTGTGTGTAATGCCCCTGTGCACAGGGTGCTGCCCCCAGCTGTTCTGGTGTTGTGGGGGGATCTGAAGTCATCCCTCCCACATGGACCACCCTCCTGTTCTGCTTCTGTGCCTGCCCCAGGCAAGGCCAGCCTTGACTTCAGCCAGCAATGAGTGAAATTCCTGCAGCTGTACCTGGGCTGAGGATCTCTGTGCCCAGAGGTAGAGGATGGTGAATGCCCTACATTTTTGCAAATGCTGCTGCCCACACAACCAATGGCCCCCCAATAACGGGGATCATCACCCATAAATTCTCCATTGATTCACCACCAGAAGAAAAGGGCAACAAATATTATTCCTGATGAATAATTCAAGCCGCTCTGAGCCATGCGTTGGAGGTTCATTACCTTCCACGAGGACCTGGGGGATAGAGCTTGAAAGGCCCTGGAAAAGGAAACTGGGCAAGATTTATATTTAAGGTTGGGCAAATCCTGATAACCCATGGTGGGAGGGGTCATGTCTTGTGCTGGAGCAGGATCTGCTCAGGGGCTGTGGAGCTGCTCAGCCCTCAATCACACCCTCCTGCCTCTTGTGCTGGAGCAGGGTCTGCTCAGGGGCTGTGGAGCTGCTCAGCCCTCAATCACACCCTCCTGCCTCTTGTGCTGGAGCAGGGTCTGCTCAGGGGCTGTGGAGCTGCTCAGCCCTCAATCACACCCTCCTGCCTCTTGTGCTGGAGCAGGATCTGCTCAGGGGCTGTGGAGCTGCTCAGCCCTCGCCCGCACCCTCCTGCCTCTTGTGCTGGAGCAGGGTCTGCTCAGGGGCTGTGGAGCTGCTCAGCCCTCGCCCGCACCCTCCTGCCTCTTGTGCTGGAGCAGGGTCTGCTCAGGGGCTGTGGAGCTGCTCAGCCCTCGCCCGCACCCTCCTGCCTCGCTGATGCTTTGTTAAAAAAAGAAAGCACTTATGGTGCTGTTGGGGATCAGACCATTCTCCTTCCTTCCCCGCCGAAGCTTTCAGGGATGAAAGCACTCTAAAGTGCTGGCTCTGGTGTGGGGAGCTGAGTGTTGAATAATCCCTCTGCTTCAGGCTCTGCCTGCCTGGGAGGTGGCGGTTGGGTCACCGTGTTCGCACCAGGCGTTGCGGCACGGGAGGGAATTGTCACTCCTTGGTGCGCTGGGGACAGTGTGGGGTGTGGGTCGGTGCCTCTCACAGAATCACAGAATATACTGAGTTGGAAGGGACCACAAGGATCATCAAGTCCAACCCTCAGCCCTGCACAGACATTCCAGCAATTCCACCATGTCCCTGTCCCATTGTCCAAACCCTCCTGGAGCTCTGGCAGCCTTGGGGCCGTGCCCACTGCCCTGGGGAGCCTACAGTGCCCACCACCCTCTGGGGGAAGAGCTTTTCTCTAACATCCAACATAAACCTATCCTGACACCACTTCAGGCCATTCCTTGAGTCCTGTCCCTTGGTCCTCACAGAGCAGAGGTCAGTGTCTGCCCCTCCTCTGCCCCTGCTGAGGAAGTTGTAGCTGCATAGAATCATAGAATCGATTGAGTTGCAAAAGACCTCTGAGATCATCAAGTCCAACCTTTGGTTCAACTCCAGTCCCTTTACCAGATCATGGCACTCAGTGCCACGGCCAAGCTCAGTTTAAAAACCTCCAGGGATGGGGAATCCACCCCCTCTCTGGGCAGCCCATTCCAATGCCTGAGCACTCTCTCTGAAAAGAATTTCTTTCTGCTCTCCAACTTCAATTTCCCCCGGCAGAGCTTGAGCCCATCATGCCCCCTTGTCCTATTGCTGAGTGCCTGGGAGAAGAGACCAACCCCCACCTGGCCAGAACTTCCCTTCAGGGAGTTCCAGACAGTGCTGAGGTCACCTCTGAGCCTCCTCTTCTCCAGGCTAAACACCCCCAGCTCCCTCAGCCTCTCCCCACAGCACTTGTGCTCCAGTCCCTTCTCCAGCCTCGTTGCTCTTCTCTGGCCCTGCTCCAGAGGTCAATGAGGTCTCCCCTCAGTCTCCTCTTCTCCAGCTGAACACACCAATTGCCCTCAGCTGCTCCACACACACTTCCCCTCAAGGCCCTTCCCCATCTTTGTGCCCTCCTTTGGACTCTTTCTAATGGCTTAATATCTTCCTTATATTGTGGGGAACAAAACTGCACACAGAAACAAAAGGTATTGAGCCCAGTGGGGTGCTGTGACTTACCTGGTGCCACCAGGAACTGGATACCAACACAGGGAACTCGACCAGACACGAGCATCTTCTCCCCACCCCATCTTGGGGCAGTGGTGTCCACCACGTCCTGCCAGGCTGAGGGGACCAGGCATCATGCTGTGGAACACAGCTTTGCAGTGCCACCCTCTGAATGACCCCTCATCACCCTTAACCCATCCCCAGTGATGCCACAACACCTGACAGTTTGAATTTTGGAGAGGATTTCCTGAAACCACATCGAAAGAGAAACACTTTTCCTGGAAAAGTTGTCTTTTCCCTTGTAGGAAAGATACAGGGGTTTGCTTTTTTAAGTAAATACAAAGGGATATTGAGGTTTTGATGTGTGTCCAATGCTGCTGAGATTTGGAGTTGGGTCCCAGCTCGACCACAGAGTCACTAACTGGCCACTGGCTCCACAGATCACCACCAGTGGCCATCTGCCATCATGAAATCATGGAATGATTTGGGCTGGAAGGGACCTGAGAGCCCATCCAGTGCCACCCCCTGCCATGGGCAGGGACACCTTCCACTGTCCCAGGTTGCTCCAAGCCCTGTCCAGCCTGCCCTTGGACACTTCCAGGGATCCAGGGGCAGCCCCAGCTTCTCGAGGCAACCTGTTCCAGACCCTGCCCACCCTCACAGAGAAGAATTCCTTCCCAATATCCAATCTAACCCCATTTTCTTTCAGTTTAAATCCATTGCTTGTCCATGCTCCTGAGCTCCTTGGAGCAGGTACTGATTGTCTTTGGGCACAACCTCCTCTCTGGAGGTTCCTGTAAGAAATAACACCTTCTGGTGACTCAGCTTACCTGTTTGCCCAAATAAGCAGCTCCATTTCACCAGCACTGGTCTTGCTGTGCCCATGAACTGCCTGGGCTGGGAGGCTTTTGCTTCCCTGACTTGCATTCCCTGCTCTCCTCTCTGTTATCTCTGTCAATAAAAGCTGCTCCAGAGATTGAGCCCTGGATCAATGATGGCAGGATCCATCTCCCATCACCTGAGTGCAGTGGCCATGGCAGCTGGATTGGAGAGGGCCCCTCCTCGAGAGGACAATTCATCCTGGCTATTGGACACCAGCCGTCAGAGGGGACAAATGGCTCTCTGAGGGTGGAGAGCCTTCTTTGGTGGCCTCAATATGGTGACTGCTCTGGATTTAACACCTTCCCTTTGGGCAGCCAAAGACCAAGATGGGTGGGAAAGCTGCTCCTTTGGTCCAGTGGAGGTTCCCTTCACCACAACTCCCATGATTTGAGGGGACAAGTGACACCCAAGGGTTCAGCTCTTTGGGTTTCAGCCATGAGTGTCCTGGACAGCAAGAGGACTCTGCTGCCTTCCTCCATGTCCAACCAATGCCTTTGACACGTTTCACTGAGGCAGCAGAAATCTTTGGTTACTCACTTGTGGTTTGGCTCATCTTCTGTCAAAACCAAGGGCATATTCCCCATCGCTCCCCGGGCTCAGTGGTGTGAAGGCCACCTGGACCATCACAAGGAACCACTACAAAAAACCACTACCAAAGTTTATGTTTTGGTTTAGCTTGGCAAAATGCCAAGTGCTCAATTGCCTGTCAGACCCCCCCCACCACCAAGGGAAAGGGAGGGAAGAAAAAAAAACTGGAAAGGGAACTTTGAAATGGAAAGGTTTTTATATTTACACAGAAAAAAAGAAAATTTGAAACAGAATATAACACATATATATACAAATGTGAAAAGAAATAATAACACCTTCACCAAGTCGCCCAGCCTAATAATACAGATTCCAACCACCCAAACCCCCAGAAAACTGCCCAAAAACTCTTCCAGAGAAACCTCCCAGCAAGAGAGGAGAGAAATTAGCAAGAAAATTATTCACCTCCCTGAATAACAGAGCAGGGATGGTGGCAAGGCCTAATCTTGGGAGAGGCAGTGCAGGGGTCCTTGTGATAGTCAGAATCAGAGAATCATGGAATCATTTGGGTCAGAAAAGTCTTCCAAATCATTAAATCCAAACTTCCACCGAATACTCCCATACCCACTAAACCATATCACAAAGTGCCACACCTACTGGGGTGTGGTGACTCCACCATTGCCCTGGGCAGCCTGTTCCAATGCCTGACTACACTTCCAGTGAAGACATTTTCCCAATGTCCAAACTCAACCTCCCCTGACACAATTTGAGGCTCTTTCCTCTTGTCCTGTCCCTGTTCCCTGGAAGCAGAGCCCGACTCCCCCCTCCTGGCAGGGAGTTGCAGAGGGGAAGGTGCCCCCTGAGCCTCCTTTTCTCCAGGCTGAGCCCCCCCAGCTTCCTCAGCCACTCCTGCTGCTTCAGCCCCTTCCCCAGCTCCGTTCCCTTCTCTGGACATGCTCCAGCCCCTCAACATCTTTCTGGTCATGAGGGGCTCAGAACTGACCCCAGGATTAGAGGTGGGGCTCCACCAGTGCTGAATGTATGTCCCTTTCTCTCTCTCTGTAATTTCTGTCTGAACCAGGGGACACTCAGCAGGAAGATGCCCAGTGGCAACTTAGAGTGCAGGTGATGGAGGACCCATCTCCAGCAGTTGATAACTGGTGGTGATTAATTACCCTGGCTATTAAGAGCACCTGCCCAGCTCCCAGCTTGGATTCCAGCAGCACCAGGACCTCATTAGGTCTCTGTCACAGAGTCCCTATGTTGGTGTTTGAACAAACTCACCTTTTAATGTCCTCATGGACCTCAGAAACAGCCTCAGACAGGCAGAGTGGGCATCAGCCCTTGCCAAAAGATAGTTCAGCAGTGGCAAACCCTGATCCCGGGTAGAAAAGGGGGGATGCAGCCTTGGAGGGTCCATGGATCAGCTGGGAAGAGCACAAAGGAGAGTGGCCTGTGCTGTTCACGTGCATGAGGGGGGCTTTGCCATGGCACAGGGCTGGAGGCTCAGCAGAGGGGCAGGGACACCCATCCTGCCCCTAATCATCCTGCTGGGTAAAAACTGTCCCCTCCAATGCAACCTTGGGCTTGCCTGCCCCCAAATCCAGGCTCTGCATTCCATGCGATGCTCCTCAGGCCTGGGCTCCATCTCTGCTCCCCCCAAAGAGCACGGCACAGACAGACCCATCAAGTGGAAGGTGGAAAAAGGTAATTAATCTACAGAGAAAAAAGTGTTAATACCTCTAAGACACCGGGGACACTGGCTGTCAGCTTCCACCAATTAGTCACCTAAAACCCTGCCTGTATGATCTCTGTGGTACAGCTGAGTTGATTACTCTAATTAATTTTGCATTGATCTGCATGGATCTGCAGCACCAGGGCCTATCATGGGCGAACGGGGAGATGGATGCGAGAGCCCTGCCGAGGTATGGAGGAGGGAGCTCAGCCCGGGCACACAGCCTGGCATCCACAGCTGATCCTGGGCACACAGCCTGGCATCCACAGCTCATCCCGGGCACACAGCCTGGCATCCACGGCACATCCTGGGCACACAGCCTGGCATCCACAGCTCATCCCGGGCACACCGCCTGGCATCCACAGCTCATCCCGGGCACACAGCCTGGCATCCACAGCTCATCCCGGGCACACAGCCTGGCATCCATGGCACATCCCGGGCACACAGCCTGGCATCCACAGCTCATCCCGGGCACACAGCCTGGCATCCACAACTCAGTCCGGGCACACAGCCTGGCATCCACAGCACATCCTGGGCACACAGCCTGGCATCCATGGCTCATCCTGGGCACACAGCCTGGCATCCACAGCTCAGTCCGGGCACACAGCCTGGCATCCATGGCACATCCTGGGCACACAGCCTGGCATCCACAGCTCAGTCCGGGCACACAGCCTGGCATCCATGGCTCATCCTGGGCACACAGCCTGGCATCCACGGCTCATCCCAGGCACACAGCCTGGCATCCACAGCACATCCTGGGCACACAGCCTGGCATCCATGGCTCATCCCAGGCACACAGCCTGGCATCCACAGCACATCCTGGGCACACAGCCTGGCATCCATGGCTCAGCCCGGGCACACAGCCTGGCATCCACGGCTCATCCTGGGCACACAGCCTGGCATCCACATCTCAGCCCGGGCACACAGCCTGGCATTCATGGCTCATCCTGGGCACACAGCCTGGCATCCATGGCTCGTCCTGGTGCCCCCTGTCCCAGGGCTCCCACACAGAGGTGACAGAGCTGTCCCCATAGCATGGCTGGGGCAGTGGCAGTGAGTCATTTTGGGAGCTCCCTGGCAGGGGTGGGACATCCTGGTGGCTCCTGTCCCATCCCCTTCCACCCCCTCCATACATTCCTTCATCCCTGGCAGGTTTCCCCATCTCCTATGCAGGATCTTGGAGGGTTTTTGGAGCAAGGGTACCCTTTGTCATCTCCCATCCAGCAAACCCCGTGGGGCACAGGTACCCACCCATAACAGCCCTGGGACTGCTGCTTTCATAGAATCATACAATGGTTTGGGTTTGGAGGGACCTTAAAGATCTCCCCTTGTCTTGGGAAGGAGAATCCCACTCTTCCTGCTGATTTCCCCTTTGCATTGTGCCTAAACATGAGGGTTAATCCACCTCAGGCAGGCTCAGCCTTCCTTTTTAGGAGACATTTCTCCCTGTGTTTATTCTGGTGCATGTTTTGTGACAGTGGAAAACAAACTTTTGGGGTTTTCTAATTTTATTTTTTTTCTCACACACAATTTTCCCTCCTTCCCTGGCTGAAATTTGACCCAAATTCACAAAATAGCCCTGAACATCCCCCAAACCCAAACTCCTCTGTGCCCTCCCTGGGGGACGGCACCAGCAGGACCCACATGGAGTAGGATCCAGCACCACCCACCTATTTAGGGATGAGTTTCTCCTCTCCCCAGCTCTCTCCTGAAGCCCTGCAGTGGGAGGGACTGCTGACTCCACGATGGAAGTTTCATGGCTTGTTTTCTCATTTCCCAGCACTCTGCACATCCCGTGCTCTGACTGGCCCTGGATACCAGCTCTGCCCCTCCAACTGTGCCCTGATGCCAAGGTGGGTGGGCTGCACACACCCAGCATGATTTGCTGGAGGAGCATGTCCTGGAAGCGAGGACAAGAAGGTCCACAGCTATCATGTCCCCACCAGCAACCACTCACTGTATTCCAGGAATTCTTCCTGCCTTCTGTGTGGTTTCTGCCATGGTTGTCAGGAGTGCCACCGCTCTCTGCAGCTCTTCAACCTATTCTCAACACTTCAGGTGCACCAAAGGCTGTGCCCATCTTCCCCACCACACGTAGTTTGGCACACAGCTCCTGCTCTGCATCATTCCAGAGCCACAAAGAAGCAACTGGAATGAAATCCCTCCTGGAGCAAACCCACCCTTTCACTGGGATCTTGTAGAACCTCCCTCACGTAGTCTCTCTGAGCTGCTCCCAAAGCTTATCCCAACTATCTCCTTGGCTGTTCATTAAAGGTTTGGTGCCAAGCAGAGCTTGTCTTTCAGTGCCTTAATCAGTGCCACTTCCAACTCTGGATGTAATCACCTTGGAAAAGGAAAGCTGAGGCATGGAGAGATTTTAACCACCAAAGGACAGGATGAAGCAAGAGCATAGAGCGTCCTCCTCACATCCTCACACAGCCCCAGCAGGCAAAGGGTTAGTCACTACCTTTATAACCATAATTTCCTGGGATTAGCATTAAAAATGTTTGTAATGCTTCCCACTTGTTTATTAAATATCCAGCAAGGAGATAAGTTATCAACTGCGGCCATAATTGCTATTAATCAAATATTCAAATCACTACTGCAGTTGGCCACAATGGGACACACACATAATTCTCCAGCTCTGGTAATAATTAATCTTTTTCTCCCCTTTTCTTCCCTTCTATTTTGGACTCTTGCAAATATCTTTTGGTGTTAAGAGGTCCCCAGAGAGACCTGCCTCTAAATGAAGTGTAAAAATCTAAGCCGCACAAAAAATAGCATGAGGCTGGGATCGATACTCTCTTCACAGCTACATCGATTAACAACAATATTCTTCATTTATTAATTATGAAGGGGAATTTTCCATCCTTGCATCTCTTTCTCTGTTTGTTGCTTGGGTGGGTTTGCGGGTCCTGCCCACACATCCTCCGGGTATCGGCCAAGGCGGAGGTGGGCACATGGCAGTGTCAGGGTGGGTGGGCATGGACAGGGCCCGATGGGTGCAGGGCAGAGGGAGGAGATTTTGTTTGTTTGCCTCGGAGGTCTGAGCAGCTCAAGCCAAAAAACAGCCAAAAAACCACAATAACTGAAATAAAGCTGCTTGAAACTGTTCAAGTCTGTGTCTCTACAGCAGCTTAACTTCCTCTGCACTGAGGCCACCAATTTACAGTGTTGTCTTCCTCCTGTCCCAAGCCACGTGTTGCCACCCCTTCCTCCAGAAAGGCATTAGAATTTATGCCTTTGAGACACTTTGAATAAATGGTTTGGCTGGAAACTAGTCCTCCCAAAAACGGGGTGGGGAGGGAGGAAGCTTTCATTTTCAGCTGGTCTAGGCAGGGAAATAACCTGCTTTCCATATTCCTCTTTAATTAGAACACTGTTGTTCAGGGACAGTGCAGAGTTCTTAACCTTGTCTAGCTGAAATGTGTTGCGGCCTGTCTTGATCTACAGCTGTCTCTGCTCGGTGGGCTGAGACCTTGCACCAGGAGTTGATGCACAGGAAGGAGAGTTGGTGCACAGGAGGGTGGCTGGTTCCGAGGGCTGGATGGCATTGCTGCCTGGATGGAGCTGATGCTGGATGGAATTGGTGGCTGGATGGAGCTGATGCTGGATTGAATTGGTGGCTGGATGGAACTGGTGGCTGGATGGAGCTGATGGCTGGATGGAATTGCTGCCTGAATGGAGCTGATGCTGGATGGAATTGGTGGCTGGATGGAGCTGATGCTGGATTGAATTGGTGGCTGGATGGAGCTGATGCTGGATGGAATTGCTGCCTGGATGGAGCTGAGGACTGGATGGAGCTGATGCTGGATGGAATTGGTGGCTGGATGGAGCTGATGCTGGATGGAACTGGTGGCTGGATGGAACTGGTGGCTGGATGGAGCTGATGGCTGGATGGAATTGCTGCCTGGTTGGAGCTGAGGGTTGGATGGAGCTGATACTGGATGGAATCGGTGGCTGGATGGAGCTGAGTGAGGGCTGGATGGAATTACTGCCTGGATGTTGCTCATGGCTGGATGGAATCACTGACTGGATGGAGCTGAGGCTGCAGAGCACTCAGCAGATGCAGACAGAGGAGGAGGGTGAGGGAAGGCTCCAGGGCAGCTCCTGTGCTCCAGGAGAGGTTCCAGCCCTGCAGAAATCCCAGTTGTTGTCTCAGCTCCATGCAGAACACATTGAGTGTCCCACAGCCAACCTCTCCCACTGCTCCCTGAGGGTTCTGCTCCGACTCCAGCTGAGCTTGCAGATCCTGAAGGGTCTGTTCCTGGGCTGCAGCAAACACAAGCAGAGCCTCCCAGCACAGCTTGGCTCTTGCCATGTGTTCTCCTTGTCACTACAAGCTCCCTGGCTCAGTAGATGATGCTACCAGCAAGACAATCCACTGTAGAGCATCCTGGCAGCTCCCACAGGAGCTCTAAACTCACTCTTTAGCAGAGGACTTTTCCAGGGACATAAGCCCAGCTCCTCCAGGTGCTCAGCAGTGACTCCTGGGCCACATTTTGGGGTCAGGGAGAAGGGAAATGCCAAGGGCAGGAATCATAAGGGACTAGGGGAGATGAGAAAGTGGGAGCAGGATCAGAAACCTCAGGGGCTGATTTCCCTTTCATCCTACACCTTTCTTTCTCAGGGGGCCCTTGGGAGCCTGCCAGCTGTTCCTGGGAGGTGCCACATCTCCCTCGGGGTTCCAGAGATGCTCATTTACAAAGCCCCTCTGCGAGCAGGGATGGAGCTCGTGTCACCCTCTCCACACAAGACCTGAATCAGGCCTGGTGTCAGCACTTCCAAATAACATTTTGCCCCAAACTCCTCCTTTAAAATATAAAAAGGACTGGTTTTAAGTGTGCAAGTGGGAACTGCACTTGTGGAGCACCGAGCAGCATCACTTGAGTCCTGCCCGAGTGCAGGGCACACTCCTGGCTGCTGGCAGGGGCCCTCAGGCCACAGCCCAGGCACACCTTGTACTCCAGAGCTTGTAATTCTTATTTAAAGTGAAAATTACCACAGAGGTCTATTAGGCTTTAAAATAAAAATTAGAGATTTTTAAAATAGATTTTCCCTAACGAGGAGCGTGACAGATGGGCCTGTTGGAGAGTGTGTGAGCCCAGAGCTGCTGAGTGAAATGAAAGGGCATCAGGGAGCATCCCTCGCCCTCCCCACTGCTCTCCTCCCTCCAAAATCCATACCAGCACCAGCAGCCTGGAGTGGCACTGGGACAGGGGCCAGCACACATCCTTCCCTCCAGGTTGAAGTGGGCAAAGATATTTCCTTCCTCTCCCTTCTCCTAAATCAAAGGCAGCACTGGAAAGGCAAATGGTCCATCCCTACTCCTCTAAATCCATCTGCAGCCCTGGCTTGTCCTCCATCCTCTCCAGCATTCATTGTCAAATGCCCTCAATTTTGGAACAGAAGTCAGTTTAAAAATTTCTATTAAAAATTCAGCAGGGTTAAAATACACTAGTTTTTTTTTCCTAGGTGACCAAAATCTGAACACCTGACCTGTGTGAGAGCAATAAAGGTCAAACCTGAGGGTGTGGAACAACACTTTTTGTTTGGTTGCTGCTGTATTTCTTGCTTAAACCTCATTTTGCAGATCAACATTTGGAGCTTTCATATCTATTCCAAAGCTGTAGTATTTTCATGGGGAACGTGGAAATGAGGTCTCTGCAATTCCAACAAAATACAATTGACGTTTATCCAGCTTCATTAAATGTGCTATTTTTACCTCTTGAGGTGCAATATCCATCCGTGCCGCGGGAGCGAAGGGGTTGGGACACGTTTAAAGCAGCAGCTCTTCACTTGAAGTTCTGTTCAATTGCTGTGTTATCTTTCCCAGCACCTTATCAGCCTCTCCTGGCTATCTGCCTCCCTGATCCCTCCCCTTGTGGCTGTCAGTGAGTTGGGGGATGTGAAGTGTGAAAATTCTTTGCCATCAAAATCTCAGCACGGGTGATGCCGAGCCTGCGCTTGGACAGCCCTGGAGCCAGGAGCACATCCCATGGGCTTCTCCTGGGAGCTGTTGCCCAGGAGAACTTAGCCAGGCCTCCAGAGACACCCCCTGCAATGCCACACAGCATGGGGTTGTCCTTGCTCATTCTGCACTTCCCATCCCGGCACTGCTGGAGGGTTCCTCTTCCCACCATTGCCTTCAGTTCAGCCCCTTGAGCTGTAGGTGGTTATCATAGGATGGTTTGGGTTGGAAGGGACCTGAAAGCTCATCCAGTGCCACCCCCTGCCATGGGCAGGGACACCTTCCAGTAGCCCAGGGTGCTCTGTCCAACCTGGCCTTGGACACTTCCAGGGATGGGGCAGCTGCAGCTGCTCTGCCCAACCTGTGCCAGGGCCTGCCCACCCTCACAGCCAAGAATTCCTTACCAATACCCCACCTGTCCCTGCCCTCTTTAAGTGGGAAGCCATTCCCCTTTGTCCTGTCCCTCTAGGCCCTTGTTCCAAGTCCCTCTCCATCTCTCCTGGAGCCCCTTTAGGCACTGGAAGGGGCTCTCAGGTCTCCCCAGAGCCTTCTCTTCTCCAGGTGAACACCCCCAACTCATCCAGGCTGTTTCCAGAGCAGAGAAGCTCCAGCTTTGGTAGCAACCCCATGGCTTCCTCTGGACTCACTCCAGCTTCTCTATGACCTTCTGATGTTGGGGTCCCAGAGCTGGAGGCAGAACTACAGGTGGGGTCTCACCTGAGCAGAGCAGAGGGAGAGAATCTCATCCCTCACCTTGCTGGTCAAGGACAACCTGAGGTGGTTGTTCTCAACTCTCTTCTTCCCACCATCACAATGATTCCAGCTCTTCCATCACCATCCCTGGGAATCTCACCACTTGGATGCACCTCTCTAAGACTCTCTGAATGCCACGAGTTGCCTCAGAACAAGGTGGTTTCCAAGACTGTGGAATGAACCTACTGTGAAGAAATGCCCCCAGGAGCTGCTGATTTTCCCCTGGCCCTCCAGCTGAAAGTGCCACCAGTGACTGGAGCCTGCAAGGTCTCTGTTTCCTCCTGGGAGCAGGCTGAGTGTCCCTGCCAGCCCAGAGGGAAAGGTGGCCCAGCTGGCACTGGGGGTGGTGGTGCTGGGTGAGAGAAGGCAGCTCAGGGCTCCAGTGGGAGGTTCCCACTGAATCTGCAAAACTCACCGTACCTTGACCAGTGCTCAATACGCCTATTGATCAGCGCTCTCGCCTCGATCAGTTTGCTGTGTGTGCTGCCGCAGTGCTGCTCTGGGGAGGAGGGGCAGGGAGGGGGCAGGGAGGCCCCACCGCGCCTGCGCCGGGCGGGCTCCAACTTCCCAAGGCCAACTTGGAGCTCCTGGGGCCTCCAGGCCTCTCTGCCCTTCCATGTTGAGGTCTGGCCTTGAATCATAGAATCATAGAACGGATTGGGTTGGAAAAGACCTCCGAGATCATCAAGTCCAACCCTTGGTCCAACTCCAGTCCCTTTACCAGATCATGGCACTCAGTGCCACGGCCAAGCTCAGTTTAGAAACCTCCAGTGATGGGGAATCCACCCCCTCTCTGGGCAGCCCATTCCAATGCCTGATTAATATTGTAAAGAATTTTTTTCTGATCTCCAACTTCAATTTCCCCTGGCAGAGCTTGAGCCCATCATGCCCTCTTGTTCTATTGTTGAGTGCCTGGGAGAAGAGACCAACCCCCACCTGGCCAGAACTTCCCTTCAGGGAGTTCTAGACAGTGCTGAGGTTACCTCTGAGCCTCCTCTTCTCCAGGCTGAACACCCCCAGCTCCCTCAGCCTCTCTGAGTGTTGGCTCAGGGGATGTTCTTGACGCAGCAGGGTGGGGGAGCAGTCCAAAAATCTTCATCTCTCCTGCCCAGCAGCCTTCTTGCCAAAGCCTCCTCAGATGCCTAGTGCTGGGAGCCCATCCAGTGCCAAGAGTCAAAGGAGGGAGAGGGACCTGTGGTGTCTCTCCTGGCTTTGAGTCCACTGAGGGCACCCAGATGAGTGTGGGGAGCTGTGGGGCACCTGATTAGCTCCCCACAGGGTCTGTGGGAGCAGAGATGGGATTGGGCTGTCCACTCCTGCCCAAGGACCTGTGCATGGCAGGACCAGGTGGCCAAGAAGGTCAGTGTCACCTGGCTTGTGCCAAAAACAGGACCAGCAGGACCAGGGCAGGGATTGTCCCTCTGTGCACAGCACTGGTGAGACCCCACCTGTGAGCCCCTCACAACAAGAAGAACATTGAGGGGCTGAAGTGTGTCCAGAGAAGGGAATGAAGCTGGGGAAGAGTCTGGAGCACAAGTCTGATGATGAGAAGCTGAGATGGGGAGGGGCTCAGCCTGGAGAAAAGGAGGTTCAGAGGGGACCTTCTGACTCTCTCCACCACTCTGTCAGGAGGGCGGAGCCAGGAGAGGGTCAGGTTCTGCTCCCTGGGAACAACATACAGGACAAGAGGAAATGGCCTCAAACTGCATCAGGGAAGGTTCAGATTGGGCATCAGGAGGAATGTCTTCACAGAAAGGGTAGTCAGGCACTGGAAGGGGCTGCCCAAGGACGTTTGGAGTCCCCATCCCTGAAGGTGTCCAAGGAATGACTGGATGTGGCACTCAGTGCTCTGGGCTGGAGGACAAGGTGGGGATCAGGTACAGGGTGGACTTGATGGTCTCAGAGGTCTTTTCCAACCTCAATGATTCTGTGATTCTGTGGGACAGATATTCAGAGGCATCAAGGGAGGTGTGGTGGGACAGAGCAGAGCAGGGAAGGTGGATCAGCATCAGAGACACCCTTGGGGCTCAGGCTGTCCACAAGTGTAGAGGGGGAGTGAACCCACACCAGGATGGCTTTGGATTTGGAGGTCCCAATAACCTGGGCTGGGCTCCCTGGTCTGTGCATTGTCCCCATCATCTAATCCTGCTCAGCAGCCTTGGGAATGTCTGCTGGGAGCAGGTTCACAAGAGCAGACTCGTTTCTGCTGAGAGAGTGGATAAAATGCTCTGGGCTCCAGAGTGGAGGGAGGCAGGGAGGTAAAAACCCACCCTAAAAGGTCACAGAGTTAATTTGCAGCTCGTGTCCCCCTCTCACACTTCGCTGATTAATAATTGAAGAAAATGTATTTCTTTTTCAGCTTGGCATAAATCAAAAATAAACACGGCATCCATATTCTGCCCCAGGGAGAGAGAGGAGTGTGGACTGGAGGACGCTGAGCCAGCTCTGCAGGGAGGTTCCCTCAGCCCCTCTGAGCTGCCTTGGAACAGGAGGAGGATGGCATGGCAGTGGGGACTCTGGAAGAGACTGACATTGGCTTTGAGCGTCTCCCATTGAAATCAACACTAAAAGGCTTCTTGAGATGAGACCTGGGACTGGGCTCTGAGCCAGCAGCCACAGGGAAAGCCTGATGTTCTTGGGTATGTTCCAGTGCCCAAGTTCTCCATCCCTTTTGCTCCCAGTTCTTTCATCCCTCCTGCTTCCAGGTCCTCCATTCCTTCTCCTCCCAGATCTTCCATTCCTCCTGCTCCCAAGTCTTCACTCACACCTGAACCCACGTCCTCCATCCTTCCTGCTCTCATGTCCTGCATCTCTTCCTGCTCCCAGCCATGGCTTACCTGAGCTACTGGCAGCCTCTGGGGAGACATTTTTGGATTGTTGGAACAGTGCTGGGGGGAAGTCACCAGCCTGGCATGCCAGTGTCTGTCACCCACACAGCCCAGGAAAACCTGGAAAAGGTGGAGGAGGAAGGGTAGGACACTGCCCTGCCTCTAGCAGGGCCAGCTGCCTGAGCTGACCCTGAACACCCACCTTGCCACTTCTCCCATCTCTCAGGACTCTTGTCCAGGAGGGTTTGGCTGGAGCATGGCTTCTCTGAAGCTCCCACTCTGCCCATCCCCATTCCCAGGGTGACCCCATTCCCAGCTGCTTCTCTCCATATTTCCCTGCTCTGTCTTCACCGGCTCCCTGCCTCCTGCTCCCTGGGCTGCCAGCAGGAGCTGGACCCAATGCTTGGATCACTGTGACATCGATCTGCATTGATGGATGCTCGAGGAACGCCCACGGAAGATGCAGACATCCCTAACCAGATCCAGCTCCTCCATATTCATCTTCCAGCTGTCGTGGGGGTGTGCATGTTGTCTGCAGCCTCACATCTGGGGCTGGGTGGGTGTGCAGAGCTTCCACACACATAATTATGCAGATTTCTGTTAAGGTGGAGCTTAATTTTGCCCTTTCAGCAGCAGCTGGAGCCCTTTGTTTGGAAGATGGAGTTGTGCAGGTACAGCAGGGATGGGGTAGAGAGAGACCTCGAGGTGGAAGAGCTGCTGGAGAGCCAGATGCTGTCACAGACACCCAGAGCACCCTTTCATCAGGGCTGTGTGGGTGCATCTGCATCCCCCAAAATGCCCAGAAAGCCTGTCCACCGCTCCTGCAGCTGGGAGGGATCCAGAGGATATGGCTGTGCCCAGGCAGACCCTGGGGGCCTGGTTGCTCTGATTTCTGGCAGCTGCCTGCTGTTCCCTCTCCTCTTGGTTAAATAAAGCTTTGGGCTGTGATGAAGCCCATTAAAGTCAGAGGAAAGGTGTGGGATTGAAATGTAGGACAGCAGCCACTGCAGAGTGTGGTTGCATGGGATCAATGGGAAATCAATACCTGGCTCTGCTCCGCCAGTTCCCACCAGGCCCTGCTGCTGCTGCTGCACCCCCCCCGGGCTCTCCCAAACTTCCTGCACCCTGGGGCAGGCAAGTCCTGGCACCCCCTCAGAAGTGGGAAAGAAAGAGAGATTTTGGCACCCACCAAGCTGTTCCTGCAAGGATACAGGCAAAGCTCTGTGCAGCAGAAGGGGGTTCTGAGCTTTCCAGGGGGCTTGGATGGGACTGAGCCATACCCTGAATTCCCAGTGGGACTGGAGGGACCAGACTGAGCCCCAGATGCTGCATTTCCCCAGCTGATTCCAGAGGGTGCTGAGGAAGCAACCACAACCCCTGCAGGGCGTCAGGGATTGAAGGCACTGTGAGCTCTGGAGGGGGGTCCCTGATCCCCTGGGGATCATCCAGCAGCTCAGGGAGCAGGACTGCTCACTCCCCTGCCACAGCCATGGGCAGGGATCACTGAGCAGCACAGCCATGAGACACAGGAGAACTGTGCCACCACCACAGCCACTTGCTCCCACTGCTCCCATCTGCACCTCGGAATGAAACTACAGGTGGTCCCCAAGGCTTGTCCTCTCCTGGCCTTCCAAGTATGGCAGCCACCCTGAGGGAACCTTCACATCCCTCTGGAGCACTGTGCCAAGGCCAGCGTGGCTCTGGCTGTGGGAGAAAGGAGCTTCCTCTGTTCCATGGCCTTCACCATCACCATCATCATCTCTCTGGGCCAGAGCAGCCCAGCAGGGGCCAGAGGCACAAAGGGATCTATCAGGAATGATAGTTTAATTGGAGGGAGGTGAGCACAGCACTATTTAACCACTGCTGCGCATTGATGGATTGATCCAAGTCTAGTTACGCTGTGTTTGTGACATTCAGAGGGCTCCTGGCCAGCTCTGGACAGAGCCCTGCACAGCTGGGGGCTGTTCCTGGGAGAGATGAGTTGGGGAAGGGGCTCCACACACCCCTCAGTGCTGCCTGTAGTGCCCCCCATCATGGCACGGGTGCCCACCCAGAGCACCCACCCTGTGCACAAACACCCGCTCCCAGCAGACCCAGTTCCCTCTGAGGTCTCACCACACTGTCCCTCTCCCCCAATGGCTCCTTGGGCCTCCTGGGATGTCACCTCTGTCTCCCTGAAAGAGAGGGGACACCCTAGGGAGTGCTGGGAACAGGAAGGGATCTGCCAAAGCGCCATTGAACAGTCGGTGTTACCATCTCTGCTCACGTGAACACGGCAAAACCGTGACATGATCAGTCAGGGATGAACATTAATTATGATTGCACCTCGGGATCTTGATTGCCATTGATTAATTGATTCCCGGGCCCTTCACGGCAGCGGCCGCTCGGCAGGAATTGCCCAGGGGTGAGGCGGCCGGGCTGGCCTTGGATGGGATTTGAGAACGGGAGCCTCAAGGGATGCTTGAAAGGAGAGCGAGAACGTTGATTTTGAGAGAAGGGGAGAAGGAAAAGCCTCCGTGCCGAGCGACAACACCGCGGCAGCGGCTGCGGAGCGTCATCTGCCCCGGGAGCCCCCTGGGCCGGAGAGAACGCGGCTGCTGAGCTGGAGACACCGATCCCGAGAGCGGACCCCGAAGCAGGATCCCACCGAGCCCGAGGGCTGAGGAAGCCTCTTTGTCGCAGGGTCTGCAGTGCACCCCCCGAGCCTCCCAGCTGCTGATTCCCATTGACCCGCTATCGAAATCGATGCTGGCCGTACCAAGCCCTGCTCCGGCGGGGAGGAGGGACGGGGCTGCAGCACCTAAGAGGTGTTTTTCCATCCTTAGGCTCCTGGAGGAGATGCCTCCGGGCTGCTCGCCCTTGGTACATCCAGCAGCGCTTCCCAGCCCGGCCTGATTGGCAAGGGCAGGATACCAAAGCCCCTGCTGCTGCCCCGCTGGATCAACGCTGGGCATGGCGGGATGCAGGACCCTTCTCCACGTGTTGTGCCTGCAGGGCTGGAGTTCAGCATCCTCCTGCTCTCCTCAGCTTTAGAGATGTCTTTCCAGCTTGGCATCTCATCAAACCACCCAAAGCAGCAGTTTGGCAGCTCAAAGCTGCTCCGGGCTGGCACTTAGAATCATAGAATGGATTGGGTTGGAAAAGACCTCAGAGATCATCAAGTCCAACCCTTGGTCCAACCCCACTTTGATTACCAGATCATGGCACTCAGTGCCACATCCAATCTCAGTTTAAAAACCTCCAGGGATGGGGAATCCACCCCCTGTCTGGGCAGCCCATTCCAATGCCTGAGCACTCTCTCTGGAAAGAATTTTTTCTGATCTCCAACTTAAATTTCCCCTGGCAAAGCTTGAGCCCCTGCCCCCTTGTCCTATTGCTGAGTGCCTGGATCTGCCCTGGATCAAGATGGGTACAGACAGAAACAGCAAAGCCATGAGCAAATGCTTGCTGAGCTCCCATGGGTGCTCCTACACCCAGCTGCTGTCCCTGGCCCTCACCGTGGTCCTGGGCACCAGGTGCCAGCACACCTGGCTCTGCCAACACGCCAAAGACACCCAGGGAGTTGCCAGCCACAGGCCTGTGTAGCTGAACCCACCACTGCTGGGGCAACCACACAGCTCAAGCAGTGGGAAAACAAATGATTTCAAATAAACTGGCAGTAATAGGATATTGATAACCAGACCAGGGCAGCACCAAGGGGAAACAAGCTGGGAAAAACCTTCCTGGTGAATCTCCAGGGGAAATTTTTGCAAAGGTTAAAAAAAAGGCCCAGAATCCCCCCCCCCTACAATTAATTCCTTTTGATTGTCATTTTTCTGGCTGCCATTTAAGGCAGACACTCGGGAAGTGCTGGGATATCGATGGATAGGGGAGGAGATGGCAGGACCTCCATCCCCTGCCCCTCTGCAGCAGCCTGGAAGTGCAGGGCCTGTGATTTATTTAGTATCCATGAATACTGAGTGAAATCAGAATAATGGGGCACTTAGCCATGTTACTGAGAAATCACTATTGTGATGCAATTTACTTCAATTAATTAAGCTTTTTTGTTACCATTATTCCTTGTTTTACATTTTGTTTTAAATTTCAAACGATTGGGCGCATTGTGGTGGGAAGCTGATAGCTCTGGTTAGAGCTCTGCAGCAAGAGCCATAAATACCCCAGTGCTGCTTGTCCCAGTCCTACACAGCCCCAGCCCTGCTGCTGGCCCCAAAATTCAGCGGAGGCCACTGAGATCTGACCTACAGCTCCACCAGCTGTGCCCACTTTGGTGCTCCAGTGCATTTAACGTGGTTTGATGCAGCTCCTGAGGAGGCTCTGAATGTGACTTGTGAGGGAAGAGCCTGAGCTTTGGGTGCAATAAGGGAAAAGGAGGCTTTTTTTTTCCTTCAGTGTGAAAGGCGAGATCATAGAATCACAGACTCATGGATTTGGGTTGGAAGGGACCTCAAAGCTCATCTTGTTCCACCCCTTGCCATGGGCAGGGACACCTTCCACCAGCCCAGGTTGCTCCAAGCCCCATCCAACCTGACCTTGTACATTCCCAGGGATGGGGCAGCCACAGCTTCTCTGGGCAACCTGTGCCAGGACCTGCCCACCCTCACAGCCAAGAATTCCTTTCCAATATCCCATCTAACCCTGCCCTCTGGCAGTGTAAAACCATCGTCAGACACTGGCTTCCCTCTGGCCAGTGTAGAGGGAAGGACACAACCCTCTCCTGTGACTGCAGGAGGAGTTTTTCCAGGGTGGGAAGGCAAGTTTTGCCATTTGTCCCTGGTATTTCTATGCTGCTGCTCCCCAGGAGACCTTGGCCAAAGCCAGAGCCCAGGAAGGAAAATCCCACAGCAGAACAGCCACCACCAGGGACTGCAGTGTGGGGCTGGCCCCGCAGGGTTGACATCTCCCCATTCCATTGCCAAAGGGCAATAACATGTGGCAGAGGAGCAAGGTGAGAGCTGGGACCACTCTGGTGGACCCCCTTTCCCACCAGCTATGCCCAACCCACCCCTGCTTATGCCAGGAGGGAATACCCACATCCCTTCATGCTGCTGTCAGCAGGTGATGAGGAGAAGTTACAGCTGGTTTTGATGGGCAGAGAATTGCTGGGATTCTGTTTTCCTCTGTTGGTATGTTGGGGCTGGGTCACAGGCCCAAGGACATGGCTGTGGTGGGCAGGACCTGAACACTGAGTGGTTGGAGACCACCCTGCTTGGCAACTCTGAGCCCTGGCTGCTGGTGGGGGGGCCCTGTGGGCTCCTCCCCAGGGTGGACTCCTTACAGTGAGGGGTTTAATGTTAACCTTGACCAGGATGTCCCCAGAACCCCCTGGATCTGTAGCCCCCTGCCCTCCCTGGATCTGTGGTCAGGATGAGTCCCTTTGGTACGTAACAACCCCCACACAAGGGAGCTGAACCTCAGCCACGAAGCACCCAGATTAGGTGCACCACACAGCCCTCAGGTGGACCTGGCAGTGCTGGATTAATGGCTGGACTTGGGGTGATCTTGGAAGTCTTTTCCAACTTTAGTGATTCTAAGATTCTATTCTGGTCCTCCCACATCTCCAGCTCAGCAGCTCTGGGACCTGCTCAGCATCCCAGGGCCAATCCTCTGCAGCATCTCCCTGCATCCCTGCTCCCCATCATCACCCAGAGCCAAGGCATGCAGGAGGCCACTGGCAAATGAAAGAAGCCATTTGCTATGATCAGGAGTTTTTCTTCCAGCCCTCCTGGTGATGCCATTTAACCTCCTGTGATTTTTACAAACACCCCCCCCCCCCCCATGTCACTGTAGCCACTGCCCTGGCACAACTCCTGCACTCAGCATGTGAGGGGCTTCTGTGTCAGGTTGGTGCTATCTCTTTAATGGAGGGGAGAGAAAATATTGGTGCCTCGGACCCCCCTGGGAATAAATTCATACTGCTGTACTGATTCGATTTTTCTCCTCCTTTTGCCTGATTCCTACAGCCTCCTGGGTAAAAAAGATTAAGCTTCAAGCCCTTCTGATATTACTTTGAAATGCAGAAACCTTCAGAAAGAGAGACTAAATCTTCTCTCACCTTGGAAAATGGCAAATATCTTCGGGGATGGGCAAGTGCTTGTCTGTTTTCTCCTCCCACTTCCAGAGTGATGGAGACACAGGTGTGCACACTCACAGAGACACACATGAGTCCTCACATGCTCCTGCATCTGCACAGAGGTGCCTGAGACCGCCTTGTGCTCCCTGTCCCCGAGGATCATGTTAAGGATTCACAGAGTCACTCACTTAACTGGCGTTAAACCGCGGCTGGGAGCGCGGGGGAGCACGGGAGGCACCACCTTAATATCAGATCAATTAATTATCAGCCCTGTTATGATGAAGCTGCTGAAATGTGGGCTGAGAGAACTCTGAGTGCAAGCAAAGAGCTCTCATTTCCCCAGTCCCTTAATCACTGGAGACAGACCTGGCCTGTGATCACTGGCATAAATCTGGAGCAGCTCCAGGTATTTAATTGGTGTCACTTGGGAGATGCCAGAGATGCAACAGAGAGCAGGATGCAGCCCTTTGGATGGGATCCTTGTCCCTCCTGCACTGGCAGCAGCAGCTATTCAGTTGGTGACAGCAGTGGCTGGAGGCACAGATGTGGAGGTAGAAATCCAGGGTATTTAGGAAATTCAGGAGAGAATGGATGGAGCTGAGATGCAGGGAGCAATACCTGGAGGGTCCTGAGTCTGTAGGGCTCCTCACTCCAGGTGGGGGAAGGCTGGGGAAGGAAAAGGTGATGGAGATGCTGCAGGAGGAGATATGGACATGGACCACGGAGTGGAGGGGGCACAAGGACAGGGGCTGAGACAGGGACAGGAATGGTGACAGGGACAGGGACAGGGACAGGGACAGGGACAGGGACAGGGACAGGGACAGGGATAGGGACAGGGACAGGGACAGGGACAGGGACAGTGCAGTATGTTTTGACAAGGCCATGAAGTGTTTGTTTTCCAGGTTCTTGGCCTGCAATGGGCAGGTCACTGCAGCCTTGAGGAGAAAGCAGCTGGAAAAGTCCAAGTAATGGAGAATTTTGCACAAACCTGGCCCCAGCTGACTGTCTAGGACCTGCCAAACCAAGTTTTTGTCAGTTGAGCTTATTTGTGCTCTTCCTTGATCTCAGCCACACACTTCTTTTGCAATCAGATACTTCAAGCTTGGCTATGTCCCCCAAAATGCCTTCCCACGTCCCTTTCTTTGACATCACAGCCCTGGACCAGTCCAGACTCCTCTTTGCCTTGTTCTCCTCCCAGTCTTGGCATCTCCCTATGGCAAACAAAGTCACTCTCACAGCCAAGGCCAGCTCTGCCCTTCTTCTTCCAGAGCATCCTGCAGCTCTGGACATGTCCCTGAGGCTCTGCAGCCTTCAGACCCAGCTTTGCTGCCAGCCTTGGCACCTGCAAAGGGGTAATTTCACTGCTCCCAGTCCCTTCCTGAAGCCTGGCCTGTGCTGTATTTCCCTGCCAGAAGGTTTAATCTCCCCTTTCCACCCCTGGAGATCTGGAAGAGACTTCACCTGAGTCCAAACTCCTAAATGAGCTCACCTCCACCTCTGCTTCAAATGGGTAGCTCTGGACATGTGCACTCCTTCATAAGCCTGTCCCTGGCAAAGCTCCGTGTTTTCC
Source organism: Pithys albifrons albifrons (assembly GCF_047495875.1). NCBI lineage: Eukaryota > Metazoa > Chordata > Aves > Passeriformes > Thamnophilidae > Pithys > Pithys albifrons. The sequence continues at coordinate 5,289,125 of NC_092484.1, forward strand.
ATGGTGACTTCCATGCCTCATCCCTGGAAGTGCCCAAGGGCAGGTTGGACAGGGCTTAGAGCAACCTGATCTAGTGGAAGGTGTCCCTGCCCATGGCAGGGAGGAAATGAGATCAGCTCTAAGGTCCCTCCCAACACAAACCAGTCTGGGATTCTATGAAAACTCACTTTGAAGGGCCTTGTCCTTGAGTCTTGGACATGCCCAGGGAAGCTCAGGGAAGCTGGAGCCACATTCACCAAGTGTGTCCATGCTCTGCAAAGCCAACGTGGATTTTTGAGACAAGGACTTTTCCCCTTTCAAACCCTCACAGGCTCTGAATGAAGTGATATTCTGACTCCATTTCTCTATCAATAAAGTTTATTGTCCTTTTCTTGCAAACTCTTCAGCAATTAAAAAAAAAAAAAGAGAAGAAGAAGAGGAAGAAGAAGACAAAGGGAGTTGATGTTTGACTGCTGGGCTATCACTTAAGTCCTTGTTCCTGTTTACTCAGGACTTATTAGAGCTCATTCAATGCCTATAGCATGGCTGGATCAATACCTGCTGGGAGCAAGAGAGATTCCGCTTGGCCACTGTAGCCCATGTTGCAGAATTGATCTGCTTGGCTGCTGCAATCTGAAAATCCATCTTTTTGCGCTGGCTGCCTCTCTCTGCAGCGGGTTGCTAAGCAACGGGGGCTCCTTGGGATGGCCATTGGCCAGCGCCGCCCGGGCCTCCCTGGTCACTTGGCCACTTTGGGCTGAGTCCTCCTCCAAGGATGGCTCCAGGCGGTGGGGAGGTGGGGAGAGGGCAGACAGGAGGGGAAGGGGCTGGGGGGCGGTGATAGGAGGGATGGGGAGAAAAGGGAAATCGATATCACCTCACATTTAACCTTTCTTTAAAAAAAAATCTTTGAGCAAACTCTATTGACCCATCCCTTATCACTTTGTGCCACCACAGCCTCCTCTGCCTGCACAGGCACCTCATCAACACCTCTTCCTAGGGTGGATCTCCCTCCTGGCCTCCCTTCTACCTCTCTCCCTCACCTTGGCTGGACACAAAGTTGTGCCAGGTTAGCTAAAGGTGTCTTTTTAACCTGATTTCATTAAACTGGGGCAAAACCTTTGTGCGGATGTACTGGGATCAATGTAAACCCCATTTGCATCGATTTCGCTTCGCTTTGGCAAAGGAATCGAATTATACAAACCAATACCAACCTGCTTTAAAATGATTTAAGAGTGTCTACACAAGACCAATTTTGGCTTGCAATTTTGTGTGTAGACAAGGTCCATCCCTCCTCCCAAGGAGCTGTTCATTAGGCAAATCTTGCTGCCATAGCAGGCTCCGAACTCTGGTTTCCTTGGCCTCTCCAACAGCATCATTTTGTATCCTCCAACAGTTCTTCCTAAAAGTGGTGGCCAGGCTTTGCTTCTCTTCCATCACAAGCAGATCAGAAGTGGGGTGGTTGTTTCCCAGGTGCTGTAGAGTCTTTACTGTGCAGGTATTGATCCTGCTCTCAGTCCCTTCCCCTGTAGATCCAGGCAGATCATGTGTGTCTTCTAATGGTGTTCTTATCACAGTCCCTGGGAGAAGACATTGTGTCTTGAGCCCAAAGTCTTTGTGCAAGAGCTTTACAACCCTTATTTTGTGATCATCTCACATGGCCAAAGGACAGAGCGGTCAGTGCTGGACCACAAGTGCTCACAAGTGACACCCCTGTGAAGTGGCCTCACTCCCACAAGTGCAGATCAGCCCCCACAAATCCAGGAAAAGCCACGTTTCTCCAGGGTCATCAAAACCAACCACTTTCATCAGTTACCACAAGAGGCAACTCACACCTGAAGATGTTTCCCAGACAGAAAACATGACCCTGGTACCGGGTCAGTGAAGCTGGACCTCTGATCCCAGCCCTCATCCTGTTTGACTCCCGTTGATCTCAGGGCCCCCCACAATGGCATGTCCACATTATCGCTGCTCTCTGGGTCACCTCTTTGATTAATGTTTGGGTTCAACACACAGCTCTGGGGCTCTCCATCAAAACAGTTCAGGGTCAGCCTGTGTGGAGAGGCTCTGTCAGACATTCCTAATGGAAAGAGGTGTCAAAAAGGACCTGCATTGCACCTGAATAGACTCTGGCTCACAATGGAGTCAAGAAACCAGGTTTGATCTGACTCCCTGGAGTCTGTGTGCAGGTTTATGGACCCTCATCTGACCCTGTGTCCTTCAGCTCAAGGAAGAAGCATCAGAGGACATGTAAATTATTATCCTATTTTAAAGATATATTATTATCCCATTTTAAAGATATATTATTACACTTCAATATATATTATTATCTTAATGTAGATTAAAAATTCCAGTAGTTTCATCTCAGCTGGAAGAGCTGAACATAACTCAGCCCGAGGCAGGTGCAGTTACTCAGACTTTACTCACAGGCATCCAGGGAGGGCTGAATTCCAGCTGTGGGCCCCATCCCACCACAGGGTGACCAAAGCAAACAAGTCCTTTGCCATGAATAGTCATCCTGACTCTGCTGCTACGATTTTCTCCTCCTTTGCAATTGTCTTTCGGAATTTTCTTGTCCTGCACTTATTTTTTCACCCGAAGGAAGGGCAGACACAAACCTTGGAGGGCAGGGACAACAGATTGAGAGCCCTGTAGGTGTAGGGCTCTGTCCCTGGGAATATTTGAAGCCCTTCCCCATGGAGCAGAGATCAGGGATATTCCAAAAGTTCTGAAAATCAGAAAAATATCACTTTATCAGAATGAATTCTTTTCCCAAAGGAGCCACTGCTGCACCAAACCTCCCTTTCCAAACATTTCATTGGCCACATGAAAAGAGTGGGAGTCATCAGATTGCCCCACTTCATCATTTCCAAAAGAACCATTTTCCTCTTTCAGCCTCATGTGATTGTACTTTTGTTTTAAAATCATGATTAATTTACACTAAAAGGAAATTTGAAAAAACGCCCAAGCTTAAATTTAGCTGCAACTTTGAAGCCTGTCAGAACCCACTGCCTTGACTGACAGTGTCTGTCATGGTTTGGATTTTCGGCTTCAATTTCTTGTGTTTTTTTCCAAAATTAAAATTCACGTGAATAGTCACAACAGAGGGAGGACCTCACCTCCTGCCAGGTCCCAAAACTGTCCTCCAAATTCCCAGGGGAGTTTATGCTGGTACTTACAGGCTCTGATGAATAGCAGCACTTCCTTGCATCAGGGCAGTGCTTTTCCTCTTCCCAGTGGGATTTTTTGGGATATTTTGTTTTATACTCGTGTTAATGGCTGCTGAGTGATCACTTTACTAAGCAGCACATCAGCCCCTCACCAATCACCCTCCCTGGGTTCTGCCAGGACTCCCCACGCCAAGAGCACGGCTCGAGAACACCATTAACTGATTTTTGCTTTCACTTAGAGCTCCCAGCATTGATGTGCCTGCTCGATATTTGACAAGCTCTCCACCAGCCCTCAGAGCTAAGCAGCATCTCGGGAAAATATTCCTGGTCCTCGCTGCCTCACTGCTTTGATCCCAAGCCATGAGATCCTGGCAGGGCAGATTGTCCCCAGCAATCCCAGCCACACTTCCCTGGATTTCTGCATCCAAATAGCTCTGGCTCCAGGATCCACTGAGTGCCAGACAAATGGGGAATGGGTTTGGTCCCCAGTTCAAGCCCTTCAGGGTGTCCCCATGGGGGACAGGATGGTGGCCATCCCTGTCCAAGTTTCATGAGGGGGTGGTGAAGGTCTCCACAGGTTCTGAACTTGCAGCTGGGTTTGAGCTTGGACATGGATTTGGCAGGAAGGGAGGGAGGCGGCATTTTGGGGCAGAATTACCCCTGTCCCCTCCAGCAAGACTACTCAGAGCTGCAGCATTTAACCAGGTCCTTGGATTTAACAGCTGAAAGGGCTCACCTGGAGAAGGGAAGGCTCTGGAGCCTAAAGGGGCTCCAGGAGAGCTGGAGAGGGACTTGGGACATGGGATGGAGAGACAGGACACAGGGAATGTCTTTCCACTGCTAGAGGGCAGGGTTGGGTGGGATATTGGGAAGGAATTGTTGGCTGTGAGGGTGGGCAGGCGCTGGCACAGGTTGGGCAGAGCAGCTGTGGCTGCCCCATCCCTGGAAGTGTCCAAGGCCAGGCTGGACAGGGCTTGGAGCAACCTGGGCTGGTGGGAGGTGTCCCTGTCCATGGCAGGGGGTGGAACCGAATGATCTTTAAGGTGTCTTTTGCACAAACCATTGTGTAATTCTACAATTCTCTTCTGAATAGAAAGGAGAGGGAAGAAAAGGGCAAGCAAGCAGGAGGGAGAGAAGGTGGGGAGGGGGAGAGAGTCCATTGACAATGTGAAGTTATTAATTTTTCAGGAAAGAAAATGCTTTCTGCATTTTTAGGAGAAATATTGTGGGGTTTGTTCTGCAGATCCTGTTTCCAAAAGGCCCTGGCTCCTTGCAAAGCTCCCAAACACCTGAAAGGCTCTTTTCAAATTCACTTGGAAGCTGCAGTTATTTGGGGGAGAACACAGAAGTTTGCCTTTCCAATATGCTTCAGTTTGTTGTGTAATTACCACAAGGTGAGTGTTCAGAGGCAGAAGATCTCCCCTGCCCGACACCTCAGAGCCAGGCTGGGCCAGAGACAGATGCAAGAAGGGGATGATAATGTTGGGATTTCATAGAAACATGGAATCATTAAGATTGAAAGAGCCCTCTAAGATCATCCAGTCCAACCATTAACCCAGCACTGCCAGATCCAGCACCAAACCAGGTCCCTGAGCACTTCTACATTTTTTTAAACACTTTGAGGGACAGCAATTCTAGCACTTCCCTGGGCCCACCAGGTCACAGACAAACCACTCATGTTGGACCAGGGGACATCAGGCTCCAGCCAGCACTGCTGGGGCAGCATCTCTTCTGGTCTGGTCTGGTCCTGTCCTCGTGGGTTTCACCACCTGGTGCTGTGGGGGTCTCTGTGGGGACTGCAGGTCTCCACCAGAAGGTCTCCAGGGGGGTTGGAGCTGGCACTTCACTTCCCCTGCTCAGGTCCCTGTGGACATCACAGCTGTTTTTCCAGGTCTGTGATCCTTTTCCAGCCTCTTTTTGCTCTTCACCCTCTTCTGCAGCTTGTCTTGCAGCCCTCTCCATCTGCTCCTCTCCTCTTTCCCTCTGCATCATTTAACCCACAGCCCCTGGGGGGTTTTACCCACCACCATCCATTCCACTGACCCAGGGCCTCCCTGAAACGCCACATCAAGGACTCCAGTGCCCAGGGAAGAAGGGAGGGCTGTGGAATAACCTCCAAAGCTGGGTGACACTGTCTCTGTTTGCACATTGACTGGATAAACCAGCCAGAAGCCTCAGTGTCCGGAGCACACGTGTGTGCACAGCCCTTTTTATGCTGCACAAATGAAGAGCAGGAAACAAAAACTTCATCCATTAACATAATGACAGGTATTTCCCTGCTCTCAGGCCTGGCCTGGACAAGCTAAACACTTAAGTACATGATTAATTTGAAGTTTAAGAGACTTAAGCACATGCTTAAGTGTTCTGCAGCTCCGGACCTAACGACAGAGGTTCCCACAGCACGGTCCGTGCTCCCAACATGTTACAGTGGTGCTCAGATCTATGGATTAAGGGTGCCATAAACAGTTGAGATATTCTGTTTAAACAATCATTTGTTGACAAGACTATTCTAAGCCCATCGAATCCCTAAGTGATAGATGTATGTTGTCTCTCTGAGTCTCATGCTGTATCAGCCATTGATTTTTTCCAGCCTGGATGCTAAGGTAACCTTTACCTGGGAGCTTAGGCAGCAAGCCATGGGTGTATGCTCACCATGCTGGCTGCTGTTTGCACTGCTGGAGCCAGGACAGAGGGGAGGCTCAGCTTTGCATCCATCCACAGACCATGGAGCTGCCCTGGACTCTCCAAGGGCTGGAGATGAAGTAGCACACCAGTTTGTATCACTCAGTGCTGTAGAGCACAGACTGTGGGATGCTCCCTCCTCCCCCAGTGGCATCAGCATCTTCCAGGGTCTTCCTCCAACCCAAATCATGAGTCAGAGTGGTTTCTCATCCTCCACAGGATGCAACAGCATCTCTCAGTCAGCACCCACCTCAGGAGATGTTTCTCTCCAGAGACCCACAAGTGCCCTGGTGACTCCGTCCCTGTGTGGGACACCCTTCTTTGAGGTCTGTTTTAATCACATTTATACACTGTAACCACAGGAAGGAATCTATTGATAGTCTGTCTTCACATTTCTGTCAATTCTTCTGGAGACATCATTAAATCCAAGAGTGGATCTTAATTTAACATGTTAGCTAACGGGTTATTTAATTAGTTTTCAATAACCCCCCAAAAAGTGTGGGGTGGGGAATGGGCTAAGTATTAAGGGGAGGAAAAAACCCAACAAACCAGAGAGCAAGATGATGAACACATCCAGGTTTCCCGGATCTGCAGAGAAATTGTCTCCTCAGGCCCTTCACCCCTTCTCTCTCACAAGAAAGAGCCCTGTGGCGTTTCCCCCTCTCCCTACTGTGTTCAATAATAAATGAAAATGGTAAAAAGCAATTCATACACAGGCTAAGCGTCTGGATTTATTATCAAGACAATTACACCGAGGAGAATTCCCGGAAAATTACTCTTCGAAGACTTTCTCAGGCACCCCCTCCTACTTTGGATAAATACAGCAGCAATTACTGCTGCAGGAGAGAGGAGGTCACAGGAAAAGGGGTGTCTGTGCCTCATGCCCCAGCCAGGCTGGCTCTTGGGTGGCATCTGCCATCGGAGGGGCAGCAGCCACGGGGGTGGCTTTGTGCCCAGGGAGGTGGCTCTGGGCAGAGTTTGGTAGGACGAGAGGGTGTTTGAGGGCACTGGATGCACATGTTTCCCTCGGGCAGGGCTGTGAGAGGGGTATCAACTGCAGCTGCTGTGTCTGTGTGTCTGTGTGGGTGTGTGACAACCCCAGGTGGGTATGAGCCACTCTGGATTATTTTAGTGACCAGTACACCCTGACCCAAACGAGCCAGGGCGGGCAAGGGGCAGGCCTGGGCATCCCATCGTGCACGGACCCCCTTCCTGCCCCCCAGGGCAGCTGCTTGGTCTGGCTGGGGGTTGGCAGGTCCCTGCCTTGTCCCTGCTTAATCACTCGGTCATGCCTCAGTTCCTGTCTTTCCTCATCCTCATCCCTGCCTTGTCACCATCCCTGCCTTGTTCCCTTCCCCGTCTTATCCCCATTCCTGCTTTGTCCCCTTCCCTGCCCTCATTTACCATTTTCCTCATCCCCATCCCTGTCTTGTCCCCATTCCTGCTTTGTCCTCTTCCCTGACCTCATTTCCCATTTTCCCTCATCCCCATCAGTGCCTGTCTCTGTCCTGCCTGCCCCCTTCCCTGCCCTCACTTACCATTTTCCTCATCCCCATTCCTGGCTGTCCCCATCCCTGCCTCATTTCCCATTTTCCCTCCCTCCCTTCCTGCCCCCCACCCCTGCCCCTCCCGGCTGCTCCCGCAGGACGCGCCGTGTCCCCGCAGCCCCGCGGTGCCGGTACCTGTTGCGGGGGCTGAGCCGCAGGGACGAGCGGGGACCGGGGCCGGGCCCGCACCCCTCCCCGGGCCGCTCCGCAGATCGCGCAAGGCCCTGCCTTCCCTCTGCCTTCAGGTCTGGGGAGAAAATCGTCCAAACCCAGGATCTTAGCGAAAAAGCGTAAACGGCTTCTCCTTAGCCAGGTGAAGCAGCCAGCGGGGACAGGAAAATACCTGCGGGAAATAGAGAAACTGATAAAAAAATAAAAAAACCCATAACATATATTTTTTAAAATTGCCTATATATAAAATAAATCCGCTGGGTTTCTATATATATTATATGCAAACTATATATTATCTGTATTGCGTATTAAATAACTGCGTTGCACTCGAGTGCTGCCGGAGCACGGTGGGATGTGGGATCGCGCCGCAGTGCTGAGGAAAGCTCCCAGTTCCTCTCGTTTCCTCGATGTTTTACCATCCCCGGTTCCTGCCCCTGGACCCTCTGAGCCCTCGGGAAGCCTTCGGGGTTCTCAGGGACGCGGGGTTGAGGATCCCCAAAATGCAGAAGTAGCAAAAAGCGGCAGAGGAGAACGGGCGAGGACATTTCGGAGGTTTGGGGGACATCCCCACGTCCCGTCCCGCAGAGCACGGACAAACTCGTTGCATGTCTCACACTGTGGGACTCCCTCAGCCCAGCCCGGATCTGGGACGACCGGGTCTGAGCGGGGAAAGGCGGAGAGAGGACAGGAGGGAGTGGAAAAAAATAGGAAAAGAAATTGAAATAAAATTTCTATTTTATATTTTTTGTATCTCGAAGCTGGGCGAAATCCCAGCCATTTTCCACGCTTTTCCCCAAAAAACTCCAGAGGTGTCGAGCCCTCCCCGCGCCGCTGCCAGGGCATAAACTTCAGGGCTGCTCTGCGGGGAAGTTTTGAAAACAAATTGCAGCCGAAAGAGGCTCTCCAAGGCTCCCGTCGGTGTCCCCGGGCTGGGGGGCAGCAGGGGGGATCCGGCCCGGGCCCCGGCACCGGTTGGGTGCGGACCCCCGGGGGCGCCCGGCCCCGGCCCGGGCTGTGCCGGAGCTCGGCGGGGCCGCTTCGTTCGGGCAAAACCCGCGGGAGTTACATCGAAAAGTGCAACGACCCGTCCTCAAACAGCCCCTCCGGGGCGAAATCGGATGGAAACCACCCCGGCTCCGCTCCCCGCCGCCGCCGCGACTCCCCCGCTGCCGCCCGCTGAGTTTCAGAGCGGCCCAAAGTTTCGGGGTAAACGAGAAAAGTCTCCAGAAAGGCCGTGGAGGGGCCAATTCACCCCCGAAGCCTCCCCGCCTGCCCCCCTGCTCCATTTACCCCGGTTGCAGCTGCTTTTCCCCCCTGCCACCGCGGCCCGGGCCTGACCCACTGGGAGCGGGGCAAGGAGGGCTGCGGGGCCGGGCGGAGCCGGGGGCAGCTCCCGCAGGGACCCCCGGATGGGTCCGGTCCCCAAACACCTCCTGAGCAGGATCTGCGGAGAGAGCGAAAATATTCCCGGAGGGAGGGCATTAAAAAGAACAATATTGTATTCCACAAAAGGGAAAGAGAAAGGAAAAGACGCCGGGAGCGGCAGGGAAAGGGCCTGATCTTGCAGCTAAACTGTCTTCAAATTAAAAAAAAAAAAAAAAAAAAAGTCTGCGAGGCTCAGATCGCGATGATCGGCCGAGTTGGGGGGAGAGCTTTTAAGGAGAGGAAACAGTCGGTGGGGAAAGGACCGGAGTGTTTTCCTGGCCGGATTTCTTCCCGAAGCGCCACAAACCACAGTGCAACGCGCTGGGCGCCGCCGGGAAAAGTGGGGAAGGGAAAAATCGCATCCGAAAAGGCGGGATGGGGCGGTGGAGGGGGCGGAGGTGCGGGACTGCCCCGGCCGGCCCGGGGGTCGCGCAGCCCCTCGCCGGGGGCGCACTCGGGACGGCGGGGCCGGGGGGCTCCGGTCCCGGTGCTGGGCCCCCCGGAGCGGCTTTCTCCATATCCCACTTTAATGACCCCAAATCCAGGCGGAACTTTTCCGGCGCGGCTGGTTTTTTCCTGATCTGTTTTGTTTTGGAAGTGAAAGCGTTTGAATCCCCTTCAAGAACCGGTATCAAAGTCTCTTTTTTTAAAAGCTATTGATTGCAAAAGTCTTATTTAAACCAACACATTTTAGTTTCTCACATTTTAAAACATCATCTGGGGCCCATTGTATGGAAAATCGATTAGCAGGAATTGCCACGCTCTTTGCCTCCCGCTTGATTGTTGGAAAATCGAGATATCCATAGGCACAGGCTGGGCTGGGAAAGGTTTGGAACCGAAATGAAAGGGTTTGCGAGGGATCTATAGGCACTAAATTATTCACCTGCCAGGCGATGGTGCTGTTAGTTTGAAGCCTTAAAGAACTTTAAGGAACTTTTGGCTCCCGGCGGGGTGCGTGAAGCCGGGTTCCGGCTCCTCCTTCCTTGCCCGATAAAACCCGAAGGTTTGGCCGGTGCCCGGTGCCTGCTGGGTGGCAGCACCGCCCGCCGTGCTGGTCCTGGCCGCGTCGTTTGTGCTTTCGCGCTGTTCCTAAGTGGGATGGAAAAAAATATAAGTAAAAAATAAAATCAAAATATGTTTGAGCGCGAACCAGCGCAGCGGCACCGGTGGGCAGGGGCACCGAAAGGGTACCGGCAGCAGTGCTTGTCCTGCCTCCCACACATCTCCCCCGGTTCCGGGGATGGCCTCCCACGCCCCGCACCGCCCCTCCCGTGCGGGAGCCCCGCACCGCCCGGGGGTGCAGGGGGGCACGGGCGGTGATGCTGAGCAGAGCTCTGCGAAGCTGGAGGGTTTGGGGGTGAATTGGGAAGGGGGTGTGTGGGGAGTGGGCCGAGGGGAAGCTGCACCGGGCCCCCGCTCCCCCTTCCGCACTTACCGCTCTGCGCACCCGGGTGCCCACACTGACCGGCTCTGCTCAGAGCGCTACCCGGGCGGCTGCGGAGGAGCAGAGGGAAGGGAATTAAATAGGGAGAGGGAGCTCAGGAAGAAAGAGGAAGCGAGGGAAGGGATCAATAGCATCCAGCTGGCGAATGGAGCCCGGGCCTCTCCCCTGCGCTGCGCCCCGACCCATCGCCAGAGACTCTGGGCGCTCCGAGGGGCTTCCCCCGGGCCGGGGGCTCCGCGCAGACAGCGAACCCCGCGGCTCGCGCGTTTCTGCAGCGACTCGGCCGAGGCCGGACCCCGCACTGCGGCCCGCGGAGCTCCCGCAGCCTCCCCGTGCCCCGGCCCCTCGTGTCTCGGTGCCTCTCGCCTAATGATATTGCATCGATCGGGGAAGGGCCGGGGAGGGGGGACGGGGGGCGGGAGGGGGGCGCGAGGCTACTGCATTACTCAATTATGTCGCACTAATTACTAAAAAGTCTCTCTCTTTTTTGTTTGCTCGGTGCAAAGCTGGGCGGAGGGCAGAGTCCAGCGCCTGTCCCGGGGAGCCCCCAGCTCTGCGGGCCCGGCGGTGCGTGGTGGGGGCGCGGGAGCCCGGCCCGGGGACGCGGTGCGGGACGGCAGCTGCAGGGATAGATCTATCGATGGGCGGTCGATGAGCTATTGCCATTATTACACTCAATGAAACCCTTTCAGACGCGGCTGCTTCATCGCCTGTTTGTTCCCCACCTCCTCCTCGCCGCTCACCTCGACGGCCCACCTCAACATTCTCTGCCGCTGCCCGTCTACAGGCCTCCTTGCCCATTCCTGCCCATCCCTGCCTCCCTCCGGGCCCTTCCTGCCCATCCCTGCCCGGCTCCAGGCCCCCTGCCCATCCCTGCTCGGATCCAGTCATCCTCTGCCCATCTCTGCCTGTCTCCGGCCTCTTCTTTCCCATCTATGGCCAAATCTGATCAATTCCTGACAATCCCTGCCCGACTTCGGGCCTCGCCGCTCATCCCTGCCCAGCTCCAGACCTCTCTGTTCACCCCTGCCCGAATTCGTGTTCCGTTACCCTCCGGGAAGGCCCCTGTGCCCACCTGGATATCGGGGACTTGGCATCGCCGGCAGAATCCCCGGGACGCGACTCTCTCCGTCTTGGGAATCCTGCTCATCCCCGCGGGCCTTCCTGGCAGGGACGTACCGAGGGGAGGGATCGAGGAGTGGGTCGGAGTCCTTCCATATCCCGGCTCGGCCGGACCCATCCCGGTTCCAGCGGGCTGGATCGCGGTATATGGGCTGAGGAGAGACCCCCACTCTCCCCTCGGTTCATCATCTGCCCTTAGCCCACGTCTCGGGAACTTGTGGAGTTTTATTGTAATGAACTGGGCACTGAACCGACTTCCCGGAGGCAGGATGGGATGGAATAGGACAGGATGGGGTGGAATGAGTGGGAATGGGTTGGGGTTAAACGCACTGAATTCGGACAGGATGTTAAATTTTGCGGAATTATTCCTTCTGCAGCCCGGTGGCGGGTGAGACACTCCGAGCACCGACCCGCGGCTCTCGCTCCCGGGAGAGCCGGGACCTGCTGTCCCGCCGTTGCTGCCTCACACCGGAGCTCTCAGGCCCGCCCGGTCGCCCCTCAGCCGTAGGAGGCAGTGGTCGGAAACCGAGAGCCCACGCGGGGCTGACGGGGCCCACCCGCTGGAAGCAATGGATTTAATTTTTATTTTATGGGTCTGTTCAATAAAGCTTGGGAAAACAGCGTGTGCCGGCCTGGAGGAGCGGGAATGGCCGAAAAGGGCCAGAGCGGGGCGGAGAGCCCAGCTCAGGGCAACGGGGCCGGGGTCGGCTGGAAATCGCTTGGAAGGACACCGAGCACCAGCCCCTCCAGTGGTCTAAAGCCGGCTTGTGTTGGTTCTTCATTCCTGCTTCCTCCCTTTCATTTCCGTTCCCTTTTTTCGTGTTCTCTTTCCCTTTCTGTTTTCTCTTTCCATACTCCCTTTTCCCTTTTTATTTATTCTTTCCCTTTTCTTCTTTCCTTTTCCCCTTCTCCACCATACCAGCCCAGGGCCCTGCAGCACCGTGTGTCACTCCACGTGTGTCCCTGTTACCTCCTCGTGTCAAGGCCCTCCCGAGGCAGTGGCCCGAGTGTCGTGGCAAGGGCAGTGATGAGGGGCAGACACGCGTGGGGACACACGGGTGTGCGGGGACAGGACACTTGGAGTAGACGAGGACAGCCAGGCCCTTGGGAGAGACACAGCGGGGGGAAAGGGAGAGGCAGCGGGAAGGGGGTGTTGGGGCCGCTGGGGACAGGCACATCCAGGGGTGGGGGCAGCCAGATGTGGGGAGGGGGTGGGGCTGGTGTCAGCCAGATGTGCGAGTGGCTCAGGTGGGCACATAAGACCTGCACATCACACCTGCGGCACTGCCAGGCGCGCTCCGGGTACCGGGCGCGGCGGGTCACGTCGGTGCGGGGAAAGGCACGACAGCCGGTCCAGGGAGGGTCACCCCGGTGCGGGTGGGTCACCCTGGCACGGTAGGGGTCGCCCGGGCGGGGGGCCGAGTGCGGGCGCGATGCATCCCCGCGCTCCCCCCGCCTGTCCCACACCCCCAGACCCCGCCGGTACCGGGAGAGGTGCGGGGGGGCGGCTCGGTCGGGGGCGGGGCGACGCTGACGTCACGCCGCGGGCCAGAGCGAGGCTGCCGGGAGCCGGCGGCCGAGGCACCGCAGCCGCCCCGCACCGCGCCCCGCGCCCCGCGCCCCGCAGCGCTCCGCCGAGCCCCGCTCCGCCCAGCCCCGCGCCGAGCAGCGCGGGCGGCGGGCGCGCCATGCCGGCCTGACCGCGGGGCGCGGAGATCGATCCCCGGGCGCGGAGTCTGAATTAATCCGGGCAGCCGGCGCGGGGAGGTGGGGGCGGCGGTGGAGGAGGAGGAGGAGGAGGCGGCGGCGGCGGCGGCGGGGGGGTGGGGGAGGAAGGCAGCGAGCGAGCGGGCGAGGCAGCGGCAGAGCCCGGCGGCCACCATGGAGCTGGCGATGGAGAACCTGGGCAGCCTGCACGGTGTCCCGCACTCGCAGCCCGCCGAGCTGCTGAGCCCCGCGCACGGGCGGCAGAGCTCGCACCGCAACCTGGTGCCGCACGGCCGGCCCGCCATGGTCTCGGGCATGGCCTCCATCCTGGAGGGGGGCGATTATCGCGGCGAGCACAGCCTGGGCGCCCCGCTGCACCCCGCCATGAGCATGTCCTGCGAGTCGCCCTCCGGCATGAGCCTGAGCAGCACCTACACCACGCTGACCCCCCTGCAGCACCTGCCTCCCATCTCCACCGTCTCGGAGAAGTTCCACCACCCGCACCACCACCACCACCACCACCACCCGCACCAGCGCCTGGCCGGCAACGTCAGCGGCAGCTTCACCCTTATGCGCGATGAGCGGAGCTTGGCCTCCATGGGCAACCTCTACAGCCACTACCCCAAGGACATGCCGGCCATGGGGCAGCCTCTGTCGCCGCTGCCCAACGGGCTGGGCAGCCTCCACAACGCCCAGCAGCCGCTGGCCCCTTACGGCCCCGCCGGCCACTTGCCCAACGAGAAGATGCTCTCGCCCAACGGCTTCGACTCGCACGCCGCGATGCTGTCCCGGGGCGAGGAGCACCTGGCGCGGGGGCTGGCGGCGCCCAGCTCGGCCATGATGCCGCCGCTCAACGGGATGCACCCGCACGGCCACCCGCACGGCCAACCCGGCGCGTCGCTGCTGGGCGAGCGGGAGCGCCCGGCGCCCGGTCCCGGCTCCCAGCCCGGCGGCTCCGGGCAGGTGGAGGAGATCAACACCAAGGAGGTGGCTCAGCGGATCACGGCCGAGCTGAAGCGGTACAGCATCCCGCAGGCCATCTTCGCGCAGAGGATCTTGTGCCGTTCCCAGGGGACCCTCTCGGACCTGCTGCGGAATCCCAAGCCCTGGAGTAAGCTCAAGTCCGGCCGGGAGACTTTCCGCAGGATGTGGAAATGGTTGCAGGAGCCGGAATTTCAGAGGATGTCGGCGCTCAGGCTGGCAGGTAGGACACGGCACGGCACTGCTCGGGCTGCCCGCCCCGCACCTCCGGGCAGGTGGATCAAGGGGTGCTGCGAACACGCGTGGGAACCCCTCGAGAGTTTTCGGGGGTGCGACCTGGGGGGCCGGGCTCGGCCGGGTGTTACCGACCGGGTTTGTGACCTTAAGCCCAAAGGAAAGGAATTTGGATTTAAGGCAAGTTATATCTAAGGCGATCCCTTCGCCTCCCCGGGCCTGCCACTGCCCGCGGGAGATGTGGGATCGCGGGTGGCGGGAGCCGCTCCCCGCCGCCCGCCACGGGGATTTTCCTCTCGGTCCCGCCGAACCGGCCACTTGGCCTCGGGAGTATCCGGCCCCCGGCTCCTCCCCGGGGCCTCTCCTGGCGCTCCTGTGCTGCCGGTTCGGCCACCGCCGCTCGCTATCGAGGCCGCGCTCTGGGGAAGCTCCGGGCCACCCCGCCGGGGCTGCGGCTCCGCTCCCTCCGGGCACCGTCTGCCCTCGGCAGAAGGAACGGGACGGCCGCGTCCCGTGTCTCCGGTGCCCGGTCGGGTCGGGATCCCGCAGCGTGGCGGCAGCGTCGATCCCCGCGGCCTCAGGCCGGCGTTGGGCCGAGGCTTTGCTGGAGAAACGAGGCTTTTTTGTGCGAAAGGAAGGCGGGGGTCGTGGGGGAAGGGGCTGGGGGGGAACAGAGGGGTCAGCGGCGAGTGGGGACATGCCTGGGTGCGACACGCCACCCCCGGCACGGAGCCGCTCCCGCCGGGAAGGGTCGGAGCTCTTGGCTCCGCAGAGACAAGCCGTAGCGGAGAAAACACGCGTGTATGATTTTTAATCTATTTTTTAAGAAATCCGAGCTCCCCGTGGAGCCGGGCAGAGCCAGCGACGATGACCCGCCGTTATTTATGGGGGAGAGCAGCGTTCATATGTATTTAGTGTAATTCAGTTGCTCTTTAATTAGGGCAGGGTAGTGGCATCTTTTAGTTCCAGTCGATGCCCTATTGAAAAGCAGTTAATAGAATGCAAATTGTTCCTGGCTTTACAAGGTTCTGGTAAATAAAGATTTAAACACTGCCACGATCGGCCGTTTAATGCCCCCGTTGTCTGGGCTAATTGAGCAGCGGGCTTGGGCTTCTACCTTGTCCAGAACTGGTAATAATAATAAATAATTAATAATTAATAATAATAATAATAATAGTTTAAAATAACCGTAATGGTGGTAATAAAAAGACGGCCGCAGCTGCAGGAAGCTCGGAGGTGTCCCTATTGTCGGCCCTCCTCGGGAGGTCATTGTCCCCAGCCCGAGTCAGGAATATCTGTCCCTCGACTGGCTCGGAGGGTCTCTGTCCCTCCTGCCACCGCTCCGTTCCTCTCGCGGCCGTGGGAGGTTTATTCTCCCTAAAATGGTTTTTCTTTCCCAGCGTCGCTTCTCCCGGTGCCCGGGCCGCCATGTCCCCATTATTTACAGGAAATAACCCCACACATTTCTCGGGAACAAGGTTTATTCATTTGCTTTCTATGGAAACAGGAAAAAACCCACACCAGATCCCCAGACCATGAATCCACCCGTGCTGACCCCTCTCCCCATGCGGCCCCTGCCTCCCGTCTCGGCCTGTGGAGGGGCTCGGCCGAGCTGCCCCTCCAGCCCTGGCGCTTTGTTCGCGGTCCTCGGCTCCGATGGAACCCGCTTTCGTTTCGCTCCTGTCGCCGTTTCGCCCGCCCGGACCCGACCGTGGGGCCTGTGCCGGCCCCTCGGGCTCAGCCCCGGCCCGGCTGCCCCGACCGGCGGGGTCTGGAGGAGGGGGTCGCGCTGGGCGAGGCTGTGCCCGAGCCCCCCTATCGATGCAGGAGAATCCCTCTCAACCCGACCCACGCCGAGGCCGCGGGTTGAACTTGCTCGTCCTTTCAGGCCGCCCCGGGCTGGGGGCCTGGAGGGGTTTGGATGACTGCGACCCCCCTCGACAAACAGGACAGGGATCCTTTCCACGCCTGGGCAGGAGCGGAGTTTTGCCTTCCAAGTAAAAGCGAAAAAACGAGTGTTGGACGCAGGGCACCGACGGGGCAAGGACTGGAACCGGTCCTGCTCCTGCTCCTGGTCCTGATCTTGGTTCTATTCCTATTCCTATATCTTGTCCTCTTCCTGGTCCTGGTTTTGTTCTGGTCCTATTCTTACTCCTATTCTTATTCCTATTCCTATTCTTGTTCCTAGTTTTGATCCTGCTCCTGGTCCCGGTCCCTGTCCCAGCCCGGGGCCTCCCGGCCGCAGGAGTCCATCTGATGGATTAGTCCGAGTCAGTGAGTCGCGGATCGATGCCCACGCCGGGCCCCTATAAATGGCACCCGCCGCTTTTCTCCTCTTTCCACCCCAGTTCCCCCCATCCCGCCTCCCCTTTCGCAGATGAACCATTAATTATTCAGCCGGGAGCCGAGGGGCTGCAGCTCCCGCCGCCCCGGGCTCCCTCCGGCTCCGCTCGCCCCAAGGGGCTCTGCGAAAGAGGGGGGGTCCCACGGAGAAACATCTGGGCAGCAGCTGGCGGCGCCCAGCCCGTCCCCTCGGGCCATTCCTCTCTGCGACCCCAGGTCGAGGCTGCAGCCCCCACGGCCCCCTCCAAATTCAGTTCCACAAAGTTCGCGACCACCCCACGAGGCCTGCGAGGGCCCGTGGGTGACGGAGAGCTCCTGCCGTGGCATTTCTGTGGGTCCCTGCAGGACTCCGACCCCCCAATCCCTCGGTGCCCTGGGGACCAAAGAGGCATCGGCTTCATTCCCGTAGGAAGCGGGTGCGCTCCTCCACTCCCACCCTGCGTGTCCGCGGAGGGCAGTGGGTGCCTTCCCACCAAGCGTGTCCCTGAGTGCCCTCCTGCCATGCGTGGCTGTGGGTGCGCTCCCACCCCGGCGCCCCCGCCAGTGGAAACTCCCTCCCCTCCACTGATTTATTCCAACACTCAAGACTCGGAAATTCGCTCGTGATTATTTCTCGGGAGGGTGACGACATCGTTGTGTCCCTTTAGGGAGGAACACGGCGCTGCCCGCTCGCCACCTTTCTTCCTCCCTGACTTGAAGGAGCCCTCGGCCAATCGACCCTCCCGTGGTTTTCCCCGAGACGCGTGTCTTTGCGTGGAATTCACTCCACGGGGGAATACGGCCTGCTCCCTGAGCCGGGCAGTTCCTTCTGCTTTTACATTTGCTTCCCGTTTTCCCTCTCCCACATTGCTTTTTATTTTTCAGTTTGCTCTCTCCTCCGTTTTTTCGTTTTCCTTTTAAATTTTTTTTTCGTTTTCTGTTTTTTGTTTTGTTTTGTTTTCGTTGTATTTTGGTTCTTCTTTCTTTCTTTCTTTCTTTCTTTCTTTTTCTTTCTTTCTTTCTTTCTTTCTTTCTTTCTTTCTTTCTTTCTTTCTTTCTTTCTTTCTTTCTTTCTTTCTTTCTTTCTTTCTTTCTTTCTTTCTTTCTTTCTTTCTTTCTTTCTTTCTTTCTTTCTCTCTTTCTTTCTTTCTTTCTCTCTTTCTCTCTTTCTCTCTTTCTCTCTTTCTTCTTTCTTTCTCTTTCTCTCTTTCTTCTTTCTTTCTTTCTTTCTTTCTTTCTTTCTTTCTTTCTTTCTTTCTTTCTTTCTTTCTTTCTTTCTTTCTTTCTTTCTTTCTTTCTTTCTTTCTTTCTTTCTTTTTCTTTCTCTCTTTCTCTCTCTTTCTCTCTCTCTCTCTCTCTCTTTCCTTCTCTTTTATTTTTCCTCTGTTTTTCTTTTTCTATTCTTCATCTCCTCCAAGGAATTTCCTCCCCGAGAAAACCTCCACCGCCTCACAATAATAATTCAAAAAAAACACCCTCAAAACCACCCCGAAACTGAGAGCACGATCGCGGGGCTGGGCCAAGGCAAATGCCTGAGAGCTTTGACAAGACCAGTAATTAATGTCGCTAATTAATACTGCGAATTAATACACAGAATTGCCAGAATCAGGGACAAGGTCGCGCTAATACCTCTGGAAATAGATATACATATATATACACACATACATATTTTTTTAGTAGTTTTTTTTAATTTCAGCTTCTTTCAAACGACTTTGGCCCAGCGGCGGCTCCTCCGGGCCGGTGGGCACCGGGGTGGCTGCGGCGGCGGCTTCGGGCACCGACACCGGCCCCGGGCACCGACCGAGGCTCCGGCCCGGGAAAGCGAACCAAAACCGAGGACGGTTTCGCTGCTTTCGATCAGGGAAAAGATGCCGCGGCCGCGGGCAGGTTTTGGGGGATCGGGAGCGAAGGGATTCGCGGCCGTAAAATGGGGAAAACGAGATTTTGGGGGTCCAGGCTCCCAGCGGCTCCTCCCGGCCCGGGGTGTCAGAGAAAGATTCGGGAAAGGAGAGAAACCCTTATTCCCGTGGGGGAAAAAATGTGGGTTCTTTTTGTATTGTTTTTACCTTTTTTCGCATTTTTTCCTTAAATTATTATTTTATTTGTTTTGGGGTTTTTGTTTTGTTTCTTAGATTTTTTTAGCATGTTACTAGTGTTGAAACTGGATGATCTTTAAGGCGCCTTCTGATCCAAAGCATTCTGGAATTCCATGAAACACACGCAACTTTGGCCGCCGGTGCGGAGCCGCCCGCGTGGAGCAGTCACCGGCGATGTCCCCGGCTCCGCGGGGGCGGTGGCTCCGTGTCCCGCTCCGTGTCCTGCACCGTGTCCCGCACCTCCCCGTGCCCCGCACCCCGCACCGCGCCACCGCCTTATCAGCGCGGCGGGGCCGCCTCGCTCCGCCCGCCGCTGTTTTTCTGTTTGCTCCCAGTCTGCGCGTCAGAAGGGGCCAATAAACCTCCCGCCGGTTAAACATTAAATGGGGTTCCTCCCCCCACCCCCAGGAGGAAATGACCGGGTACAACCCACTCGTGTTCGTGGGGTCCCGCTCCCCCAAACGCTGTTGCCCAAATCCCCCCCGGGCTTTGCTCATCGCCTGCCCAGGAGGGACCCCCAGCCCCGGGGGCCACACCTGGGACTTTTCTTGCTGCCTCTATTTTTTTTTGGGGGGGGGGGGACAGAATCCACATTTTGGGTGGGTTTTTGTTGGGTTTATCTTTTTCTGGGTGTACAACATGGGGGTGATATTTTTTCCTTGTCCTGTCAATCGCCACTGAAACCATAAGGGAGAGATAACAGAGAAGAGAAAACTCTCAGAGTGACCTTTGAATCAATTTGAAAAACCTCATTTAACTGATAAGTCTTGAAAGGCCCAGAACTAATTTGAAAATACATCTATTAAAATCTCATTGCCGCTGCCTGGGAGCTGCTGGGAAGGGTGTGCGAGGCGACTTCCCGGGGTCGGGGGAGCCGGGAGAGCAAGTTTAAGCCCTGGTCAACAAAGAGATTGTAGAGCTGCCTGCAAAATGATGGGGCTTAAACCAGGAGAAAAATAAGAATATTAAAAGAAAATGGGTTTTTCTTCCCCAGCTGGTGAGGAAAGAGGAGATTTACAGCATTTTCCTGCCATAACCAGGCACGGAGTCTGCGATTGCAGACAGAATATTGGATTTTTTTTTTCCTTCGGAAAACAAATCAAATATTTTCTCATTCTGCTCAGAGGCTGCTGAAGAGCTGGGGAGCCTGTGGCTCTGGGGGGGCAGCTGTGCTCCTCGAAGCAGCTGAGGGGGAAGCTCTGCTCCCATTCCTCAGTGCCAAAAAAGCCGAGGAGCAAGAGGGATGGTGAAGGCAGGAGAAGACCAGAGGCAGGAAAAGATCAGTGACAGGGCCCAGGCGCCTGTTTTCCTGCCATGGGGACCTCTCACCCTGTCCTGGGCATCATCTGGGAGTAAAGAAAACAAAAATCCCTACAGAAACTTCCCAGGCACACAGAGCTCCTTGTGCCAGGCTGTCGCAGGGCTCAGAGCAGGGTGTGAGGGCTGACCTGCAACACCACCAAAAAAAATAAGAGGAAAATTCAAATAAACCCCATCAGAGCCTGGTTGGAAATGACAGGGGCTTGGCAGCTCAGTGAGGATTTGGAGATCCAACCTGGCCTCCTGCTCCAGACTTTGGGGTGCAATGTGGGGCTCCACTGCCTCAGGATGGGCTCTGTTTCCTGTGGGAATTGCTGCCTCCCTGGCTGTGACAGAAACTGGACCCATCATCCAGCCACTGGAAGAGTTTCCCCCCATGCTGCCTGATCCCTGAGGATTCTTGGGAAGGCTCAGGCAGAAGGAGCTCGGCAACCTGAGTAGGAATGGAGTCATTAGGCAGCTTTGTTCAGCCCCCACCCCATATCCACAGACCCACATGGCTCTGTTGCAGCTCCCTTTTGGAGCTGAGCTGTCCAAATTCCTGGGGCTTAGCATGAAGCTGAGGGTTAAATCAACCCAGGACAGTCCCATGAACCCAGGATATGTCCCAACAACCCAGGATGTGCTCTTGGCCATGACACCAATGGCAGCACAGAAGCGTTGGGGCCAGTGCCTGTCTTTGAAAACTGGCCAAAAAGGGAAGTTGGAGGCAAAAATTTTCCCCTCCAGCCCATCCATCCTCAGCCAACAGTGATGCTGGGGGGTGCAACAGGAGCAATGCAGGGATGTGCTGGGGCAGCCAGGGCTGGTGAGCAGCTGGCAGCAGCTCTTGGCAGAGCGTGCATTTATTCCTGGCTCTGTGCAGGACCATGGCCATCAAGCAGCAAATTTTGCTGATTTAATGGAAATTCAAAAATCTTGTTAATACCTCGAATGATACAGAGCATCTCCAGCAAGATGTAAACCAAGACAGGGTTGGACAGGAGTAATGGATTTTTAAAACAATTGGGATTGTTAAAATATAGCAAAACAAAAAGGCAACATGGATTCTCTGGTGCTGGAAGGAGGGACCAGGACATTTAAAAAATAAAGAGTCAGTATTAAAATTGAGGCACATTTGTGTAGGTAGGATTTCAAGAATGACCTTAATAACTCAATCTTAGCATGTATAAATATACATGTTCCATTAGGGATCGGCATCAAAGCTCTAAGTACTGGTGGTTTCTGCAGTGCAAGAAGAGAAGGTTCAAAATTATTTTAAAAGGATTTGATGGGGGTCAGGGTATTCCATGAGTGGAGAATTGAGGGCTCAAGGTGTTTCACAGAGATGAGATTGAGGGTCAAGGTGTTTCACAGGTGGTGAAGTTGGGGCATGGAGAAGGAAATGATTTGTTGCAGGAAAAAGGGGGCTGGAAGTTCTGCGTGGCAGGAGGAGGTGCCTCCATGTGCACCCACTTACACTCACATACACAAACATACACCCACATGCACCTACAGTAGGTGGGACGTGGGCAGAGGTGGTGGGCTGAGATGGACATGGCTTCAGGATTCCTTGACCCCATCCTGCGCTTTGCTGCCTCATCTGGGATCAGCGAATCCTTCCTTCTCCTCCTCATCCAGGGTTTTGCCTCCAAGTTCTGCATTGCAGGACTTCGCTGCTCCAACCAAACCCTGTCCTGAGTTCCTCCAAGCAAGAGGACTCTGTGTCACTGTGAGATGAGTTTGGGGAGCTGGGGAGTGGAATTCTGGGGAGCTGTGAGGTGGAATTTGCTCCCTGGCCTTTAACCCAGGGAATGACAGGTGCCACCACCACTGCCCTGTGCTGGACATGTCCCTATTGGGAGATCTGGACCCACCATCCTGCCTCTGTTCTGTACCTCTGTGATGGTCCTTTTTCTGTTCCCAAATCCAAGAAATCACCATCGGGAGTGAAGCCTTTGGGATTTGGGAGACCTTGTCACCCCAGGCAGGCTGGGGGTGGCTCAGCTCTGCCCAGCTTGGGAGAAGGAGCCAGAAAATCCCCATATGGAGCAGGAGGCTGTTGAGGGGAAAGCAGGGGCTGCTGTGGCTGGGACTGGCTGTATCCCCTTGCTTGTAGGAACATCTCAGCATTTTGAAAAAAAAAAAAAAGAAAGGCAAATTGCAGCTTTTTCTGCTGCTGCTGGCATGGGCAGTGGTATCAACCCAGCCCTGCTGGGTCCAGGGATCCGCTCAGAACCCAGTGAGGGGAGAAGGAGGCTCTTGGTCTCCCACTCAGACTGGAGGAGAACCGAGGTCTCCTGCTGTTGGAAGACCCCAGGGACACCTGAATACTGGGGGCTGGCTGGGTTGGGGTGTGTGAGAGTGCTCAGTGCATGGCACAGCTCTGCAGGGCACAGCTGGGAACACAACTCATGAGGTTTGGCTGTCAGGGACCCTATAAAAACCCCAAGTAGACCAAAATTAGCAGAAACACCTCATGCCAAAGTCTTCAAAGGTGATGGTGTTCCAAAGGAACCCCCACAGCAGTGACTGACATGCAGAGGGTACAGCCTGGGGAGGCCAAGAGCTGTGACAAGGTTGGCCCTGGCCACTGTGGGGAAATGTCCCAAAGCCTTGTCCCTCCTTCCCAACACCAAGTGCCACCACGTGGCTGAAGGGACATGAGCTGTGATGTGGCCATGGCTTGAGAGGCTGAGGGTCCACAAATCCCCCCATGCCTCAGTTTCCCCAGAGAAGGGGTTGGGCTGAAGGTGCTTTCGCAGAGTGTGTGAAGGCACTGTTAGATCCGAGGAACTCTGTGGTGCCAGGGAACAGGCTGAGCCTTCAGCCCGAGGATGAGCTCCGATGAGTGATGCCCCTTGGCAGTCTTACCACTCTTGGCCGATAAAGAACAGGTAATGAGCAAACTCTCTCCATTAGGGATCAAATTGCAAGTGTATTGGGAGCTGCTGACGGGTGATAACATCGGGGGCTGACAGGATATCAGGGGCTGACAGGGACATCAGCGGCTCCACTCTGCCACCGGGAGAGCTGCTCCTACTGTGGAGCATCCCAGGCCCGGCACAGACCGAGGAGCACAGCAGGACATGGGAATCACATCATCCCATCCCTTGGAATTTTTCTGGGGATCTAGCCCTACTCTGTAATTTTTCCCATTTTCTGAGAGTCTCTTGTTTGCCCTGGATAAATTACGGGATCCATCTGTAATCCAGGACGGGATCTCCACTGGGTTTTGCTGGGTGCATGGAGCGATACGTGGCCAAGTTTGTTACAAATGGGATGCTTGATGCCATGGTAGTTTGTGCTTCCAAAGGCCCCTGGGATGGAGGCGTCCCTTCCCCATCTGCCTCCCAACTCAAGGGGTGAGGAGGAGGAGGAGGGTGGGATGGTGGCACCGTGACAGGCTTTGGAGTCACCCGAAGACTTTAACAAGAGGCCTCTGGAAATGGATCCCTGGATCAATGCCTGATGTTAATTCTCTTTTGGGGGCCAAACTTCAGGATTTTAATGACATTTCTCAAGAGGAAGGCAATGAATCCCTCCCCTGATATTCCCAGAGGAGCTCCTGTATGGCAGGTTCCTGCTGGATCCCCCAAAGCCACTTACCCACATGCCCAGACACACCAGCAGCCAGAAAAAAAAACCCCTGAAAAATAAATCATCAAAATCAGGGCATTTATTCAAGAAATGCTGATTTCAAATCAGCTCATTTCCTGGAGAAAATTTGGAAGCATGTCCCCAAAACCCAAACAGCCTTTTTCACCCCAAACTGATGATTCCCAGTCATTCCTCTCCCTACAACACCTCCAAGAAAGACGTAGATTATTTGTTTGCTCTGTTTTTTGACAATGTCACGAGGCAGTTGTCTTGCAGGTGGGTGCTGGGGGTGAGTTGGGTCCTTCAGCCCTGGGGGGATGTCACAGCACCATCATCCTCCTGGAGAACTGAGGGGCTCAGACACCCCCTCAGCCTCCTGCCCCAGAGATGATGGATCTTTTCCAGTTGGCTGCTGGGTGCTGGTGGTAGGAGGGGGCAGCTCTTGATGCCACCATCACCTGGCAGACACTCCCTTGGGTGTCTCCTGTTCTGTAAGAACCAAAGGACGTGGGCAGGAAGGGAAAGGGGGACTAATGTGGGAGACAAAGGTGCTGCTGGGGGTGGGCTTGGGCAAAGCTGTGACACCTCACAGGTCCCCTCGCTCCCTCCTCTGCCTCCCTTTGCTCTTCCTTCCTGTTTTCCTTTTCTTTTTTTTCCTTTTATATTTTCTTTTTAATTTTTTCTCCTCCCCCCCTTTCCCCTTTAACTATTCTTTTTCTTTTTCTTTTCCCTATATTTATCACATTTTCTCTTTTTACCTCATATTTCTTTTCTTTTACCTTTTTTCCTATTTTTTCATCTTTCTTACATATTTTCCTGTCCGTTCTTTTTATTTTTCTTTTTATTTCTTCTACATCTCCTTTCCATCTTCCTTTTCTTCTTCTTCCTTTTCCTTTTTTTCTTCATTTTCCTCTTTTCTTCTTCTGCCTTTCCCTTTTTTTCTTAATTTTCCTTCTTTCTTCTTCCTTTTCCTTTTTTCTTCCTTTTCCTTTTTTCTTCCTTTTCCTTTTTTCTTCTTCCTTTCCATTTTTTCTTCATTTTCCTTTTTTCTTCCTCCTTTTTCCTCTCTTCTTTTTCTCTTCCTTTTCTCATCTCTCTTGACTCTCATCTCTTTTCTCTTTTTTCCTTTTTTTTTCTTTTCTTCTCCCTCCCCTCTCACCTTTTTTCCTTCTCAACCCATTTTTCACTCCATAACCCCTTTCCCAGCCAGCAATGAAATCTGTCCGAGAGAAACCCTCCCTTTAACCCTCCCAAACCCTCTTCCCCCAGCTGTGCTGTCACATTTCACCCTCCCACATCCTGGGCATGGGCAGCTCCTGCCCAGGGAATAACGGCGGGAATAACGCGGCTCCAGCGGGATGAATCCCCCCTTCCCGCAGCCCTCCCTGCAAACCTTCCCACGAGCTCCCGCCGGTCACGTCGCCATCAAAGTGATGTGCCAGCAATATCCAACACGCAGTTAAAGCCACTCGTGGGAGTTTCAATAAAATCGACCGGGCAGGATCAATGGGCTGCGCTGGCCCCATCCCCACTCGGGGGCGGCGGCAGGAAAAACACCCAGGGCTGCGGAATGGGGGCAGTGGGAGCGGGGAGCTGATTACAAATCCATCCCATCCTTGCCGTGATTAATTGCTGCTTTACCAGAAGGAACAGCTCGGTATGGGGGTCATTTTTAAAGGTAACGCTGAGGCGAGGGACATTTTCTGCCGTGTTTGGAAGGGAGGAATCACAGAATCATAGAATCGGTTGGGCTGGAAAAGACCTCCGAGATCATCAAGTCCAACCCTTGGTCCAACTCCAGTCCCTTTACCAGATCATGGCACTCAGTGCCACGGCCAATCTTAGTTTAAAAACCTCCAGGGATGGGGAATCCACCCCCTGTCTGGGCAGCCCATTCCAATCCCTGAGCACTCTCTCTGCAAAGAATTTCTTTCTGCTCTCCAACTTAAATTTCCCCTGGCAGAGCTTGAGCCCATCGTGCCCCCTTGTCCTATTGCTGAGTGCCTGGGAGAAGAGACCAACCTGGCTAGAACTTCCCTTCAGGAAGCTCCAGCCCTTTTCTCCGTGGGTTTCGCTCCCGGCAGGAGCAGGACCGGGGCAGGCAGGGACAGCAGACACAGCCCAGGTGGTCATTTGATGTGGGAGTTGTGAAGGGTCCCCTCCCAGCCCCTCGGGGGATGCTGAACCCCATCCAGCCGGGATCGCTTGTGTCCCTGTCAAACAGCTGGCTGAGCTCGACCTGATGCTCGGTCACCCATCGGCTTCAGGCTGTTTTTCACCCGAATATCCCTCCCCTGGGCAACCCCAGGCCGGCAGTAGCAGTTTCCGAGCGGGCTCCGTGTCCTCCCGACGCTCGGGGGTCTCGGTGCTGCCCTGCCCTCCCCGGAGGTGCCCGGCTCAAATTAAAACATCATCCATCGTTCCAGTGGCAGCGCATAATCCCTGGCAGATCAGTGCAATTACTGCGGGAGACGCCTGGGGAGCTGAACTAATAACGCCGGAGCGGTGTATTAAGAGTCACTGGCTTAGCAGCGGCCACGCCACGCTGGCCCCACGCGTGGGGGGGATGGAGGTGCCCCCGGGGGACAGGAGTGGCCCGGAGTGGCGGGAGGGGGGGTGGGTGTGGGGCTGGGTGGGTGTGGGGGGTGTTTTTCCTGCCCCTCCCCATGTTTGTGAGGCGGTGATGGGGCTGTGATGGGGCAGAGAGGAGGAGGTCACTGCACTGTGGTGGGACAGTGGTGGGACACTACAGAGGGTGACAGTGGAGGAACTGACGGGGTGGTGATGGAGCTAGGATGGAGTGATGGAGCAGTGGTGGGACAGTGGGACGTCCTGGGACAGGGCCAGGGCAGTGATGGGGCAGCGATGGGGCAGTGATGGGGCAGTGATGGGGCAGAGGTTGGGCAGTGATGGGGCAGTGATGGGGCAGTGATGGGGCAGAGGTTGGGCAGTGATGGGGCAGTGATGGGGCAGTGATGGGGCAGAGGTTGGGCAGTGATGGGGCAATGATGGGGCAGAGGTTGGGCAGTGATGGGGCAGTGATGGGGCAGTGATGGGGCAGAGGTTGGACAGTGATGGGGCAGTGATGGGGCAGTGATGGGGCAGTGATGGGGCAGAGGTTGGGCAGTGATGGGGCAGTGATGGGGCAGAGGTTGGGCAGTGATGGGGCAGTGATGGGGCAGTGATGGGGCAGTGATGGGGCAGTGATGGGGCAGAGGTTGGGCAGTGATGGGGCAGAGGTTGGGCAGTGATGGGGCAGTGATGGGGCAGCGATGGGGCAGTGATGGGGCAGAGGTTGGGCAGTGATGGGGCAGTGATGGGGCAGTGATGGGGCAGAGGTTGGGCAGTGATGGGGCAGTGATGGGGCAGAGGTTGGGCAGTGATGGGGCAGAGGTTGGGCAGTGATGGGGCAGTGATGGGGCAGCGATGGGGCAGTGATGGGGCAGAGGTTGGGCAGTGATGGGGCAGCAATGGGGCAGTGATGGGGCAGAGGTTGGGCAGTGATGGGGCAGTGATGGGGCAGAGGTTGGGCAGAGATGGGGCAGTGATGGGGCAGTGTTGAGGAAGTGATGGGGCAGTGTTGGAACAGTAATGGGGCACGGTGGGGCAGCGTTGGGGCAGCGAATGGACAGGGTTAGGGCAGTGTTGGGACACGCAGACCTTCCCTGCCCCGCACCCGGGCCGGGCAGCGCCAATCCCGGGGCCTCCCATCGCCCTCCCCCCCGCGGGGCGCGGATGGACCGTTCCACCTTGTGCGCGCGGGGCGGCCGGACCGGCCCATCGCGCCGGGCGCGGGGGGACAGGGCCGAGCCATTGGGCAGCGGCGGAGGGGAGGAAGCGGGCGGTACCACCGCCCCCGCCCCTGGGGGGGGATACCCGGCCATCCGCAGGGGGGCGCCAGCGGGGCGGGGACGGCCCATCGCGTCTGCCGGCGGGGGTGTGTGGAACAAACCATTCGCGGGCTGCGGGGGGACCGGCAGGGACCCTCGGAGTGCAGAGCGAGGTCCTGTCACTGCCACAGACACAGGGGACGGGTTCAGAGACATCCCCTGTAGTGCCACAGAGCATGGGGTGCTCCTTGCTCATCCTGCGCTTCCCATCCCGGCACTGCTGGAGGGTTCCCCCTTCCCACCATCGCCTTCAGTTCAGCCCCTTGAGCTGTAGATGGTTATCACAGGGTGGTTTGGCTTGGAAGGGACCTTAAAGCTCATCCAATGCCACCACCTGCTATGGGCAGGGACACCTTCCACTATCCCAGGATGAAGCCCTGTCCAACCTGGCCTTGGACACTCCCAGGGATGGGGCAGCAACTTCCTCATCTCACTCATAGCCAAGGATTCCTTCCCAATATCCCACCTAACCCTGCTTTCTGTCAGTGGGAAGCCATTCCCCTTGTCCTGTCCCTCCATCCCTTGTCCCAAGTCCCTCTCCAGCTCTCTTGGAGCCCCTTTAGGCACTGGAAGGGGCTCTCAGGTCTCCCAGAACCTTCTCTTCTCCAGGTGAGCCCCCCAGCTCTCCCAGCCTGGCTCCAGAGCAGAGGGGGCTCCAGCCCTGGGAGCAACTCTGTGGCCTCCTCTGGACTCTCCAGCAGCTCCACATCCTTCTGCTGTTGTTCCCCAGAGCTGGAGGCAGCTCTGCACGTGGGGTCTCACCTGAGGGGGGCAAAGGGGCAGAGTCCCCCCCTCCCCTGGTGACCCTGCTGTGGGACCAGCCCAGGGCATGGGGGGTTCTCAGTGCTAGGACACCCAGATACCCCTTCAACTCTCACCCTCTAACACCCCCAAGTCCTTCTCACCAGGGCTGCTCTCCATGAGTTCATCTCCCCATCTGTGCTCATGTCTGGGGTTGCCCAGGTCCCTCCTCATTGCAGGGAACCCAAGCTGGGCATGTGTCCCCCATGTTGGCTGCAACCCACAGTGGGGCTGGCCCTGAGCTGGGGGGGAACAGCTGGGATTTGGGTTCACACTTGGAGCTGGGCTGTGGCACCTTCTGACAGAGGGCTGGGTACTGCCTGGAGGGCACTGAGTCCTCCTGGAGTGGGGTCTTATGGCTGGAGGGGCTCCAACCTGGATGGTCCCTCCTGTGATGTGCTGCTGAAACTAAGGGGCAGCCTGGAGCATCCAGTGTTCCTATCAGGCCATCCCAGGGGCTCCTGGAGACACAAACTCCAGACACCCCCAAGCTGGAGGATTAGAGACTGTCCTGGTTCTCACTGCACCTCATGAAGAGAGCCAGGAATGAGTTGGCCAAACCCCAAGGACCTTCCCATCTCACACCCCATAAATCCACCTGAGACCAGAATTCATCAGGAAATGCAGAGAACTCTTGGGCTACCCCCCCCCCCCCCCCCCCCTTTTCCCCTCTCTCCAGCATTTGTTCCATGGCTGATGATGGGCCTGGACTCTCCTGGACACCATCTCAGGAGCAACACATGCTCTGATGAAATGCATGTCATTGATGCTGAACTTGTTCCTCATCCCTGCTTGGAGTTCCAGGTTTGGGAGCTGCTGAGGGCAGGAACAGGCTGGTGGGAGTCATGGGGATGCCAAAGGGAGATCCTGCTGCTGCTTTCCTGCACAGGGGAGCGAGGACAGTGTGGACTGCACAGCTATGGGGGGCACAGGGATGTCACTCACTCCAGATTCCCATCACAGGCTCCATGTCCAGCATTACTTGGTTCTCACAGAATCACAGAATCCTGGAATATCCTGAATGGGAAAGTACCCACAGGGATCACCAATCCAACTCCAGGCCCTGCACAGACACCCCAACAATCCCACCCTGTCCCTGAGAGGATCATCCCAACGCTCCTGGAGCTCTGGCAGCCTTGGGGCCGTGCCCACTGCCCTGGGGAGCCTGGCCAGTGCCCACCACCCTCTGGGGGAAGAACCTTTTTCTAATACACAACCTAAATCTGGGACATGAATGGGATGCTCAGTGGAAGCTCCAGAGGGCATTTGGCAGCAGAGGGGCAGGAGAGGTTCTGCAGAGCCTGTTGTGGGTCCACCACCACAGGAGAAGAGTCACTTCCAGAGAGCCAGTGGGACCTCTCAGCCTGGGCATTGCCCAGCGAATGTCACCAATTAGAGAATATCCTGAGCTGGAAGGGACCCACAAGGACCACCCAGTCCAACTCCAGGCCCTGCACAGGCACCCCAACAATCCCACCCTGTTCCCCAGAGTGTTGTCCAAACACTCCTGGAGCTCTGGCAGTCTTGGGGCTGTGCCCACTGCCCTGGGGAGCTGGTCAGTGCCCACCACCCTCTGGGGGAAGGACCTTTTCCTAATATCCAACTTAACTCTCCCCTGCTGAATCAAACCCCAAACTCCCCTTTCCCCCCCGAATTCTGCATTTGGGGCCTTTTGCGCCAAAGAGCACAAACATCACTAACTCCGAGGCAAATTTATTTCGGGGGATGGAGGTTTTCCAGCCGCACCCCCTCCTCCATCCCAGAGGAGCGCATCCTCGCTCTCTCCCAGAAGGTGACGACCTTCCCCCGCCGCTGCCGTCCCTCCGGCACTGCCGGCGCTGCCTGACTCCGGCACTTCATTAGCACCAATTTGCTCTCATCACACTAAGTGGCTGTGACTCGGGAGCGGAGTGAGGAGCAGGAGCAGCCGGGAGCGCTCCCAGAGCTGCTCTGCCCGGCCCTGCCTCTCCCCGGGCAGCTGCTCCAGCCCAAGCCGTGCTGGCAGCGCGGGCACTGAGCGGCTCCTGACGCCTGGGCCACTCTGGAACAGTAAAAGCAGCCGATCCTGCTCTAAAAAAATACCTGAAAAAGGAGGAAATAGGACAAACTACCTGAAGGGAAGTTCTGGCCAGGTGGGGATTGGTCTCTTCTCTCAGGCACTCAGCAATAGGACAAGGGGGCACGATGGGCTCAAGCTCTGCCAGGGGAAATTGAAGTTGGAGATCAGAAAGAAATTCTTTGCAGAGAGAGTGCTCAGGCATTGGAATGGGCTGCCCAGAGAGGGGGTGGATTCCCCATCCCTGGAGGTTTTTAAACTGAGCTTGGCCGTGGCACTGAGTGCCATGATCTGGTAAAGGGACTGGAGTTGGACCAAGGGTTGGACTTGATGATCTTGGAGGTCTTTTCCAACCCAATCCGTTCTATGATTCTGTGATTCTATGATTCTGTGGAACAGAGGAAGCAGCTTTGGAGCAGATGAGATGGCAGAGCTGGGGCTGAGCCTGGTTCTGAGTGCTGTGGAGAGCAGAGTGGGGCATCAGCTCCCCTTTTATGAAGGTCTCTGGAAAAGCAACTGAAAAATGAAACCTCTGCAGAAAGGACAACTCTTTTAACAAGAATTAAACAACAAGTTATGCTTTTATCAACAAACTCACCTTTTAAAGTCATCTGAAACTGTTTCTGTGTCCCTGAGAGGGGTCTGGTGCAGGTGGCTCAGCCCAGGGCTGAGAGCAGCTTACCTGGAAAGGCAAGAATGAAAACAGGGCAAATGTGGAAGGACAGAGCCAAGCACAGCTTCAGCCACAACTTCTTTGTGTCCCTTCACTGGCCTTCAGACCAGACAAACTCATCTGCTTCCATGCTGAAAAAGCTGAAAATGCCATCCATGGAAAAGCAGACCTAGCTGGAGAAGTGGGGGAGAGGACAGGAGGTGTCTTGAGGGTGCAGTCACTGCTCTGCTGGGCTCCACCAGCCCCTGCTGATCCCATCTAGGGGAGGGATGGGACTCCCAGCTCAGGAAGGCCCGTTGTCACCTGAGCAGAGGATGGGGGACTTGTGCTTCCATTTCCTTTCCCTCCACCTGCAGCCCCTGAAAGTCCCTGGGCTGTAGGAACAAGCCAGGGAGGTCGGTGTGGGCTCTAAGGTGGATCAAAGCTGCTCCCTGGAACAGCCACCGAGAAACCTTTCCAGTTGAAGGAAAATGCGCATAACGAGCGCTTTGTCTCATCTCATCTGCTCATTTGCAGCATTCAAAGGAAGATTTAATTTGCTGGGCTCCGGGAGCAGCTCATCCTGCAGCACTGGCTGCATACCAATGACCAGGGGCTCCCCCCCGGCCCGGGGCACCAGAGGGGTCCCCAGCACTGAGGCAGCACCACGTGGCACAGGGACACGTGTGGCACCGGCAGCTCTGGCCAGAGTAGGACCACTCCAACCCAGCAGGAATGTGAGGCTGCATCTCTGCAGACACATCACAGCTCCTGACAACCCCTCTCAGGCAGCCCCTGACCTTTGTTTTTACTCCAGTGCCGTCAGGTGCTGTGGGACCACAGCAGTCAAAATTCCCCACAGGTTTTGGAGCCCTGAAGATGTTTGTTAGTTAGTTTGTTTTTCTCATGTCCTTAAAATCTGGGGGATCACAGGGATGGGCAGTGTGGGGCAGCATCTGCTCCTGTTGTGCTGTGGTTGACACCACACCCTTTTGCCTGTGTGTTCTTCAGAGTTTGGAATCAAGTGGTATTTCAGGGGGAAAATAAGGCAAAAATGAATTGGGGTTGTGTTTTTGAACACTCTACCTCTGTTGTGTGCTGCTGGCTGTCCTGTCAGCACTGTGTCTTCCCTGCTGGAGGGGACCTGAATTTCTGCTGGAGACTTTGTGGCAAATCTCTTAGGGCTCTTTTCCTACAGTGCAAAGAAAAGTCGACCCTCTCAGTGCCTCAGTGTGCACCAAAGGGTTTCTGTTTTGCAATGAAGCCCCCTGATCTCTGGTCCAGACTCTGCTCCAGCTGTGGGGGAGCAGATGTCACAAGGTTAACTCAGCTCAGGATCAGACCTGGGGCTCATCCTCTCCCCAAACCTTCCAGAGCTGCAGGGTAGGGGCTGACCCAGTCCCTTGCAAACCCTACACCCAGCCCTTCTCTGTGACAGAGGTTGGGATCATAAACCATGGAATTGTTCAGGTTGGAAAAGACCTTTCACATGAAGTTCAACCATCAATTCAGCATGATCACCATGTTCACCACTAACCCACGTCCCCATATGCCACATCCACACATTTTCTGAACACTTCCAGGGATGGTGCCTCCACCACTGCCCTGGGCACCTCATTCCAATGATTTACAACCCTTTCCATGAAGAATTTTTCTGTAATAGCCAGTGTAAACTTTCTCTGGTGCAACTTGAGGTAATTTCCTCCTGTTCTGTCACTTGTTACGTGGGAGAAAAGCCTGACCCACCTGTCTACAACCTCCTTTGAGATCCCTCTGCCCCTTGAAGGAGAGGGGAAGCTAAGGCAGCCCAAGGGTTGGACCCATATTGAAGTCATGGAGAGAAGCCAGCTTTGCTCAGGGCCATTTCCCATCCAGTGCCCACCAGTGAAACCAGCCCATCCCACCTCTGCACCGCAGACACCCATCCTGACCTGCCTGACAACCTCCAGGTTCCCCCTCTCCATCCCTTCCTCCACATCCCTTTGAGCCCCTAAATGCTCCTCAATCCCCTTCCACCCCTGGAAGATGATTTGACAAGAAGAAAAAGAGAAAAACTGGTGAGTTTTGTGAGGGTTTCTCCCCCCCTAACCTTGCTTACAGCCAGCACGCTGGCTCTGAAAGCCCCTGGCTGTCTTTTGTGATTTCAACAAATCACCAGCACTTAAGCAAAGTGGGCAGAAAATTACAGGTTGTATTGCAAGTGAATGGAGAGGGAGAGCACGCTGGGGCCGAGAAAACAGAGGTTTGCGGGTATAGTAGAGAAAGCAGGGGCTGGCGGGGCTGGGAGCCTTGCAAAGCCATCAGGTATTAGTTAAATGCTCCGCGGAGTTCACGCTGCGAGGCATAATCGCTGCTTCTGAGCAGCAGCCATTTGATTGTCTCTATTATGTCCCTTCTGAAATGATTTGGGAGATATTTCGCTCGGAGCTGTCAAGGTTAAGTCAAGGAGAACGCGCTCCCTCTGACGGGAGGCTCTGAGGAGGCAGAAACCCTCCACGGAACTGGGTGGGATGCCTCTGCTTTCGGTGCTCTTTCCTCCTGCTTTTCCCCTCGAGATTCCTCCTTGCCTATGATCCCTGTGGTTTTTCCACAGCCAGTTGAGCTGCCTTGGGGATGGAATATCGTTTGGATTGCTTGCCCAGCGTGTGTGGAAGGCAAGAATTCCATGCAGCCACCTCGTCCCACTGTGCGTGGCATCCCCTCCTTGTCACTTCTGGGCTTTTAGGCTGGTTTGGAGGTGCAGAGGTTGTGAAATGAGCTGGGGAGAGATGGAGGAAGGAGAAAACCTCCACTGTGGGAGAGCTCAACCCCTTACTGGCCATCAGAATCATAGAATCATAGAATCAATTGGGTTGGAAAAGACCTCCGAGATCATCAAGTCCAACCCTTGGTCCAACTCCAGTCCCTTTACCAGATCATGGCACTCAGTGCCATGGCCAATCTCAGTTTAAAAACCTCCAGGGATGGGGAATCCACCCCCTCTCTGGGCAGCCCATTCCAATGCCTGAGCACTCTCTCTGCAAAGAAGTTTTTTCTCATCTCCAACTTCAACTTCCCCTGGCAGAGCTTGAGCCCATCATGCCCCCTTGTCCTATTGCTGAGTGCCTGGGAGAAGAGACCAACCCTCACCTGGCCAGAACTTCCCTTCAGGGAGTTCCAGACAGTGCTGAGGTCACCTCTGAGCCTTCTCTTCTCCAGGCTGAACACCCCCAGCTCCCTCAGCCTCTCCCCACAGCACTTGTGCTCCAGTCCCTTCTCCAGCCTCGTTGCTCTTCCCTGGCCCCGCTCCAGCCCCTCAATCTCTTTCCTGAACTGAGGGGCCCAGAACTGAACACAACACTCAAGGTGTGGCCTCACCAACGCAGTCCAGGGGAAGGGTCACTGCCCTGGGCCTGCTGGCCACGCTACTTTTGATCCAGGCCAGGATCCCATTGGCCTTCTGGACCATCTGGGCAACATCCCCAGAACATCCCCTTGTCCACAGGAGACCTCAATCCATCTCTCCCACTCTTGGTCCTGGTACCCCGAGGGGCTCTCGTGCCCTGGAGAAGCAGGACAAGCCAGGGAGCAAACCCTGTGCCTGGGCAGGTGATGCAGGAGCAGGGGTGGGAGCATGTCCCCATCCCCACGACCACAGCCAAGCCCAGAGACCCAGGAAGGATGTTACAAAAAAAACAGCGCTGAGCCAAGGATGGATAATTTGCATCTTAGAACTTGGGGGAAAAACGGGATTTTGAAGCACAAAGAAAAACCCTTGGTCAGAGTTGTGCCCCTGGGTGCCTCCCACCCCTGGCAGCAGGGACACGGGGACAGCCCCCCCAGCCTGCCTAGCAAAGGAGCGCCCAGGGGATGGGGAAGAGGAAAAAGATCCTCCGCTGGGGGGTTGATGGCCCCGTAAATAGATGTGAGCAGCGTCACTATCGATCCCTGCCGCGCAGAGCTGTAATTAGATTGAACTGGGGGAGAGGGTGTGGGGCTGCGTCAGCACAAACAGAAATTAATAAATAAACAAACGAGCCCAGGAAATGTGGGCTGAGGCCGCCGGAGGCATCGCAGGATAATGATAACAGGGGGCTCGTGTGGCGTGGGGCACAGTGCCACCTCAGCACTCAGCACCAGTGCTGCTGCCAGAGACCCGTTGGGCCAGCAGGTCCCTGATGGGTCGCGTTTGCCTCGGAGCTGTCACTTATTAATGGCAGACAGGCTGGTAATAATCACTTCTAAAAATGGAAGCAGGGCTGGAATGTGAGGTTGGAAAGATGGAATGCTGGGTCTGATGCTTTCTGGGGAGCTGCTGCCAACGGGCTGGAGAGCAAGAGGCCAGCGGGGACCGCAGGGGATTTGCCAGCTGGGGCAGGTCCCCGCGGATCCCGCGGGGCCGGGGGGATGTTTGCAAACACCTACAGGCGTTTGTGGGCCCGGGTGTAGAGATCCACCCCGAAGTGCCACCCCTGGGCAGCACAAGCTGTGCCCATGGAGTGTGTGAGGAGCCCATGAGGTACCACCCGTGCCAGCAGCACGGGGCTGGAGCTGGGCATGCCCAGGGGGATGCCAGGGGGATGGGGGGGATGGATTCCAGAGGGATCCCCGGGGAGATGAGGGGAGGGCACTTGGTGGGTGGGCATGGGGCACCCAGGGGGACCACAGGCTGCTCCAAAGGTGCACGTACAGTGTGGGGGGACCTTTTCTGTTTGTTGTTCGGTCTGGGGGGGAGTTTGGGTGGGTCTTTTTGATTATTTTTTTTTTAAATTCATGTCTGGAAAAAAAGTCAAATTTTCTATAAAGGCTTTTTTTTGTTTGTTCTTTTTGCAAGCCTCTGATGGTCATAGGGTAGGTTTCCACATACATTCTCTGATGGCTGTTTGAGTGAGGTACCCATGGGCAGGGTCCCCCTGTCACTAAGGATGTCCCTTTGTCACTAAGGATGGTGGTTTGCAGCCAAACCTACCTGGGGAGGGGGGAGAAGGGGAGGGGAAGGTTCTCCACTAACCTCTTTACCAGGGACAGCTGATTTGGACTGAATGTGGTTGGTTGTGCCAATCTTGATGCCACCTGTCCCCTGTCCCAATGGGAGCAGAACCAGTGGCTCCCAACACCACATGGGGACAGGGCAAGGACCAAGCCCAGCAGCTGGGGAAACAGGGCTGAATTTTGTGGATAAATCCCTGAGCCCCAGATCTCCCCAGCTGAGTGCAAGGGGTGGATATCATCCTGCTCTGTGAGTTCAGGGTGATGTGAAGAGGCCTTGTAGTGGAGGCCAGCTGAAGGAAGACCAGAGGAAGTCCTTGCTTGTTTTCTAGTGAGGCAGAAGCGACTTTAACACCCTCCTGTTACTCTTAGACTACACTCTGCCTGCCCTTTCCCTCAGCCTGGCCATGGAGGTGTGTTTGGAGAGCAGGAAGGCAGTTAGCCTGGGGGGAATACCTGTCCTGTGGGCACAAGATATCAGCCTTGGCCTCTGGCTCCTCCAAGGTCTGTGCACCAGGTCAGAGGGACTCCTGGAAGTGCCTGAGAGAAGCAAGTTGAGATCTGCCCCCAGACTGCAAATATCTCAAAGGACCTGTGCCCTCCTTGCAAAATCCTTTGGAATATCTGAACCAAGAAAAGCCCCAAGGCTGAAACTGCTGCTCCTGCACTAGGCCAGAGTGGGACTTCCTCTGGAAAGTGTTCAGCCCATGGTTTGCTCATTTTCTAAGCTTTCTCTGAGGAAATGTTTTGTCCCCAGCCTTTTAGGGCCAGATCCATGCCCTGCCTTGCCCAAGGAATCTCATGCTCCTGCATGTCTGGGTGAGTCCTGTGCAGCCAATTCCCTGAACACCCTGACTGAACCCTGACAGCTTCAAGGGTGACCCTGCTTTGAGCAGGGACTGGATCAGTCACCTCCACTATTGTGTAATTTTCTAGGGAAATATCATAGGAAAGGGCACGTTGTCTCACCCCTTCCCCCAACAGTGTTCTTCATGTTCCTGCAATTTAAATCCATATATTTATCAGAAGGTGTGTACTCACCTCCCTCCCTGCCTTCATGGAGTGTGGTGGGACCAGGGGAACTTTCCTGGCTCTCCCAGTTCACCCCCATGTGGCAGCCACTCCCTCCTGACCTTTGGCTTAAGCCAAACTTGTAGGATTTTAATTGAATACTGACACATGTGCCAAAGGATCCATAGCAAAGGCACACAGGGACTATGGAATTTCCTGGAGCTTCAGGTCGTTCAGGCTGTTCTCCAGCCTCTAGAGGCAGAAAAACCCCTTCCCAGAGCAGGTGGAACCATGAAACCTTCCAGGCTGATGCCGTGGGATGTGGAGGCTGCAGACAGAACTTTCCGTAACACACCTGTCCCTGGCTCTTCCCTGTATTTCAGAGCTGACAGCTGGATGTGGTGGCCATGAGTTCCCTGAGTCCTCCAGTAAGATCAACAGTGGTGAGGAGGAGGAGAGGGAGACTATTCCAGAGGGCAGCAAGGGAGGGAGGCCAATGGATAACCCCCAAAACTTAGGGATGGAGCAGGTCCCAATAGCCAGGCTGTGGGAGCAGTGCAGTCCTGGAGTTTCCTCAGTCTCTAGTCCTGGGGTCAGCTGGAGATGTTGACCTTGAGCTTTTCCTGGGCATCTGTTGGGCTTCCCCCAGGCTTTTGTCACATTAGTGTCACAAAACGATGCTCAGCAGGCTCAGAAGGCACAGGGAGGAAGAGGAGGGAGGTGGCCTAGAAAGTGGTGGGCACCAAACCAGCAAGTTTACTGGAGGGACAGGACTGTATTTTGGGGGCAGCCAGGCAACCTGCAGGCAGGGCAAGGCGGTGGGCACCAATTAACACCCTGCTCTCTCTTTTGAACACTCCCCAGCTTGCAAACGCAAGGAGCAGGAGCAGCAGAAGGACAGGAGCCTGCAGCCCAAGAAGCAGCGGCTGGTCTTCACGGACCTGCAGCGCCGCACCCTGATCGCCATCTTCAAGGAGAACAAGCGCCCGTCCAAGGAGATGCAGATGACCATCTCCCAGCAGCTGGGCCTGGAGCTCAACACCGTCAGCAACTTCTTCATGAACGCCCGCCGGCGATGCATGAACCGCTGGCAGGAGGAGCCAGGCACCAACCCTGGAGTCCCCTCTTCTTCTACAAGCACTTTCTCCAAAGCATGATGTCCCCCCAGCCCTCCCTGCCCCTTCCTGGACATCCTCCTCATGCCAAGCCAACCCCAGACTCACACACATGTCCCAGGCCATCCAGGGTGGGTGCTTTTGGGTGCTGTGGGTCCATCAGCTGCCCAAACCCTCAGGTGGGCATCACCCGTGGACATTCCTGTGCCATGTCCTCCCAGCTCACTGAGCAGGGAAAGGATTCGCAACCAGGTCAGCTCCGTCCTTGGGAGGGCTCAGAGGAAACCTAAATGGAGCCAGGGTTGAGGTGGGGTGGAAGGAGAGAGACAGGTGCTGTTTGGAAGCATCCCTGGTCCTTGGGGATCACAGAACCTTGTCTTCACCTGCCCATGAGGGTTTTTGGAGAGAGGACCCCATCCTGACTCCCCACCCAACCTTGATCTCTGCCACAGCCACCCTTATGGATCCCACGGTGGACAGGTAGAGGTGGGGGAGACACAAGAAGTGGCATCATGGGCTGGGCTCTGGCACAACCCCCCTGAAGCAGGGCCTGTGGCTCAAATGAGGGTGGGCAGGGCATGTGCTCCTGGTCTGCCTGGGGGTGACCAGGCTGCTGCCAGCCCTCTGGCTGCTGAGGCTTTCCCCCCATGGAGGAGCTCTGGGGTCCCCAAGGCAGACAGACCCTCCCAACACCAACACATGGTGCTTCTCTCCCTTGAGGGTTTTTTGAGGGCGCTTGGTCTCCTCCACCAGCATCTTCCTCTGATCCTTCCCGGGACACCCCAAGAGCACCCACCCCCGGCCCCCCACGCACACACCCCCCACCCACGAGAGCACCCCCATCCCAGATCCCTCCCAGAGACCCTCCCTGGCCAAGGAGTCGCCTCCACGGAGCTGAACCTCCCCCGGCACCACGGCCGGAGGGCACCGCGGCCACCCTGCGTCGCCTGGCGTCCAAGCAGGTCAAAGAAGCACATTTTAGCTACAGAAATCGGGTATTTAAGAAATAATAATTGTCAGAAAGGAGACGGGAGGAGAGACTTGGAGCAAAGGATCTGGTCTTTCCCGGTGTTTGGCTCCACTTCTCACCGCTGGATTTCTGGTTGTGGTTGAGGAAAGGACACAGACAAGGCAGATCTGCTGGCTTTGTGTCTCTCCCCATCCACCCCTCGACACACACTATTGCCCCTTCCTGCCCCCCTTCTTCATCTCTGTTACCAAAGAAATTACAAAACCAAAAACCCAGCAACAGCAAAACCAAATTTTCCTCCTGGGAACCAACATTGGTGTATGGTGGGAAACTTAAAATCCAATGGATCTGGTGGCGAAATCCAGCCCTGGGTGTGAGAAGGGAGAAAACTCCCCCAACAAGACCCAAAGGGAAGAAAGACAATACCTCCCACCCCCCCCAAAAAAAAAAAAAAGGAAAACCAACAGAAACCACAACCAAACAAGCTCAACTGCAAAGACTGGCAACTTACCAAAAAGACACCAGATTTTTTTTTTTTTGTGCCAATTAACAACCTGCCTTAAAATGCGAATTTCTGGAGCAATGGTACTTAAGCTTCAAAGGGATCGTTTCCTCCGAGCTCTCGATGGTGACTTGTGCCATATAAAAAAGCAATCACGTGGCCAAACCTTTACAATCAGCCTTGTCCCAGCCCCGCGGGCTCCTCGCCAGAGTGGGATGTCCTCGGGAGGAGCAGGAGGTGCCGCTGGGGACAGGGAAGGGCTGGGAGAGGCTTGGGGATGGATGGGGAGGAAAGATCCCCTCCTTCTCCCAACAGTTGGGGAGAAAAAAGAATCCTCCAAAACCAACCATCAACCGAAAAAAAAAAGGGACACTCTTGAATTTATGCGGGTAAAACAGTCCCATCTGTGTTCTAACGCTACAGTTTCTTCGATTCACTTTATTTTGCGAGTGATCAGTTGTGTCACAGGAAGGCACCTTGTTGAAAAGAAGAAAAAAAAAAGAAAATGAAAGGGAATGTGTTCACCAAAAAAAAGAAAAAAAACAAACGAAAACCCAAATAAAGCACCCCAAAAACAGAGGAAAGAAAGGACAAAAGAATGAAGAGAGAAAGAAAAAACCCTGCACATGGAGCCCAGAGGACACCCAAAAGCAAAGAGCTCCTGGGGTAGGTGGGCGGTGCAGGGGCTGGGGGTGTCACAGTGGACTCGGGCACACCAAACTAAACCAATGGATTGCTGGAAAGAGAGGGTGGGAGAGAGGGCTGGAGAGAGGGAGACACGGGAAGGGGCAGTGCCACAGTGGGGTTTGCCACCCACATCCCAAACACTGCTGGCAAAGCGACTCTCATCCCCCAGGATCCCGCTCCCACCACTCAGTTTTTCCCCTAATGTTGTTTCTTCTTGTCTTGTCGTGACGTGGTGATGATGGTGGTGGATTCCTGAACCCCATCGAGTAGTATTCAAGGGCTGAAAAGCCAGGAAGGGGGCCTTGGTTTGGGAAGTGAAAAAAACACACAGGAAAAATAAAATAAAAATAAAATGGGAAAAAAAGGAAAAGAAAGAAAATGAAAAAAAAAGAAAAGAAAAATAAAAAAAGAGTAAATGCCACAGGCCCTCAAGGATGCAAAGACATTTCTAGTGAGAACCCAAGACTAAAGGCTACCTCACTTGAGTTTTCAATTTTTGTGATTTGAAAATCACGTCTGATACCAAAGATTTTGTTGCCTTGTCTGGTCTGTGCTGGAAACGCCACTTTCCCTGCTCCCCCCCTGGCCAAGAGCCCCCTGCCAGCCCCACCCCAGCCCCAGCCCAGCCCTGAGGGTCCCCAGAGAGCGAGGGAGAAGGCGAGCGAGCGGCTCCGGGATGGCAGCATGGGAGATGAGTGCCTTTTTCTTGTACC
Source organism: Pithys albifrons albifrons (assembly GCF_047495875.1). NCBI lineage: Eukaryota > Metazoa > Chordata > Aves > Passeriformes > Thamnophilidae > Pithys > Pithys albifrons. The sequence continues at coordinate 5,330,269 of NC_092484.1, forward strand.
AAAGGTGTGTGGCCATTTCTTTGCTCCTCTGCTTTGACCCTGAAGACTCACTATTACCTCAGCTCTCCGAAGGGACAGAGTCCGACAGCTCTTGTAGTCTTTGGGTGTTGGGATGAAGGAAAGAAACCCAACCTTTGTCCTAATTGAAGAGAAAACATCCCCCTCGCCGCCCGCTGTGGGAAAGGTGCTGGTTCCCAGCATGTCCCCCCTCTCAGATGTCCCTGTGTCCCCAACTAGGGTGCCTCCATCCAGCCCCTCTCACCCCCAGAGCACTGATCTGGTGTCTGGGGACACTGATCCCAGGGAAAGGCTTTGCTTCATGGCCAACTCCAGCCCAGCTCTGCGCTGGGACCCTCATGAGGTGACAACATGAGGAGTTTCTTCACAGGGTGTTTCTTCCTTTCTCAGCTCAGACCTGGGCTTTGGTTTCCCTTTTTGGTAGCACAGGAAGGGTTTGTGGCATTTCTGTTTGGAAAGACAAAGGCAGGAGCAGTGGAAAGCCTCACCTTCCTTAGGGAATGGTCTGGAGCTGTGAAATCCTTTAGTACGAACCTTTTCCGTGTCTGCAAAGGGGCGTTTTTGGCTCCTTGGGGAAGATCAGAGCAGCCAGGTCTGCTTGCTTTGCCTCTTGGCTTTATCCAGAGGCAATAGAAGGACCTGCTGGAGAAGATGCTCTTCCACAGCAAACTCCAGGATGCCCAGTTAGGGAAAACTTGGGTTGAATTGCACCCACCTGGTTCAGGCTCCTTTTGACTTGGACCAAACTTGCCCAGGGCCAACCCTGGTGTGATTCTTGGGGTTGTCCTGGTCAGGGCCAGGAGCTGGACTTGGTGATGCTTCTGGGTCACTTCCAACCCTGGAGATTCTATAATTCTATGATTCTAAACCCCCTGGTGAGAGCAAGCCCATGTGGGACCCCCACAGGGTGCTCTGTCCCACTGGGCAACCTGAGAGGGCAGGGCAGAGCCCCCCCAGCCCCATCACCTCCCTGGCCTCCCTGGCCCCTCCACACTATTGCCTTGGCTATGCCACCCCTCTTCTACCCCATCCCCACATGGCTTGTGATACCAAAGACGTTCTCTATGCAGGAGAAAGCCTTCTTTTCCACCCAGCACAGACCTTACAAGCCTTTGACAATGTTCTCTGAAATACCTCAAAATATTTAATGTATAGTTTATGTGATAAAAAAAAATTACTTAGCTAGTTTTTGGAATTTGTGACTTGAAGCTTTATACTGTTAAATTATAATTTTGCAAAAGACGGCATGTTCTTATTTCTTTGATGCGTTCAATGGGAGACATATTGAATGTTAAGGAAATGAAAGCTGGATAGTTTCACGATTTAAAAAAGAGAGAGAGAAAGAGAGAGAGAAAGAGAGAGAGAAAGATTAAAAAAAAAGGACCCTTGGAGTTTACAGATTTCATATTTAAACAAGTCCTTTAAAAAAAAAAAAAGAAAAACAAATAATGATGAGGATACCTTTGCGTTCAGATGTGTTACTTTTCTCTGAGTCATGTCGTACAAGAGTATTTATTATATGTGTTCTGTGCTCAAATGTAATTTAAAGAAGACAAAAAAAAGACAAAAAAAAGAAGACAAGATGAGAATTTGATTTATGCATGAAAAAAATATACTCTTTCTTGAAGTAATGTAATAATTATTCGGGGAGGGGTGGTTGGGTGGGAGCGGGAGGGGATGAACTGTGCTTTTCTTTGTCCACGAGTTTTTGGTTGATGAAGATTTCTCTGCATGGATCATGGTTCTTTTCCAACTCTCAACCACGGGAAAGTCGTTCTTTAACCCCTTTGGTTTCTTGTTCACCTCTTTTCCTCCTCTCCTCTCCCTGACAGTCGCTGGCAGCGTGGGGGAGGCAGGGGCTGCCCAGGCACCCCAGGGAGGGTGAGGCACATGGTATGGCATCATGCCCAGCAAACAGGGTAAGGGTCTCTGGGACCCACCCCCTGCCTCCCCCTGGGGTCTGGCTCCTCACTGTGCTTTGTCTTTGACGGTTTTTGGTTGGTTTGGTTTTGGGGTTTTTTTCACTTTATCCAGCTCTGTGGGTCAAATCCCAAGTGCAGAGGAGAGGAGGAGAGACAATCAGCCTCCACGACCTGAGCTGGCAAAGCCATGGGTCATCCTGTGTGCTCTGAGACAAGGGAAACAGCCGCTGGCACCCCAAACCTTCCCTCAGGTCTGGGACCTCTCCAGGGCATTCCCCCAAGTGTCTGTCCTTTGGGGCAGCCTCACAGACCTTCTCTGCCCTTGCCCTGCCTGACAAGAGGTGCTGCTGCAACGCCCACCAGGACCCAGGGATGGGCTGCAGTGACCCATTCCTGAGATTTTTCTCCCCAAGAATGTGGTTTGGGTCAGAGACACCCCCAGCAGTGTCTGCCCCTGCCAGGCTTTCCTGTGCCACCCAGCCTGACTCTCACCCTGCATGGAGGCACCTGCTCTGGCTGAAGAAGGGGAAGGGTCCAGCCAGTGGAAGAGGTCCTGGAGGACCCCAGCCCATTGGCAGGGGACTTTGGAAGGTCTTTGGAGCTTTCTGCAAGTGTCCAGAGTCCATGCCCTGAATGGTTGCACTCACTGTTCCTTCCTCCCGCTGCTCTTCCTCCTTTCCTTGCCTAAGGACATGAGAAGAGCAGCAGGAGTCACATCTCTGGAGGTCAGAAAGGTGCTGGGGGCCAGAGGAGGCAGTGGTACCCACTTCTTTCACTTTCCTGCCATTCCCAAGGCATTTACCTGAAAATGCTGGTTCCTCAGCCCTCTCCAGCCTCTTCATCGCTCCGTCCTTCACCTCCATTACTAGAGATGGACCCAAAGCTCAGCCCACTGTGAGGAAAGAGATCTCAGCTTCTTTGGGCCCCACCAAAGTGGCCCTCAAAAAGCAAGGAGAGTTTTTCTCCACCTGCATCTCTTGACTAATGCCCTGTCCCTGCAGCCTTTGCCTTCCTGAGCAGCACCAAGATGCTCATGTGCTGGTGGGAGACATGGACACACTGACTGAGGACCTGGGTTTTAGGAAGAGATGATGTTGATTCCATTCATCTACTGACCAACCCTCCTGTCCTCCAGAGGGCTTTGCATCCTCTCCATGTCCCATTTCCTCCTGCAGAACCTTTCCCAGCATAAGAAGCTTTGGTGCTTGGAGGTCAAGACCTCGATTCTAACTGCAAGAAGGTCTCACCAGGCTTGGATACATCTCACAGTCACAACTCCTCAGACCTTACAGAGACCAGTTGGTTTCCATCATGGCTTGGGAGACCCCAGAGAAGAAGATCTGAGCTCTGTCCCCTGTCCTTGAGCCCACCAGGACCCACTGGGTCAGCTGAGCCCTGCCCACGCCGGGTCCGGCCATGCCTGCTGCCCACAGCAACCAAAATGCCTTGAGGAGCAACTTGCCACGATACCAAAGATTTTTTTCCCTCTGCAGGTAATGACAATCCAAGCTCTGTCCTAAAGACAATTCTCTTGACCAGGGTTGCAGCCAAAGGGTTTTTTTGTGCTGTGGGAAGCAGGATCAAAACCAGGGCCCAGGGACACTCCCACAGGTGATGGAGGATGAGGAAGAGGAGACCTGGGATCTCCTATTGAGACCTGCTGATTCAGCCTGGCCACTGTCTCCTATTTCAGTTGTGGAAGTTTTCAGGGATTTGGGTCATTTCATTACCTCTGAGAACTCACAGTCTCTCCATCTCTACCTTGGGGGGAAGTTTTCCATTGATGGCTTTCATACTTCCAGCAGTGGGGCAGCACCATCCTGCCCTGAGCAGGAGGAATGTGGGCTCTTGGGCCTGCCCAGCTGGGTTTTAACCATTAAGACCCCACTGGGGCACATCCAGAGCTGAGCTTTTCCTGCTCTAAGAACATCAGCACAGAGAGGTTTTGGAGCTGAGAAACGGCTTCACAAAAAACCTCGCTCCTTTTTCTGAACATCCAAAGTCTGGGTAGGGAGGATGATCAGGTCCTTGTGACCTCTCTCCTCAGCCTGTTTTGGGCACAGTTGGGTGTTCCCCAGCCCCACCATACACCCCCAGCACCGAGGCTGCTCCTTTCCCTTCTCTCAGGGGACTCCCAGCAATGGAGTTGGACCTGTGGGTGCTGCCACGTGGAATGCGGCTCCTCTTGTGTCTTTCTTTGGGGTTTTTAGGGAGAGGAAATTAAAAATGCAAAGAACAAAATTTGGGTTTGGCTTGGTTTATCCTCCCCCTCCACCATTTTCAATTTCTAAAGGAAAGAAAGAAGTCAGAAGGCCAGAAAGAACCCCCAGCCTCGAGTCTGCCAGCCCAGCCCCCTCCAGAAAACATTGCTCATTTTTCTGTATAGCAATAGGTGACACTTGCCCTCATCCCACACAGTCCAAGGGCCACATCTCTGAGTTTTTCAATGACTTTTTTCTTCTATTTCAATTAATTTATTTTTTTTCTGCTGCTTCATTGTTACTCTCATGGGATAAATTTTACTCTACAGCGAAATGCAATTGTTACTCCTCTGTGTCTTGCAACTATATTTGTTTAAGCTATTTACAAACGTGAAAAAAAGAAAAAAAATAAAATAAAAAAGAGTCTTATGTGTCAGGCACTTTATCCAAACTGTGCTGTGTGCTCTGGAGTTTGTTCCTTGTTCTTTGCAATGACTCATGCAGGGATAGTTATCAGGAAACTTAACTCTATCCTGTCAACAGGTTTTAAAAGAGAGAAAAAGAAAAAATCTCTATTTGTTCATCCTCTACTGGTCATGACTGTGTTGTATTTCTGCAGCTTTCTGTTTCTTCAATAAATTATTTTCTAGTCATTCACCCTGGTGTGTGTGTCCCACAGGGGTGGGGGTCAGTTCCCTCCCCATACCCCATTTCTACCACCTCAGTGCCCCTCCCTAAACCTGCACTGGCAGCACCAGGAGGCAGATTTGGGGATCATGCCCCACCAGCTGGGAAATGTTTCTCCCATTTTTCCACCTGGTAGTTGTAGGGGGAAGACTGTTCCTAGAGGACAGACTTTTATTTCTTGGCACCATCCAGACCCTCCTGGCCAGAGCCCAAAGAAAACACTTAAATTCTCCCAACCTCAGAGCAGACGAGGCCAAAGCACTTGTTAAACAATCCTATGGAGTCGTGTGAAGCTGCAGGCAGGGCCAAACCCCTGGAGCTGATTTAATTCTGTCTCTTTTTACCCAAATATCTTGTGCTCCTGTTCATTTTGCCACAACACAGGTGCTGGTGGCACACACAGAGGGGCCACAGGACCTTTCATAGAATCATAGAATCCATTGGGTTGGAAAAGACCTCTGAGATCATCAAGTCCAACCCTTGGTCCAACTCCAGTCCCTTTACCAGATCATGGCACTCAGTGCCACGGCCAAGCTCAGGTTAAAAACCTCCAGGGATGGGGAATCCACCCCCTCTCTGGGCAGCCCATTCCAATCCCTGAGCACTCTCTCTGCAAAGAATTTCTTTCTGATCTCCAAGTTCAATTTCCCCTGGCAGAGCTTGAGCCCATCGTGCCCCCTTGTCCTATTGCTGAGTGCCTGGGAGAAGAGACCAACCCCCACCTGGCCAGAACTTCCCTTCAGGGAGTTCCAGACAGTGCTGAGGTCACCTCTGAGCCTCCTCTTCTCCAGGCTGAACACCCCCAGCTCCCTCAGCCTCTCCCCACAGCACTTGTGCTCCAGTCCCTTCTCCAGCCTCGTTGCTCTTCTCTGGCCCCACTCCAGCCCCTCAAGATCTTTCCTGAACTGAGGGGCCCAGAACTGAACACAACACTCAAGGTGTGGCCTCCCCAAGGCAGAGTCCAGGGGAAGGGTCACTGTCCTGGGCCTGCTGGCCCCGCTATTTTTGATCCAGGCCAGGATCCCATTGGCCTTCTTGGCCACCTGGGCACACTGTTGGCTCCTGTTGAGCTTCCTGTCCCTCAGTCCCCCCCAGGTCCCTCTGCCTGGCTGCTCTCCAGCCACTCTGTGCCCAGCCTGGAGCACTGCAGGGGTTGTTGTGGCCAAAGGGCAGGACCTGCACTTGGCCTTATTGAACTTCATCCCATTGGAATCAGCCCATCCCTCAAGTCTCTCCAGATCCCTCTGCAGAGCCCTCCTGCCTTCCAGCAGGTCGACACTCCCTCCCAACTTGGTGTCATCAGCAAACTTGCTGATGATGGACTCAATCCCCTCATCTAAATCATCAATAAAGATGTTAAACAGGACCTGACCCAACACTGACCCCTGGGGAACACCACTGGTGACCGGCCCCAGTTGGACACAGCCCCGTTCACCAGCACTCTCTGGGCCCGGCCCTCCAGCCAGCTCCTGACCCAGCAGTGGGTTTCTGTACAGCTTTCACCCCTCATGGCATATTTATAGAGATTTACAGGAGAGGAGAGGAAAGCTAAAATCCTTTTAAATTAAAAAATAAGAACAATTAAAAGGGTGACCCAGTCACCAGTCAGTTGTTCACACACAACTTCTCCAGCAGGTACAGAATGTGTAGGAATGTGCCAGGCAGAGCTGATCCACGGCCCCTCAGTGCTTCAACTTCCCCCAGAAGTACTTTTTGGGGCTTTGCAGAAGACAACCTGTGGCAAAATGTTGACCCCAAAGGGACCCCAGTCCTGGAGGAATGGTGTGGAGGTGGCACACAGTGGACACCCTGCACCTTGTGCAGGGATGACAAAGGTGAGGAGGTGGGAATGGTGGGAGGGATGAGCAGAGCCTGCAGGAGCCAGACTGGTGTGGCTGGAGGATAAAATCCTGCAGGTGACCAACAAATCCCATGTGGATCCTCCTCCAGAAATTAGGAGGAATTTTGAAATTACACCGCTCAAGTCTGAGCAACCTGGTCTAGTGGAAGGTGCCCATGGCAGGGGGAAAGAGATGAATTTTAAGCCCTTCCAACCCAAACCACTCTGGGATTCTGGGATTGTGTGATCTGTTGGGATGATGCAGGTGAAAGCCACAGGGAAGAAACCAGCCCTGTGTGGGGAACACAAGACAAAGGTCTTGGTGCAGCCACTGCAGCTCAGCCCACGGTGTGGGTGGGATGAGCAGAGTGGGATGAGCAGGGTGGGGGGCTGCACCCACCCCCAGCCCCCAGTGGGCTCTGTCAGGGTGGTTCATTAATTCAGAGTGGGGGGATAATGACTGTGGGGAGCAGCCAGGCTCCCAGCCTGTAGCAGGGGCAGCCTCAGGCAGGAGGGAGCCCCAGCTCTGAGACTGTCTGGGATGCCAGCCAGGGGCCCACAGGGCAAGGGCACCAGCCTGGCAGCAGCAGTCAGTGGCTTCCATGGCTTTGCAGGCTTCGGCACACACACACACACACCATGTGGGGGTGATGTCCAAAGGTCCCTTCCCCCTCTGAGTGAATGATCCTGTGGTTCTGTGGGATGGAGCCACTGCAGGACACACCCCAGGGCTCAGCACCCACAGCTGCAGCTGGGCCAGCCCCTCCTGCAGCCACGAGGGCTGTAAACCCACCAAATTAGACTAAAAGGTAGCCCATAAGAGGAGGGAACCAGTCAGATGTGTGCCTTTGGTGTTCCTGCCCTGTCCCAGCACGGTGGGAGGTGGGTGCCAGCTATGCCAAGGGGCTGTGGTGGGGGGACACAGCTGGGGTCCCCTCTGGGATAGTGCTGTGGGTGGCCTTGGCTTGCAGGCTGTCCCTGTGGGTGGCCATGGCTCTCACGCTATCCCTGGGGGTGGCTCTCAGGCTGGCCCCGCGGGTGATGAGCCCAGCATAGCCCTCCTGGTGGGAGAAGGCGTAGCTGGAGTGGCGGCGAAAGGAGCCATAGGGGGCATGGGCCCTCAGCTCCACCGAGGGCTCTGGCTCCTTCCTGGCCTTCAGCTGGATCTTCTGCAAGGAAATGGGGAGATCAGGACTGTGGACACCTCCCAGGAGAGCCCTCACCCCAAGGGGGGACATGCAGGAAGCGTAGGGGCACCTCCACAGGGACAGTTTGGCTCCCAGTTTCAGAGCACAACCCGATTTTCTGTGGTGGGATGAGGAATGTGGGGACCCTCTTAGGCATCTGCAAAGCTCTTGGAGTTCTGGAGCACCATCTCACCCCCTGCTCCCACCTGAGACTTTTGTACCACCACAAAAGTGTAACCCACAACCCAGATGGGAATAAGCTCTACCAAGGCTGGGGTGGTACCAAGACCTGCACCAGACTCCAATGCCTCCTTGGGGGTCCAGGGGCCAGTTCCTCACTGTAGCCCAAGCAGACCCTCCTCGAGAGCTGGAGCAAGTCTCTTGGCCCATGGCCTCCTGCTGGGCCATGGAACAATTTGGGAAGAAGGCCCTCGGGTCAGAATTGGGCACCAATGTCATGAAAGACCATCATGAGTGGTGCCACCAAGGAGAGGTGACATATCCCACCATTACACTCCTGGCTTCCTGCGCATCCTCACCCTTCCCAGACACCAAAACCAGTGGGTGGCAATCCCCCCACCAATGCCAGCCCTCCCAGCCCTCACCTGCTGGATGGTGGGTTTGCCCACGATGGCACGGAACGAGTGGACAGTGAGAGAGGGGATGGTGTTCACCACCAGGGACAGCAGGACCACGAGCAGGACGTAGGGGTCAGTCAGGGCATTCCAGCTGGCATCTGTCACCATGAGAATGTGGGAAGTAATGTTAAAGTAGGGAAGGTGGAGAGGACAGAGGGAACAACTGCTGGGGGACAGGTCCCCACCCAGGAAGGCGTTGACGGGTGTAAAGAGGAGATGGCACCTAAACTGGAGTCAAAAATCCAGCCAGCAAGATGGGGAAGTGGCAAATGGGAGATGATCCACAAGGTGGGAAACAGCTTCATAGCACCAAGGCCAGGCTGGGCTTTCCTGGCTGGGGAAGGGAAGGACCATGGGGATCCCCATAGCATCTCACCTGGGAAGGAGAAGATGGCAGGGGCTATCCTGAAAGCATCAATGCTTTGGGTCAGGAAAGAGAAGAGGCAGAAGAACAGCAGGCTGGCTGTGACCATCAGAAAGGACAATGCTGTCCAGAACTTGGTGTCCAGGATGATCTGCAGGGACAAGGGCAGAGCACACTGTGTCTCACGGGGGCTGTGGTGACCCTCTTCCATTCAGCCACTTGTCCCACATTCCTCCTCCATCCCAGGGTGATCATCCCCCAGCCATGAAGTCTCTGGGGATGGTGGCAGAGCCCAGGGCTGCAGACCCTACACATCTGCTGTGGGGTGAGAATGGGGAAGGGCAGGTGGTGCTCACCTCCACGAGGACTGACAGCAATGCTGACACAGCCACTGTGACAGAGAAGGACTCATAGTCCCCAACAGCTTTGCTGCCAACATGGTCCTTGAAGGCCCAGAGGGCGATGTAGAAGCTGGTGAGTGAAGTGCCAACCCCGTGCAGGAGGGTGACACCAAAAATGCGGTAGTTGAAGAGCTTGTCCTGCTGCCCAATCACGTAGAGCTCAGGGAACTCCAGGCTCTTCTTGGCACTCACATCCTGCCAGGAGCATCACAGAGGGATACAGGGACTGGGGGACCAGGATGGGGCCACCCCACCCAACACACCCTCTGAGAGAGCTGCAGAACATTCCCTTGCCCAGTGGCTCTGGGGTAACCAGGAACAGTCACCCAGGACCTGTGGTGAGCTCCAAATGACCATTGAGCTGCTTGGTACCAGCACAAAGGGCTGTGCAGATGGGGGGCAGGGTTTGCCAGGTTCATTCCCACCCTCCAGGGATGCAGCCTCCAGGCACAGGGTGGGATGAGCCCCATGCGGCCATACCTGCTCCAGAAGGCCCACGGACAGCACAGGGTAGGAGGTGTAGAAAATGTTGTAGAGTGCAAGGAACCAGCCCTCAAACAGAGGCTGGAAGGGAAGAGGAAGCAGCTGTGAGCTCAGAGGTGCTTTGGAAAGTCAGAAAGGATGCCCAGGCCCCAAGGCTGAGTCCAAGGGACTCACAACCAAACATGGACATTGCCATGAACTTGCTCTGGGCTCTGCATCAGCCCCACTTTGTGTGTGGGGCTGTGCTACAAATGAAAACAGGGCTGGAGCCCTGCAGTGCTGGCCAAGTCACACTCCTGGCCCTTGGGATAAAAGCTCCTATTTTGGAGGAAACCACGTGGGATCTTTCCCTGCATCTGTCCAAGACTGAGCTGCAGCTCACAATGACACCTCGAATCGCCCCAGGGGGATTCTCCCAATCCAGCCAGATAAAAAGCAGACACCAGTTGCATCCCAGCCAGGCAACCCCAAAAAACTGGACATAGCAAGGGACAAAGGTGACCAGGGAGGTGAAGTGGACGCATGACCACCAGGCACAACCCCTGCAGGGGATCCTGGGCAGGGGTGGTTTGTAACACAGGTGTGACCCCTCTGTCTTGAGTTGAGCTGGCAAAATGCCAACTGCCCAATACAGAGTGTCAGCCTCCCTCCCCCTGCTGAGAAAAGGGAGAAAGGAAAAAAACCTAGAAACTTCAACTAGGTTTATGCTTCAACTAATCATATATATTTATATAGAAAGGAGAAAATTAAAAGAAAACTACAATATAATACACACTTACACAAGTTAGATATAACAATTTTATACCTCCCACCAAAACAAGATATCATTACTTTAGATTCATAAAGAACCCCAAAAGACATCCAGCAAAGAACAGGAAGAAAGACAATAAAATGTTTCTACTTCTCTGAACTAAAACAAAATGGGAAGTAGCAGCCAAGGCCCAGTACAGCAGGACAGAGCAGTGTGTCCTGTCTCCACTGCAGACATGATGGAACTGAGAGAACACTTCTACTCTACTGTATTCATATCTCAGGTTTGTGTCATCAGGTATGAAATATTTCTTTGGTTACTTAAGTCACACAGAATCACAGACTATTCTGAGTTGGAAGGGACGCACAAGGACCATTGAGTCCAACTCTTAAGTCAATGGCCCACACAGGGGATTGAACTCATGACCTTGGCATTATTACAACCAAGTTTTAACCAACTGAGCTCATCTCAGGTGACACCTGTCTCTCCTAATCTACGTGGATTCTCTGACCCTGCTAAACTGAAGGGTAGTTAAAACTAAAGCCAAAACTACCCCCCCTCCAAACCCCTGCACCCCTCACCTGAGCTGTGAATCCGCTGTGGAAAGCGAACCACACCTGGGCCATGAGGCCAGCGAAGGTCTTGTAGAAGAAGCAGCGGAGGAACTTGCAGATGCGCAGGTAAGCCCAGCGCCCGTGCACCAGGAGCAGCCGCTGCAGGTGGCAGAACTGTGCCAGGGCGTAGTCGCTGCACTGCACCGCCTGCAGCCCCTCCAGCCCGCTGATGCCCACCCCGATGTCTGCGGCTGAGAGGACAACAGGGTGGGAAACACACCTGGGGAGGTTTGGGGTTGGATTTCCCCATGGGTTGTTCCCGGGTTTGCGGGCAGAGGGTGAGCTCAGGAGTGATGGGCAGAGGGAAGAAGGGCCCTGTATCCCATGGGGATTGGCATTCCAGGCGTGGCTGGGTGTGCAAAGAGCACAGCCCCACATCAGGGCTGCTGGGGAGGGGCAGGGGCATCTCTGCCATCTGCCCATGTTGGGGCTTGAAGTTTCCTTGAGGTTCGTCCCTGATGTCCAAAGCAAGTGGTCCACCCTGCCCTTGTCTGGGCTGGTCTCTGTCCTGTGCCTCTCACTCCCCTCCCAGCACAGCAACGTGGGGAACTGGTGTGGGGATTCCCCTCCCCTCAAATGGGAGAGTGAAGTGATGGACATGGCAGACTGGGGTACCACCACTCCCCACCGGTGGGATGCCCCAGCCAACCCCACCCTTCCCGCTGTCTGAAGACTCACTTTTGATCATGTTGACATCGTTGGCCCCGTCCCCAATGGCCAATGTGACTGCATTCTTGTGCTTCTTCACCAGCTGCACAATGAGGGCCTTCTGCTTGGGGGTCACCCTGCAGCAGATGACTGCCTGGCAGCTGGTGGCTAAGTCCACGAAGGCCTTCTCCACCTGGCCCCCCTGCTCCTGTGACCCCTCAGTGCTGCCACAGGACAGCCACCGCCATGGCCACCCCTTCTGCTCCTTCAGCATCTCTCCCGTCTGCAGGATTTTGTCCTTAGGGGAGAGCACAGGTGGTTGGGACCTCACCCACAGCCTCAGAGTGTGAGACCCCTCAGCTCCTCAAGGATGCTCTTAAATCTTGTAAACACTACAAAAAAGGTGACTCCAGTTTTCTCCAAGTTCACCACACAGCAGCACTGTGACCATGAGGCCAGTATATCCCAGTATGACCAGAAGAGCATGTGATGACCACCTGGCCTGTGTCACTTGGTTGGGCAGATGTGGTCAAAGCCACCCAACACCAAATGACCAGTGACAGGTTGTTCCCTTCTCCAGTCTTCCCAAGCCCAAATGGGATTTTCCCACCCCTTGGGCAGGAGGGGCATCACATCCTCCACGTGTTGGTGCCACCCAGGACTTTGATATCAACCACAGAAGGCACAACCATCTGCCAGCACAGCCAGGGAACAGGGAAGACCACCCAGGTGCCACTTTACCAGGAAGTCCCCGCTGATGATGATGGCTCTCCTCTCGTGGCACGAAGCCTCTGGGTGCTGCTGGGAGAGGTGGCTGCTGCCTGTGGCCTCCCCGTGGCCACTGAAGTTGTTGTTGCTCGCCCAGAAAGCCTGGAGGATCTCTCTGTGTGAGGATGGGGTGATTGGAACTGAGTTGAGGACACTGGGCACACTGCCTGGCTTAAACTGAGATCTACAGTGAGCCAGGGAGGTGGGACTGGTACCCAGTGGTGGGAACAGGGGAGACTGAGAGGCCACCCCAAGGCTCACTGGTGTCAGAAATCAGCCTCTCTCCCTGTGGTTTAGAGGCTGGAGAGAAGTTTAAAGCTTTCTGCTGAGGAGGAGCCTGCTGTGAAACAGATGGGGAGGCCTGGAAAAGGACCTGCAGGACCACAGACACACAGGGACAGGGGAGGAGGAGCCTCTCTGGCTGAGCTGAGCTCTGTCCGCCCTGCCCTCAGGTGTCCTCAGCAGGGACAGCAAAGTCCTGAACCAGAAGGTCACGGTCCCTCACCTGATCTCCTTCTCCTCCAGGATCTCCATGTCATCTGTCAGCAGTTTACAGGCGTAGCCAATGTTCATGGCAGTCTCTGCAACACAAAGGTGTCAAAGGTTCTGCTCTCCCTCCCTGACCCCAGGGCACCCCCAGCCCTCTGTCCAACAGCCCTGGTGGGCAGCAGCTGCTGGGGCTCTGCTCCAGCTCCAGCCATCTCAGAGGTGGCTTCCCCTGCCTCAGTTTTCCATGGGTGGCCTGGTCTGTGGGACATGCTGCTGTTGTCAAGGGTCCCACTCCCAGGGTCCCTTCTCTCTGGCCACAGAATCACAGAATCACAAAGGTGGGAAAAGATGTCTGTGACCATCAAGTCCAACCTTTGATTTAACACCACACTGTCAACTAGACCATGGCACTGAGTGCCACATCCAATATTTTCTTAAACACCTCCAGGAGTGGTCCTGGGAAGGGAGAAGCTGAAATGGGTCTGTGGGGTCTGTGGCTCCCTCCACTGACCTTGTTTGTCTCCTGTCAGGACCCACACTTTGATGTTGCCCAGTTTCAGCAGCTGGATGGTCTCAGGGACTCCATCCTGCAATTTGTCCTCAATGGCCGTGGCCCCGAGCAGCTGGAAGGAGAGGGAATGGGGGGCATGGCATGGGGTAGGGCAAGACATGGAGATGGGAATTACCCCTGGATTAGGAGGGAGAATGGGTGGCATGGCACGGGGCAGGACAAACTAAAGAGCTGGGAATCAACCGCTGGATCCAACCAGCAGCTCTCGCTGTGTGTGGACATGACCTGACAGGGATCTACCACAGTGTCTATGGACATGTCACCAAGTCACATGTGGGGGTGAACCCCACCTGTCCTCCCACCCAGGGGATGGGTGTTGGGTTGAACACCTCACCCCCTCATCCTGGAGAGCCAAACCCCACTCTCCTGCCCTCAGTTCCTCCCAACCCCTGTCCCCCTCCCACCTGCAGGTTCTGCTCCATCTCCTCGTACAGCCTGTCCAGCTCCTGGGCACGGTCCTGCAGCAGCACAGTGGCCTCGTGGTGCCTCCTGCCCCACTCCTGGTACTCAGCCTCGCTCACCTCCTTGCTGGCCATACACAACGTCCTCAGAGTCTCCTCTGCAAAGAGCTGCAAGGATGAGACATCAGGACTCCCCTCCCTCACCATCTCACTCTCACAGTGACCAGGGCATGAGAACAGCCATCATGGTCAGGGCCAGGGACACTCCAGGACTGGAGAGTCTCTCTCAGGGCTCTGACTCCCTCCCCCATCTTACACCAACCCCATGAGTATCCCTGCACTGCAGCTGGTTCATGCAGAACACCAAAGATGGGTTTGATGCCCTCTTACCCCCTGTCCCACATGCAGATGAGGCTCCCAGAGCAGAAGGAAGAAAGGACCAAAGAAATCCTGAAGCAGAGGGAGAAAGAGCAGCAGGGAGACTCCAGGACACCCAGCCCAGAGCCAGCAGGAGAGAGGACAGTCCTTTCCTGCCCTGGCTGGTGTGGACTCACATCCAGCGCCCTCTCGGTGAAGGCCTCGCTGGGGCCCCGTCCCTGCAGCCTCTCCAGGATCATGGTGTCAGCACCCTTGGTGTAGAGCCGGATGGTGCCCTGGGGGTCTCGCACTGGAGGGAGGGGCAGCACAGCTCAGGACCCCTCAGGCACAGCTCCCACCCACCAACCCTCACAATGGCCCTGCTGGCCCCTGTTGGCCCCCAGAAGGCACCGCAGGGCTCGCTGGCACTTTTCCACCCGTGGCCATAGGAAGCACAGGGATTTCCTTGGATCTGCCCAAGGACTGACAGTTCCTCACACACCTCCCCTGAGCCCCAGATTTACTTGCTCTCTCTTGGCTGCTCAAACCCTCCTCAGATGCCTTCACCGAGGTATCAGGGTGAGCAAAACCGCAGGGATGATCCAGGTGATCCTTAGGAGCCCCTGTGCCAGTTTTGGTCACAGAATCACAGAATCACAAAGGTTGGAAAAGCCCTCTGAGATCATTGAGTCCAACTTGTGACCAAACACCACCTCATCACCCAGACCATGGCACTGAGTGCCATGTCCAGTTGTTTCTTAAACCCCTCCAGGGACAGTGACTCCACCAACTCCCTGGACAGCCCCTTCCAGTGCCCAGTCACCCCAATGGTCAGTCACATCCATCCCGGTGCCACCCCTTGCAGGGCTGAGTACAGAAGGGACCCTCCACCTTCCTGGAGGGGCTCCCTGAGCTGCCCCACCCCTCACCCAGGACAGACATCCTCTTGCGCTCGCTGTTGAAGTCCAGCATGGCCAGCACTTGGTACATCCTGGTCCTGCCCAGCTCACTGATGGTGATGGTGTCCTGTGTCCGGGCCAGAAACACATACCCCAAGCTCCTGGCTGCCAACACCAGAGCCTCCTCATCTGGGGAGGCTGCCTGGTACACCAGCTGGTCTGCAACAGGAAAGGAGGTTGGACATGGAGAACCACAGCCAGGCAAGGCTTGGGCAGCTGGAACACCCTGTTCCTGCCCAGCTCCAGCATTAGGTGTGGACGCAGCAAAGTCTAAGCTCACAGGCTGGGGAAACTTGGCCTTACTTACTTCTTCTGGGGGGGAACTTCAGTCAAGGGATGGAGGGACAGGACAAGAGGAATGGTTTCCACTGCCAGAGGGCAGGGTGAAATGGGATATTGGGAAGAACTTGTCCCTGTGGGGGTGGGGAGGCCCTGGCACAGGTTGGGCAGAGAAGCTGTGGCTGTCCCATCCCTGAGAGTGTCCAAGGTAAGGTTGGACAGGGTTTGGAGCAACCTGTTTTAGTGGAAGGTGTCCCTGCCCATGGCAGGGAATGGAATGAAATCAACCCAAACCATTCTACGATTCCCTGATCCTTTTGACTCATTGTCCCAGACAGGGCAAGTTTTCTCACAAGGCTGGATTGTCCCCCTGTGCTTCTGTTCCCACTGGTGAGCTTTAAAACAAACCCAAATGCCTGTGTCCATGACAAAGGGACAGTGGCAGAGCCACTCCCGGGCTCTCACACCCCCTGCTCCCCACAGTTGAGCTTACTGGGAGATGCCAGAACCCACCACAGCCCCAATGCCTCGAGGGGCAGCTCAACCCCCCTCCCTGAGCATGCCAACCCACCTCCCCTCTGCTCCACCATGACGGTGTGGCACAGGGCCAGCAGCCTCAGGAACTCCCTCAGCACGGGGTCACTGTCCCTCTGGGCAGCTTCCAGCAGCATCACATCCACCTCCTGCTCCCCAGGGTGGTCCCAGGCCAGCCCCAACCCCTGCAGAGGCACAGGCAGGTGGGGATGGAGATGGAGATGATGGAGATGAGATGATGGAGATGATGGAGATGAGATGATGGAGATGATGGAGATGATGGAGATGATGGAGATGGAGCACAGGGGAGGTGACACAGCAAGGCTGAGCTGGCCCAGACCCAGGTCAGAGCCTGAGCCCACACCAAGGGGCTGAGTGTGAAAAGGGTGGAAGAGCAAAACCAAACAACCAGAACTGTGTTTTTTCTAAATCCCAATTCCCTGTCCTTCCCTGGCAGCTGAGGATGGGCAAACTCTGCAGCCTGAGGGAGCACAGGCCACTCTTGGAGCCTGGGACACATGAGGCTGTGGTGACACTTGGTGACACTTGGTCACACCTGGTGTCCCTTTATGTTCCAGGGGAGGGGGGAGTTACTCACTGGTGGCTGTTTGTTCTCATGGCCTGTGCCTGGACCTGCCAAAATAAAAATACTTCAGTTAACAGGGAGTGGCACCAGTGGGACGTGGAGCAGCTTCTCTGGAGCTCCTGTGGGCCAAAGGATGGGCAAAAAGGCCCCAGTTCAGCATCAGTGCCAACTCCACTAGGATATCCGTGTCTAATTATTTTGGCTTTTGGACTGTTCACACTTTCAACATGCATTTAATGTTAAAAATTCAGCTCTACTTTCCCCAGCATTTCCTGGGGCATTGGCCAGAGGCTGCTGGGATTGCAGCACAAGGTGCTGCTCCACAAGGTGAAAGGACAGGCAGGGGAAAACTGGGTTATTTCTGCTTTAAAACTTTGCTAGACTTTTTTTCCACCTTCCTTTTTGCTTTTATCACTGTCCATTTGTCTCAAGCACCTGATAGTTATCTTGAGATAACAAGAGCTCCATGCTAAAGCTCTGGCTCACTCTGCCCACTACATTTCACTAATTAAGATCCCAAAAGACAGCCAAAAGCTCGAGTCTGTTTAGTGAGAAGAACAGAAGGAACTTGACAATTTTCAAGTTTTTAAGGGGAAACCAAGCAGAATCATTAAAACTAATAATAATTTTTTAAAAAATTAAAATAAGAACAAAGTGCAATTATACACATTCACTCTAATTAAATAACTTAAGAGGAATGATTATTTCTTTGCCTCTTCCACAGGTCACCTGAAAGCCTCAAAGTGCCCAGATTTGGAAGCCAAGCTGGAGATTCAGCAGGAAACACAAAGAAAAGCAACAGCTCCTTTTTATCTATGAGACCTTAACAGAAAATAAAAATCCATGGTCTTCTCTGTCCCCTCTCCCACCTCTGTCTGGGCCAGCATCAGCTGATGGTTCCAGGTGGGACCCACCTCACTCAGACTCTGTGTTTGCCACAGAGCTGTGCTGGGCTCCTACCCCAGGGTCCCTCTTTTCATCAGGGAGAACCATCCTGATCTCAGCTGAGTCTGAGCCATGAAACCTCTCCATTGTGGGGGGCAGAACTGTGTCCTGATTCCATGTGCTGGGAACACCAGAGCAGTGTGACCTCAAGCATGGTGGCCCCACAAAGCACCAATAACGTAGGAGATGAGAACAAGCTGAACTCCTACAGCTCCATGCTGGACCACTAAGACCCATCCACACTCCCTGAGCTTCCTGGCAATCCAGGAGGAGCTGAAAAAACCAGCTCCAGGCTCACATGAGCCCCTACAAATGTGCTTCCACCAAGTGTTACCGTAGATGGTGCCGTTGACGCAGCATTTCTTGAAGCTCATGATGTTCTGGGTCAGGGTGCCAGTCTTGTCCGAGAAGATGTACTCGATCTGGCCAAGCTGGTCATTGAGGCTGGTACTTCTGGCTTTGGCTGGAATGTCCTTCACAGCATAATACATCTCCAGGTCCCAGTTGATAAAGAAGCTGTTCACCAAGTAGATGAATTCCAGCCTTGGGAGAAGAAAACAGGGAGAAGGAGATTGTGGTCCGCACATCCCAGGGGCACTTGGGGACCTCACCTGGGAAGAAAGGGCAGGGGGGAACTCCCCACCTGGATCCCATTGCTCTGGGCTAGGGGAGACAAGAGGGGGTTTGCTCCTTATGACAGGTTTCCAGAAGGTTCATCACCCACCCAGGCACTGGGGCTCCCCTCTGGAATTCTGGCCCTTGAAAAAATTCATAGATCTGAAAATGCAGTGAAGGGCCAGAAAGTTTTGAAACTGATTTTTCCAACAAAATTGTAATTATTTCCTGCTCACAGCAACTGTGCCCTTCTCTTTCTCACCCTGGGAAGCACCACCTTCACCAGCCTCACCCTCAGCCTGCCCACGACTTCCAGCATCAGAACAGGTCTTGGATCTCTCCTCTGGTTTTTCCCTGGGAAGATCTCAAAGCACATCCTCAATTTTTGTAGGACGCACCCCACCCATCCTTCCCCTCTCCTGGCAGAGGGACCACATGGGAATGACTTGGTCCAGGTCACAGGATCTTCAGTGCCCCCCAGTTTGGGGCTGTGACCCAAGTGCCACATGATGGGTGAGGGCAGGGGAGGAGGTGCTGAGCCCTCACCACTTCCAAGCTCTGTGGTCCTTACGTTATATACATGGACATGGGAATGATGATGCTCAGGAGGATGGTGAAGCCCCAGAAGTTGAAGAAGGCCTGCTGGGTAGGGGTTGTGTTCCTGTAGACAGCAGCCAGGTAGCTGTGCTTCTCCTGGAATGCCCTGGCCCAGAACCCAGAGGCAACGGCAAGGCACAACGACGTGACCAGCAGCAGCAGGAAGATCTGGGGAGGGAAGCCAGGATGGGAATGTCCCAGAATGGGAATGTCCCAGGATGGGAGCATCCCATCACAGAGCCCACCAGACTCTTTTCTAGGATCAATGTTCCTTTGAGCAACCTGGTCTGATGGAAGGTGTCCCTGCCCACAGCAGGAGGTTGGAATGAGATGGGATTTAAGGTCCCTTTCCAACCCAAACCATTCTCTGATTCTATGAATATGTTAAACTCAAGATATTTTGGGGAAAATACTGCAAGCTTAAAAAAATCAGCATCACCCCAAGCAAGCAGCTTGTCATGAGGAGCCTTGTGAGCAGCCCCAGGGACTGGTGGAGCAGGGCAGAAGTGTTGGCACCACACTCACCACAATCACCAGCCGGTCCATCATGTGATCCAGCTTGGTTTTCTTCCTCTTGATCTTCCCACAATTCCTCATAATTTTGGAATCAAATCCTGGAGAAGAAATATTTTAAAAGTGAAAATGCAAGTCCACAGACCCCAGAAGGTTGATTTCTGATGATGGTTTCCTCCGTAACAACCTCTCCCCTCCTCTGAAGGCTTTGGAGGACCTCATTCCTTCCCCAGCAGCATACTCAGAGCAGTGCTGCTCATACTCGATCTTCCCTCTACCCATGGCCAAGCCCTCTGCACTGAGCCCCAAAGGGAGAGGATCCAGACATGGTGCAGGTGGGATATACTCTGGGATGGGTAGAGATTTGATGCCACCACATCATGTCCCTGCCAGCGAGCCCAGCACCAGCAAGGCTCAGGACAAACATCTGTGGGCTTGGCTGGGGTAGCAGGTCCTCCACATTGTGTCAGGTGCCAACAGGACCTGCCAGTGCCAGAAGTGCTTGGGCAGCTTAGAATCCTGGGTGTTTTCTGCTCCCCCTGGGCTGGGCATGGCTCTCACCTGCATAGATCACGAGGCCGTAGCAGAGGTCGGTGTTGCGGATCCTACAGCCCCTGAGCAGGATCCTCTCGCTGTCCAGGGAGTGGGTCTGGCCCCTCCACTCCAAGGTGCCTGTGAAGCTGTGCATGCGGCTGTTGGGCTCCTCACACGTCACTGTCCCTGCAGGGGGAGGCACAGCTCAGGGGGGAGCCACAGGACCTTCCTCAGCCCCTCCAAAGATGGATGCTGGGGCTCCTCGAGGACATTCGGGCTCTATCAGGGCATCTCTGGATGCAGATGGGGTTTGGGGCTCCTCAAGGACGTTCAGGATCTGTCAGGGCATCTCTGGGTGCATCTCTGGGGTTTGGGGCTCCTCGAGGACATTCAGACTCTGTCAGGGCATCTCTGGGGTTTGGAGGCTCAATTTCAGGCTAAGCTGAAGGTGCTGGGAGGTTGGTCAGTCCAGAAACTGCACAGGGACATAAACTGTAGAAGGTACAAACACAGCACCCTTCATGCCCAAAGCCCCTGAGAGGGGACACGGAATCCTGTGGAGAAGGAGAGGGCAAAAAAATCCAAGGTCCAAGCTCAGGTTTGGGAACCAATATATTGATTCCATTGGGAAAATCAGGATCCAGACCAGGGGGAAGGTGCACAACCCTGATGGACCCATCACAGAGCCACTTGGCTGGGGAAGCATCTCCACTCAAGGTCTTTGGCACCTGGCAGGTGGGAGCAATTGATGCTTGGACTGATGGGGACAGAGGGGACAGAGGGGACAAAGGGGAGAGAGGCTTCCAAGGTTGAAACCATCCCATCCCAGCAAGATGGCCCCATTCTCACCCATCCTGGAGACCCACCATCAAAGGCAGCCATGCTCTCCTCGCTCCCCAGCTCCTGGTGGGTGACCAGAAGGGCTTGTCTGAACTTCAGGTTTGTTTCCCTGTGAGTAAGAACCAGGGAAAGAGAAATAAAACAACCCTGTTAATTCTGCTGTCAGACCCGTGGGACAGAGGTGGCCATTAATTATCAGGTGATTACAGGAGTGGTGGCAGTGAAATGCCAGAGAGGAACTCATTGTGACAGACTTGTGCAGGAATAGCCCTGGCCCAGGGCCCCTGCCTTTAAATCACCTGCAGATGGAGGTAGGAGGACAGGCAGGGACTGTCCTCTGCTGGGCTGGGAGGGACTGAGAGATGGAGAGACAGCCACAAGCTGCTCTGAGGAAACCTCAGGAGAGCTTTTGGACTCTCATTTTCAAAACCGGGGGCTCAAATCCAATTTCTAGGTTTGGGGTTGGGAGGATGCTCCACATCCCGTGGTTTCTGCTGAGCCCTCTCAGGGCTCCTGACCCTCCCTGGGGGGTCCCCAAGATGGGAGTCTTCAGCCTCTGCCCCTCTTCCCCTGTGGCCATGGGGGTCCTGTGGCCCCTCCTCCCTCCATGGCCATGGGGGTTTCCTGTCCCTCCTCCCTCCATGGCCATGGGGGTTTCCTGTCCCTCCTCCCTCCATGGCCATGGGGGTTTCCTGTCCCTGCTCACTCCATGGCCATGGGGGTTTCCTGTCCCTCCTCCCTCCATGGCCATGGGGGTTTCCTGTCCCTCCTCCCTCCATGGCCATGGGGGTCCCCTGTCCCTGCTCAATCCATGGCCATGGGGGTCCCCTGTCCCTCCTCCCTCCATGGCCATGGGGGTCCCCTGTCCCTCCTCCCTCCATGGCCGTGGGGGTTTCCTGTCCCTGCTCACTCCATGGCCACAGGAGTCCCCTGTCCCTCCTCACCCATCGATGTCAGCTGTCTCCACGTAGCACAGGCTGCTGGGCTCGGAGCTGCACAGCAAGAGCATGTCAGCCTTGAGGAGCAAACAGGGGGAGAGCAGCAGGGTGAGCCCCTCGCTCCTCACCAACCCACCCTGGTGCCCAGCCAGCCCCGCACTCACCGGCACGAAGCTCTCCTTGTGCAGCCGGACGATGTCCCCGACGCGGATGTCACACCACCTCTGCCGCTGGAAGCTGCGGGAGAATTTGGGGACACATTTTGGGCCTTGCAGAGGAGAGGGAATGAGGGTGTGGGTGTTTCTGCCCATGTCTGTCCCAGATTCCTGGAGGAATGGGGTCTCCAGGTGCCTGTGCCACCGCAGTGACCTCCCAGCTGCAGGACTGAAGGGTGGCTGAGCACTGAGGGTGGCACAGGAGCCACCTGTCACATCCATAGCTCAGGAGACAGGGACCTCCCAGCACATCACAGCAAAGGGGGCTTTTTGGGAGCTGTTGTCCATGGCTGGAGCATGATCATCCCTACAGGGGAATAGCTGGACCTGCAGCAGGTCTGGGGGTGATGGGTGTGCAGAGCAGGGACAGTCCCACCAAACCCCTCCTCAGCTCCTCAAGGGTTCTCAGCACTTCAGATGAAGGGAAGGGAAGTTCTGGCCAGGTGGGGGTTGGTCTCTTCTCCCAGGCACTCAGCAATAGGACAAGGGGGCATGATGGGCTCAAGCTCTGCCAGGGGAAATTTAAGTTGGAGATCAGAAGAAAATTCTGTGCAGAGAGAGTGCTCAGGCATTGGAATGGGCTGCCCAGAGAGGGGGTGGATTCCCCATCCCTGGAGGTTTTTAAACTGAGCTTGGCCGTGGCACTGAGTGCCATGATCTGGTAAAGGGACTGGAGTTGGACCAAGGGTTGGACTTGATGATCTCGGAGGTCTTTTCCAACCCAGTCTGTTCTGTGATTCTCAGATCCATTGATCCACAATGTGGCAAACACAGGTACAGCTTCCCAAAGCTCCTCACCTCCTCCCAGACAGGATGTCACAGGGTCTGCTGTTGATGTTCCTGTCACTTTGGTGACGGCCCTGCACAGAGGGGACAAAAAGGGGCCAAAGGAAAGGGGTGGCACATGTCAGACTCCTCTGTCCCACCAACACGCCCCCCTGAATGCCACCACCTGCCCCCTCAGCCTCCTCAGCCCTAGGGGAGTGATCAGAAGATGTGGTTCTGATGAACAGAGACTCTGAATTCCCCTCAGGTGACTCTGGGGACCTGACTGGCAATAAAATCAATGGTTAAGGTTTTAAAGATGCCACACATGGTGGTCTGGACCCCGAGGAAAGCACTCAGGGGGTCACATCCTTCCCAAGGGAAAATACACAGGTGATTTGGATGTCGTGGAGTTGGTGATGCCTCAGGAATGATGAATGTTGGTGACTCCTGAGCTCCTCAGTGCAGCTTAGAGCCAGGACCCCCTCCAGGCCCCACATCCCCCCCAAACTCACGATGTCATCAATGAGGTCCCGCAGGCCCCGGATGAGCAGGAGGCAGCCCAGGGGGAACAGCAGAGTGTACCAGGGCAGTGTGGAGATCTCAGGGAAGGTCTAGAGAGGGACAATTTGACACCATGACACGACTTTCATCCCACCTTGGGACACCTGAGGTGACTGAGCAACTCCACCTCTCTCCCCATCCAGCACCTGAGGGTGGCAGGAACCATCTCAGGAGCATCAAATCAACATCTCTGTCTACAAAGAACTGGTTCATTTTGACTTCCACCTCTTTTTGAAAGGGAATGTGTGAAATGTATGGTGGGTCTCTGAGTCTGGAGAGCTGGATTTCTATCTTGGTGATCTAAATGAATTTCATGGAATCCCAGACTGGTTTGGGTTGGGAGGGACCTTAAAACCCATTCAGTGCCACCCCCTGCCCTGGGCAGGTACACCTTGCACTAAACCAGGCTGCTGCAAGCCCTGTCCAACCTGGCCTTGGACACTCCCAGGGATGGGCCAGCCACAGCTTCTCTGGGCACCCTGTGCCAGGGCCTGCCCACCCTCATAGGGAAGAATTTCTTCCCAATATCCAATCTATCCCTGCCCTCTGGCAGTGGGAAGCCATTCCCCTTGTCCTGTCCCTCCATCCCTTGTTCCAGGTCCCTCTCCAGCTCTCCTGGAGCCCCTTTAGGCACTGGAAGGGGCTCTCAGGTCTCCCTGGAGCCTTCCCTTCTCCAGCTGAACACCCCCAGCTCTCCCACCCTGGCTCTAGAGCAGAGGGGAGTCCAGCCCTGGGATCATCTCCGTGGCCTCCTCTGGACTCTTCAGCAGCTCCACGTACTTCTGCTGCTGGGAAACTTTAATAACCAAATTTAACGTAGGTTAAACCCCTCCCAGTTCATGAAAGGGACTGAAAACCACGGAAAAGCAACATCCTCAGAAATATTTTAGCCCCAAGTTCCGTTTCTGAGCTCCAGAGAACCCTCCTTTGCAGACACCCCTCTGTCACTCACCCTTCCCTTGGTTTCCATCTCACCTGCAAGAGGATGACAAAGACAAAGTAGATGTTGGCCATCCTGTGAAACTGCTCATAGAGGTTCAGGGGCAGGAAGGTGAGGAGGTTGTACTTGGCTGTTTTGATGGCATTGCCCTGCAGAGGAAAGGCAGGTCACAGCCTCAGCAGGGACTGGCCACAGGACATCAAGGATCTGCTCTATAAATCCTAAAGTGTTCTGATGTTTCTGGGACTTTTCGTTTCTAGGACTTTCCATTTCTAAGAATTTTCATTTCTAGGACTTTTCATTTCTAGGACTTCTCATGGCATAAGAGATGCCTTTAACAATGACTAAAGCTATGGTGGAAAAGGGATTTATTAGAGCAAAGGGCCACAGAAAATTGAAATAAAATATTTTGCTTCTGATCATCTAAAGCCCAACCAACTGACCTCAACTAGATGGTCATCATTTAGCTGCAAAACAAAGAGATCTGGTTTTATTTAATCAGAACTCTGAAAAGTCTTTTTATTGGACTGTCAGACTAAAGAAGTTTTCTTCACACAGTTGTGCTCCTTGTCTGGGAGTTCTGGGGGGCACTGGGGGGCACTGGGGGCACCAGGCACAAGGGAGCAGGCCCTTTCCTCACTGAGGCTGTGGATGTGACTCCCCACCCCACTGGAGACCCCTCTGGAGCATCCCTGCCGTGACCACCCCAACCACCACGGGCTCAGGACTGGGGGGCTGGGGAAGGGAGTGGCCCAGGCTGGCCTGGGTGGGCTCACCCTGTACTTCTTCTTGTTCAGACAGAAGGTAAATCTCCTCTTGGACTGTGTGTGGAACCGCTGGTCGTTGGCCCTCACCTCCCATGTGAAAGCTGGAGAAGCAAAGGGACACCACCAGCTCCACCAGAGCCAGGCCCTGCCAGGAGCTCCTGAGGGCACCAGGACTGCTGATGGTGCCACTGGGCTCACAGTGACCCAGGGGTGGGGTGGGATTTCCAGTTTGGGATGTGCTGCTGGAGGCTCATCTGGGACAGAGCTGGACCTTGGGGTCAGCTGAGTGACAGAGCAGGAGACCAGAACCTTCCAGAGATGTGGCACCACTGCCCACGCTCCCCATGGAGCCTCAGGCTCACCCTTTGGGCTCAAGGTTTGGTGTGGAGGTACTCAGGCCAGGTGCAGGATGAGTCCCCCAAGCGCAGCCTTTGCTGCTCTGAAGTCCTGCTCATTCCTATCCTCATTTCACTTTTGCTATCCCAGATCTTGCTCTCCCAATATTTTGCAGATCCTGCCAAGCAGGGAACACCCAGCAATGACCCCAACACCTGCCCCCCAGGTGCCATTCCATCCTCCCCCCAGATCTGCTTCTTCCCCACCTCACAACCCTCTCCCACATTCAACTTTCTCTTAAACAGCCTAAAAAAAGGAGAACCCCCCAAACCACACCAGGGCACACTGACCTGGCAGCTGCTTCTCCCCACATGGGCAGCCGGGGTCCTGCTCAGCCATGGTGGCCCCACTGCCAGGATCTGGGAACAAGGACAACCACATATGTCTGAACTGCTGAGCAACCACAGTGGGATCCCACTGGGATGCTGTGGCCTCCCAAAGCTGGGCAGGGCAGGGAAGGGACACTCTTCCAAGCAGCCTCTGCCCAATCTCAGCTGCCTGTGACAACTCCAAGACATTCTTCCCCTCTGAGGAAGTCCTGGGAAATCATTTGAAGTGGTGGTGAGGAGCTGGAGCTCTCCCTGTGCCCTTCAATCAGTGACAACATTTCCCTTACTCTTGGTGGCTCCTGACCTTCCTGCAGGGATGGGGGGGACATTAATTAATGTTTGTGAAGTGCTTTGTGATCCTTACATGAAAGGAAGCAGTGAGGGATAAAGCATTAATTAACTTATTATTAAATAATCCCACCAGAAATCTGTCCCTGCCATTATTTCTTATCTCACTTCTTTGATCATGGCTTTTTTCCCATCCTTTTACTGAAGTATCTCCCTCTCTCTTGCTCCTCATGGATATTGGTTTTCTCCAACATGGGCTGCTGCCCCAAGAAGCTTACAGATGCCACTAGCTGGGCACCCATCCTCGTCCCAGGTCACCTCATCCTGGGTCACTTCATCCTGGCTCATATCCCAGGTCAGAGATCCTGAACTCCACCTGGGGCAGCACCTGGGCCCCTGCAGCCAAGAAAAACCTTTGATCCACAACATCATCGCTCTTCACCCCCAAGGACTTGGCCTTTGCCACTGTCCTTGGATCCTACGTGGCACCAGAGCTCACACAGAGACTGGTTTGGGTTGGAAGGGATCTCAAAGCCCATCCAGTCCCACCCCCTGCCAAGGGCAGGGACACCTCCCACCAGCCCAGGTTGTTCCAAGCCCCATCCAGCCTGGCCTTGGACACTTCCAGGGATGGATCAGCCACAGCAAGGTTGGCAAGGCTGCCCCACAATATTTGGGACCCAGGTCTGAGGAGGAAGGGAGGGTTGCAGGAGCTGCTGTGTGTGGTGGGACACCCGTATTGCATGTCATGGCTCCCACTGTCACCTGTCTCACAAGTGACAGGGAGTGGGAAGCACAGGGACACCTGGAGGGGTGAGATTTCTTCTGTACAGAGAGGCCACAGAGGTCCCTGGTCCCCACACTGGCCCTTCCCACATTCCTTAGGCAAAATAGGATTTGACACAGGAATGCCAATCTCCGCATCTTCCCTCTGCTGTGACCCCACTCGTGTCCTTGTCCTGGGGACCTTTCCCTGCAGACACACAGTCCTGGGCTGGATCTGGTTGGAGAGGGACAAAGCAGGGACACCAAACCCCTCCATGCCCAGCTCCTGGCAGGCACATTTCCCTGCCTTCTCCTGGCAGACGGATGAGCTCCCCTGACCACACAGGTCCCTTCATCCTCAGGGACCACAAACAGGCCAAGGGATCCAGGCTCATTGGAGGCACCTGCTCCAAGGGGAAAATCCAGCAGGAGACAAGACAAACCTCAGGGTATCCAGAATGGAGAACACTGAACCATCTGCTCCCATCCCTCCCAGCCAGTGCCCCTTGGTTTGTACTGGGGAGGTGACAATCCCTGCCCTGAGCCCATCCCTGCAAGTGTCCAAGGCCAGGTTGGACAAGGCTTGGAGGAACCTGGGCTGGTGGAAGGTGTCCCTGCCCATGGCAGGGGTGGGATGAGATGGGCCTTAAGGTTCCTCCCACCCCAAACCATTCCAAGGTTCTACCCATGAACACTCAGGGTAGAGCCAGGGATGGCAGCAGGAGTCAGTCCTGAGCCTCCACCTCCAGCCAAGCTTGTGGTGATGAGGCAGGTCCAGATTCAAGCCTGGAAGTCCATGGTCAGGATGACAAAGGGGACAAAGGCCAAGATGAGGCATAGCTTGTCCTCTGGGACAAGACAGCCCCAAGCCAGGGGTAGAGGACTTGGCACAGGTGTGTGGCCAAGCTGGAGACAGACCCACCTACTTGGGGGCTTGATCTAGAACTGCCCTAAGGGCTGATCTTCCTGGGTGATGGGTGAGGTCCCAGTGGGGCTGCTCAGGGCATTAATGGCTGTTTGTGCCCTCAGGGCCCTGGCCCTTGGCTCAAAGCACCTTCTGACCTTGCTCCTTACTCCAGGACACCAGCAGTAAAGGTGAGGCTGCCAGTGAGGGTGCCAGGGTGTTTTCCTGGGCTCTCTCCTTCCAGACCAGCAATGGCAGGATCAGCTCAGACAAAGGGTCAGATCCTGCCCTGAGTCCCACCAAGATATGTGGTAAGACCTGGATTTGTCTGTGGTTGTCCTGGTCCCTCTTGTGCTCAGGATCAGGCCTGAAGGTGATGATCCATCATGTCCCCACCATGCCTGGCATCCCTGAGCCCCACTGTACCCAGTAAGGCTCAGTGGCTCCAAAGTGTCCCTGTTCCCAAACAGTGCCAAAAAAACCCACGGCTTATTGGGCACTTGCACTTGGCAGATGTGGGACACTCCATGCACAAGCAGTTGGGAAAGCTCCTCTTGTGGGGCCCAGAGCAGGGTGAGAGGGGGAAAAAGGTGATTCAAAGCAGTTGAAAATTAATTGCAAGGAGGTATCCAAGAAACCCGAGTTCCAAGAAAGCTCTCAACAAACCACACTCATCGCCTCAATAATTAGAAATAAACCCTGTGCTTCGGGGAGGCAGGAACAGGCTGGGAGTGGGTGCCAGGGCTCCCTGCCAGCCCCAGCCATATGGGCTGGTAGCCAGACCCTGCACTGGCCCCAGCCTGGAGCTCCCTGGGGCCAGGGAGGGTGCAGGACACCCTCTGACCACTGCCCCAACCTCAGCGAGCCCTGCAGTGATTTCATAACCCTCCAACTCAACCTTCCAACTCAGTGCCAGGACAAACCAGCTGGTCCATCCAGCCTGGCAGGGATTGTCCCATCCCTCTGGTCCTTGAGGCCTCTGCTTACAAAGAGCCTCAAGGTGCTGCCAGGTGCTAACGAGACCCAAAGCAGGGCTTCCTCACTACAAAAACGTCATTCTGGGCTATTGCAGGTTTGTGAGGCTCAGCAAAAGTCGGTTTTAAGCAGGGCTGGGCTCTGCGCCATGAGGGTTTGGCCCGGGATGGTGCAACACGTGGAGATTTATGTCCCTGCTGATCCCACCCGCGGCCACGGGGCTTGTGGGGCCGTTTTGTTCCTGAAAGCACCGGATCAGTGTGGGGCTGTTGCTCAGCGCAGGAATTAGTGCGAGCCGTGCTGGGCACCCTGGGGAGATCGGGCACAGGCAGTGCCGCACCGGGGGATCCCGGTCAGCCTCCTGCCCTCCCGCTGCTTCCCACACAAAAACCAGGAGCGACGGGACCAGCCTGGCCCTCCGTTCCTTCCTCGGTGTTGGCACCGTGACCATCCCCCTGGGCGCTGCTGTTGTTTACCTGATCCCAAAGTCTCTGATCCCCAGGCTGGGGACTCCCCCACCGCCAGTCCCGGGTCTGCCCGTGACATCCATCGCGACAGCCGACAGTGGCAGCGACACAGGGCAGGCCGAGCAGGTGGGTAGGTGCCTCCTGCTGCCCCGTCACTCCGGAAACGCCCCCGCGCTGGTGCATCACGGCTCATTAAAAGCCTCTCGGGGTTTATTTCCCCACTGCAGGGACGTGCCCGAGCCATGAGTTTCCCTCCTGTCGCCCTGTTTTTTTCACCCTCTTTGATGTGGTTTCAGGTGAAAAGGCGGCTCGGCCAGTCCCAAAACTTGGCAGTGCCCAGCATCCCACGGCAGCATCCTCAGGGGGGGCTGCCCAGGGTACCACCCTCCTCCCCGGGGCAGCTTCCCGGGGAGCCCCAGACCTGCCAGCCACGACCCCCCGCAGCACTCGCAGCACCCGCTGCCCCAGGGTGGGTGGGTGGGTGGTCGGTGCCACCCGGCTGTCCCCGCGGTCCCTGTACCTGCGCCGGTCCCCGTCTCCGGCCAGCGCCGCGCTCCTGCCACCTCGTCCCGGGCGGGACTGCTGCCACCCGCCCTGCCCCACGCGGGGACAGCCCCTGCCACACCTCCAGCCCCGGCTCCGCAGGGACCTGCTCGCTCTCCCCTCCTCCCTGTCCCTGCCCGTGCCCGCACACCCCGGCCGGGCACCCCCGGCTGCCTCTCTCGCTGCCCGGATTGATTGTCGGGGCTTAAAACAACCCGAGCCGTTCCCGTGGGATCCGCCACACGTGGTGTCACGGTCAGGGGGTCCTGCTGGGCAGGCAGGGGGTCCCAAACTGGGTGCCAGGGGCAGCAGATGGGCACGAGCATCCCCAGGGCAGAGACCAGCAGGTCTGGGCAGCTGAACTGGTCTCACTGGGGAGCACTGGTATCCCCTGCGCTCCCGGGCTCTGGCAGCAGCTCGACGGGGCTCGGGCCGTGCCTTGAATGCCCTGGAAAGTGGGAGAAGGGGCAGAAGGAAAAGGCTCGGGACCTCCAGGCAGTGTCGGCAGTGGGAGAGTGAACCGGGCTGGGGACAGAAGCTACCCCGGCTGGGGACAGAAGAGACCCCGGCTGGTGCAGAGGCGAACTCGGCTGGGAACAGAGGCTAACTCGGCTGGGACAGAGGCGAACTCGACTGGGGACAGAGGCCACCCCGGCTGGGGACAGAGGCCACCCCGGCTGGGACAGAGGCCACCCCGGCTGGGACAGAGGCGAACTGGGCTGGGGTCAGAGGCGAACTCGACTGGGGACAGAGGCCACCCCGGCTGGGGACAGAGGCCACCCGATCAGCGACGGCCCCACAGCCGGCCCGGTGCCTGCCCCGTGTCCCGCACTCCTCCCGCACCTCCGCAGTGCTCCCGCCTTCCCCAGTGCTGCATTAATTGCTGCCTGTAATTAACGGTGGGGACCCGGAGGCGATTGCCCAGCGCCGGCCCCACGGTCCGTAAGGCTTTTACTGTGCGGGCAGGAACGACTCCCTCGAGCTCCATGAACAGCACCCACTGTGTCCCCATGTCCCCACGTCCCCATACATGTTCTTATGTCCCTGTGTTCTCATACATGTCCTTGTACCCCCATGTCCCCATACGTGTCCCCGTGTCTCTGTGTCCTCCTGTCTGCACACATGTTCCTGTGTTCCCCTGTCCCCATGTCCCTATTCATGTCATGTTCCCATGTCCCCATATGTTTCCCCATGTCCCTGGGTCATAATATATGTCCCCATGTCCCCTGTCCCAATGTCCCCATGTGTGTCCTTATGTTTCCATAAGTGTCCCCACATGCCCATATGTCTCCCCATGTCCCTATGTCCCC
Source organism: Pithys albifrons albifrons (assembly GCF_047495875.1). Classification (NCBI taxonomy): domain Eukaryota; kingdom Metazoa; phylum Chordata; class Aves; order Passeriformes; family Thamnophilidae; genus Pithys; species Pithys albifrons. Next base: position 5,361,177 of record NC_092484.1, read on the forward strand.
TTGTCCCCATTCATATCCCCATTATCCCTGTAAGTGTCTCCATGTCCCCATACACGGCCCCATGTCCCCATGTCCCGATATGTCATCATGTCCCCACGCTCCCATGTCCCCAGACATATTCACACATCTGTCTCCCCATGTCCCCACGCATGTTCCTATGTCCCCATAAGTGTCCCCATACTTCTCCTTGTGTCCGTGTCTCCGTGTCCCCATACATATCCTCACCATGTCCCCATACATATCCTCACCATGTCCCCATATGTGTCCCCATGTCCCCATATGTGTCCCTGTGTCCTTATGTCTGCAAACATGTTCCCACGGCCCCCTGTCCCCATGTCCCTGTTCATGTCCTCATGTTCCCATAAGTGTTCCCATGTTGCCACATGTCCCTCTATTTCCCCATACATGTCCCCATGTCCCCTTGTCTCCATATCCCTGTAAGTGTCCCTGTTCCCATATGTGTTCTCATGTCCATGTGTCCTCATGTCCCCAGATATGTCCTCATGTCCCCATAAGTGTCCCCATACATATCACTATGGCCCCATGGCCCCATATGTCATCAAGCCCCCATGCTCTCATGTCCCCATACATATTCATGTCTGTGCCCCCATGTCCCCACACATGTTCCCATGTCCCCACACATGTTCTCATGTCCCCATAAGTGTCCCCATACATCTCCCCATGTCCCTGTGTCTCCCTGTACCCACAGATATCCCCACCATGTCCCCATACGTGTCCCCATGTCCCCACAGTGCTTGGGTGACAGTGGCAGCACCTGATCTGTGCCAATGGGGGCAGATTTGGGCGCATCCCCACCCTGAGTTGCTCCTCACCTCCTGAAAAAGGAGGGAAAAGCCTCTCCCAGGCCTTGCCCAAGGGGCTGGTTCCGTAATGAGCCAAATATACAAATTGTTGTTCACTGTCACAGGAGGCTGGTGATGGTGACACATAACCACAGTGGCTTCTGAGAGGGGTACAGCTCGAGGTGTGGAGCAGGATGGGACATTTGGGATGGTCTGAGAGAAAGCCAGTGGAGAGAACAGGCATGGCCAGAGTGGGGCTGGACTGGGGAGTCCTGAAATCAGGAGTTGGGAGGGACCTTAAAGCCCATCTCATTCCACCCCCTGCCATGGGCAGGGACACTTCCCACTGTTCCAGGTTGCTCCAAGCTCCTTCTCCCTCCCCTCCCTGAGCCCATCACCTGCCTGTCATCCCTGCTCTCTCCCACAGCGATCTCTGGTGGATCCAGGAGGAAGAATCTCTGGCCCTGGAGCAGCATTCACAAGGAAATTCAATGTTCTGGCCCTGATCTGCCGTGTCCCACCCTCTGCTCCCTCTGTGCCGGCGGCACGAGCAGCACCAGGTCCTGCCAACCCCTCAGTGGGCACTGGCACCGTTGGGAAGGGCCAGTGGCCCCCTGGGCACAGCAGGGACAGGCCCCAAACCACTCGCTGCTTCCGGCAGCAACGGGCCGGATTTGGAGGAAGGAAAGGGATTGCCACATCCCACCCCTGTGCCCCCCTGGTTTTGGGCACCCAAGAACCCACAATGCCAGCAGAGAGCGGCCGAGGTCACCCTGGTGATGGGGGCAGTGACATTTCACCAATCAATCGCCCCCTGCAATTAGTGACACACACCCCTCCCCGTGCAATTAAGTGAGCACTGGGAGGCCAGGGCAGGAGATGCTCCTGGAGCACCCCCGTGGCTGTCCCAGATTGTCCCCTCTCCTGCAACCACAATAACTGTTCCAGCTCATCCCCTATCCTGTCACTCCAGTGGCTGTCTCAGCTTGTCCCCTCTCCTGCAACCACAATGGCTGCACCATCTTGTCCCCTCTTCTGCAACCACAATGGCTGTACCATCTTGTCACCTCTCCTGCCACCCAATGGCTGTCCCAGTTGTCCCCTCTCCTGTTCCCCAGTGGCTGTCCCAGTTGTCCCCTCTCCTGTTCCCCAGTGGCTGTCCCAGTGCATCCATCCCCTCTCCTGTCACCCCAGTGACTGTCCCAGTGCGTCCATCCCCACCCCAGTGTCTGTCTCAGCACATCCATCCTCCCCCCAGTGGCTGTCCCAGTGCACCCACCTCTGTCCTGCCACCCCAGTGGTGCAGAAGCCCCTGGTGGGAGCTGCCTCTGGCAGACCCTGCTCTCACAGGGAAGAGTTAAACCTTCAGTGGCCTTTCCCACTCCTTGAGCAGCTCCAGGTGCCTGTTCCAAGTGGCCGAGCAGCTACAAAGCCCCACTTGTTTGGGGAAAATAATAATAACAATTTAGGAGCATTTCCCTGCAGGACAGGGGTTGTTTCTCAGCCTGGAGCAGCTTCAGCCTCCAGCTGGCCCCTCCCAGACTCCCCGTTGTGTCCCAAACTTGGGTCCGGAGGTGGTGGCAGAAGTGAGTGGTGCCCTCAGCACTCACCTCCAGCACCCAAAAACTCCCCTCCCAAAACCTGCACAACCAGTTGCCGATGCCCTTCCTCCTGCTCTTTGCACCCTCCTCTTCCACCTCCTCCCCTGTTCCAGCTACCCCTCAGCCCCCACAGACCAGGGCAGGGCACAGGGCTGGGCACTGATACTGCCCCTGTCTCCTGCCCACCACCAGCCTCTGCTCCCCAGTCTGGCCAGTTCCCCCCTCTCACTGGTGGCTGGAGGGTGCAGGTGGACTCTGGTCACTGTAGTGACATGAGTGTCACTCACCTCCCCCTGGGGCAGGTTTAGGGCTGGGGACAAGGACTGCCATGTCTGGGCAGAGCCACAGCCCCCCTGCACTGCACTGTGGGGGCACAGGGACAGAGAGGGGACACAGGGACAGTGAGGGGGCACAGGAACAAGGAGGGGGCGGAGGGACAAGGAGGGGACAGAGGGACAAGGAGGGGGCACAGGGCTATGGAGGGGGCACAGAGACAGGGAGGGGGCACAGAGACAGGGAGGGGGCACAGAGACAGGGAGGGGGCACAGAGACAGGGAGGGGGCACAGGTTGCTCCAAGCCCCATAAAGCCTGGCCTTGTGTCCATCTGTCCCGTCCGCATGTCTTGGCTGCTCCTCAGGGATCAGGGCTCTCCTAATCCTAAAAACCCCACCTGCCTCCACCCTCTACCCAGAGGAGACTCAGAGGGTCCCTGTCACCCTGCAGGCTCCAAAGCAGCACCGAAGCAAAGTGCTTTGGGCACCACACGTGTCCCCTGGTGTCACCTCCGGGTGTCAGTGCCCTTCCAGCACCCCTCCATGGCAGCAGGTGACCTGCAAAGGGGGGACACGGTGGGAGGACACGGTGGGAGGACAAGGCCCAGCCACCCGTAGGGGATGAGGTGGCACTGGGGGCTAATGCTGGAGCACCCAGTGCCCCAAAGGCTGGAGGAAGTGGCCGAGAACACGAGTCAGGTGTGACTTTCACAGCATCCTGAGCACCCCCTGCCACGGCGGAGCCATCAGCGGCCCGTTAAATAAAACACATTGCCAGTGAGGTCATCTAATGGGCCATTATTTCTTTATTTGAACTTTTTACCTTCACCTCTTCCTCTGTGCTGAATCAGCTCCTTCGCTTGGCACGTTAATTCCTGCCCCATTTGGCAGATTGATACGGGCTTTAGGGGAGCCTGGGCAGGGGGGGACGCTGAGGTTCCACTCCAGCTCCAGGACAGAGGCAGGAGGAGCCAGGACCCAGGAAGGGCTTGCAGGGCCAGGGCCCCCCTGGCACCCCCTCCTCGTGTCCTCCAGGGGTTGGGATGGGCCTTTGCAGCTGCCACTGGCACCAGTTCCCACCTTTTCCTCACGCTCCTCTGCTCCCCTGACTGCTGTTGGGGCACAGACCAGAGAGCTGGGAAAGGTGTGGGATCTGTGCAGAGCCCCTGGGGGGACCAGGAGGGATTAACAGCAGATACAAGTTGATCATGGAACAGTTTGAGTTGGAAGGAACCATAAAGCTCATCCAGTGCCACCCCCTGTCATGGGTAGGGACACCTTCCACCAGCCCAGGTTGCTCCAAGCCCTGTCCAACCTGGCCTTGGACACTCCCAGGGATGGGGCAGCCACAGCTGCTCTGGGCAACCTGTGCCAGGGCCTGCCCACCCTCTTGGCAAAGAATATTTCCCCAATATCCAGTCTATCCCTGCCCTCTGGCAGAGGAAGCCATTCCCTGTGTTCTGTCTCTCCATCTCTTGTCCCAAGTCCCTCTCCAGCTCTCCTGAAGCCCCTTTAGGCACTGGAAGGGGCTCTCAGGTCTCCCCAAAGCCTTGTCCAGGTGAACACCCCCAGCTCTCCCTGCCTGGCTCCAGAGCAGAGGGGAGTCCAGCCCTGGGATCATCTCTGTGGCCTCCTCTGGACTCTCCAGCAGCTCCATGTCCTCCTGCTGTTGTTCCCCAGAGCTGGAGGCAGCTCTGCAGGTGGGGTCTCACCTGAGGGGGGCAGAGGGGCAGAATCCCTCCTCCCCTAGTGACCCTGCTGTGGGGTCAGCCCAGGGCACAAGGGTTTTTGGGTGCCAACACGTGGCCAGGGCATGTGGAGCTTCTCATCCACCAACACCCCCAAGTCCTTCTCCCCAGGGCTGCCCTCCATGAGTTCATCTCCCAGTCTTTGCTCATGCCTGGGGCTGCCCAAATCCAGGTGCACTTGGACACGATGAACTCCCTCCTCCAGCTCGGGGTGTTCTAGGTAAGGCTGTCCAGGCCCTCCCAGCTCCAGGATGGCTCCAGCACTCCCCGATCCCGACCCAGCCACAGGCAGAGCAGTCCCAGACTCAGGAATGTGCATCTAGTCAACACCCTTTTATTAAAAACAATTACAAAAAGTTACAGGTTACAATCATTCTGTACAACCCAAACAGCTCCTGCCCCACCAAAGCCCTGGCTCTGCAGTGCCCTGGGGTGCCCAGAGGGCAGGGGGGGCAGGGGCAGGACTGGCTCTGACCACACCAGTGGTGTGGGCTGGACGTGGCTCTGCTTTCCCACAGACATTCCAGGAAACAGGGAACCTCCCTATACACCCCCCACTCCAAAAACCTCATTTTAGGGGGTCCTGGACTGTGGGGAAAGGAAGGGGAAGTGCTTGGAGGTCCCATGGCCTGGCAGGATTCCTGCCTGAAGGAATGTCCTGCCTCCCTCAGGCCCAGGGGGTGAGATCAAGCCAAGCAAGCAGCTCCCCTAGCAGGACACTGGGCCCATGTTGGGATGCTCCAGCTTTTCCTGGGAAGGAGCTGCTGAGGGAGGGCTGGAGAGCAGGGGCTGCCTGTCAAGGAACAGGGAACCCTCAGGGCAAGAGCCAGCCCTGAAACCTGCCATGGCTGCTGCAGGGACATTCCATGGCTGCAGCCAGGGCTGAAAATAAATGGGGCATAAACATGGGACAGGAGGCAGAGGCAGAACAAACCTTTCCTCCCCCGTGAGGAAGCACTGAACTATGTCTCTCCCACAGCCTGGGCAGGACCAGCACCATTCCCAGCAGGCCACGGGAGAGGGGGACAGGCCAAGGTGTCCCGAGGCTGCCTGGGGTGCAAACTCCATGGCAGGGGAAGGAGGGGCTGTAGAGCTGGATGTGGAGCACTGAGGGAGTGGCAGGGATTGCATTCCCAAAACCTGGGGCAAGAACAGGAACACAGACGGGCTCAGCAGGAACAGGAGCCTTTGCAGCCCCCACTTCTGGTGGCCCCAGGACAGCCTGCCAGAGAAGACACCTCCGAGGGCAGCAGAGGGATGGGGAGACCCTGCTAGATGTGCACAGAACAGCAGGACACCCCTGCCCGTGGCACAGAGCCCAGGCCATGCCCCCCACGGGGTGGGACAGGCCAGAGGACAAGCTGGGCACACACTGCACATCCCCAAACCCTGAGCCCAGTGCAGGTACAAAGGAGTGAGCAGGACATGGGTCCAGCAGCAACCAAAGCCCAACAGCTCTCTGGCCCCTCTGCCCCTCAGTGACACAGCCAGCCCATGCCAGGGCCACAGCAGCCACCACGGGACACAATTCCAGTGCCAGCAGGGAGGGTGAGGGGGTCACTGCTCTACAAGGGGGAGAAGCTGCTGCCTGAGCTCAGCTGAGAGACCCCCTCGATGGGGACTGTCCCACTCAGCTCTGCTGGCCCCTGACAGCACCAGTCTGGGTGGAGGGACAACCAGTGCCACCCAGTCTGCCAGAGCTTCTGCCCAGTCACACCAGTGTGACAGTCACACACAGCTGCTTTTCTTCAGGGGCCACACAGGCCACGACTGGGTCCTCTGCTCTTCTGAAACATTTAACATGTAAACCAGTTTAAAAGAAGAATTTTTACCTATTGCTTTAGCTCTTGCCTGCACTGAGTCCTTGCATGAGGAACAGGCTGGTGGGGAGCCCTTGGGTACAATCTCAGCTGCACCCCAGTCTCCCCAAACCCCTGATCCCTACACACAAGCTCACTGGGGACCTGCTGGAAGCTCAGGGTTGAGGAAGGACAGCCTGTCCTGCCCTGCAGTGCCAGAGTGCCTGCTCTGCTCCCCTGGCACCTGCAGGTGCTGCCTGGCTCTGGGAGCTTTGTCCCTTCCTCGCTGTCCCTGCATCACCACGTGGCTCCCTGAGGTCTGGGCAAGGTGTGACACCCATGGTTTCCCTGCAGAAACAGGTGCCAGCCAGCCCCCAGTGAGGAGATCACCTGGGTCACAGCAGGTGGCAACTCCCCAGTCCCACTTCATTCCTCTCCCAGCTCCCTCTCCAGCAGCTCTGCAGAGGGACTGCACCAGGATCTCTGCTCAGGTCCTCAGTCCTTGGCTCTTGCTCCCCAGTCACACACCAATTATGCAATCCACTCACTTACAGCTTCCTGTTCAACCTTCTTCCATCTTCCCCATCTCCAAACATTGCAGGAATCAACCAGCTTTGGAGTAGAGGCAATTGAAGTTTCACTTGGAAAAAAAAAGTACAAGATCTACCTTTAACTGAACCAAAATGATCCTTCTGCACATATCCAACCTACCTCTACAAGCTTCTCCTAGGAACCAAGAGGTTCTCTCTGGCTGTGCTACTCAAAACCACCTTGCTAGGCCCACAGGACCAGAGAATCCCTCAGGTGGAGCACAAGGATCCAAGAGCCCCTGCCTGGGCACAGGGACCTGCAGGTGTGAGCTGGGGCAGTGAGCTGTCCCCGCAGCAGTGCAGGAGTGCCCTGGGCACTGGGAGAGCTGGGGATGGTGAGCATGCTGCTGTGCATGGGTGGACAGTGTGACTCTGGGCATTTATTGCATTGCTTCATGAGGTGCAGGAGGAACAGGAGGGACACAGCGCCAGTCACCGCTTCACTTTGGCGTCCTCCTTGATCTTCCACACCATCAGCTCCATGCAGGCCCTGGCGTCCTCACTGGAGTCGTGTCCTTCCACTGGGGACACAAACACAAAGGTGGCCATGACCCCTCTGCTGCACATGGAATCACAACATCATTTAGGCTGGAAAAGCCCTCCAAGACCATCAGGCCCAACCTCCCACAGAACCTCACTGTGGCTACCAATCCCTATGACACAGGGCCACCTCTGCTGCTTTCATGAACACTGCCAAGGATGGTGATTGCACCACTGCCCTGGGGAGTCTGTACCAGTGCCTGACCACTCCCTCAGTGAAGAAATTTTTCCCAATATCCAACCTGAGTCTGCCCTGGCGCCTCAAGGTTTGAATCCATTTCCCCTTGTCCTGTCCCTGTTCACTGGAGCAGAGCCTGACCTACCCTGGCTCCCCCCTCCTGTCAGGAAGTTTGGAAGAGCAAGAAGGTCCCCCCTGAACCTCCTTTTCTCCAGGCTGAGCCCCCCCCAGCTCCCTCAGCTGCTTCTGGTGCTCCAGCCCGTTCCCCAGCTCCATTCCCTCCTCTGGACACACTTCAGCCCCTCAAGTCTTTCTGGTCAGCAGGAGCCCAGAACTGACCCCAGGATTTGAGGTGGGACCTCAGCAGTGCCCAGCACAGGGGGACAGTCCCTGCCCTGGTCAGGGAAGGCAGGAAGGAACTGGCCACACTTCACAGGAAAGTCAATCTCAGGTGACCACAGAAAGAAGGGAGGGCAGGACCTGGCCTGGGCAGAGCCACCCCTGCCCTTCTCACTCCATTTCCTTGGTCCCTACTTGGCACAGGGAAGGAATCAGCGAGCACTGCACCCTCAAAACAGGGGTCACCCTATAACTGTGTGTGGCAGAGAGTCCGTATGCTGCAATATTCCCAGCTTCTGCCCGGGCAAAACAGCTTAGGAGCAGGAGGAAGAGAGCAGAGGAAGGCAGAGCCAGGGACCCCTGGTGCTCACCGTTGTCCTGGATGATGCGCTTGAGGTAGTCGGCCATGAGTGTGCGCAGGGCCCGCTTGTAGGGCAGCCCCAGGCGGTGGGGGAACACAATGGCCGTGTCCACCACGGTGCTGTGGATCAGCTGCAGGCAGGAGGGGACACCAGGGTTACTGCCCCACAGGGTTATTGTCCACAGGGTTATTGCCCCACAGGGTTAATGCCCCACAGAGGTACTGCCCCACAGGGTTATTGCCCCATTCCTACACGGATTGACCAACCCTCCGGTCAGGGCTGTCGGCAACTTCCAACCCAACCAGTCTGGCAAGAGGCTGTGGCTGGGAGAAGGGTGACTTCCCCTTGGAGGGTACCCTGCCAGCCACACACCTGCCCCCAAAGCCCTGCCCGTCCCACATTCAAGGCAGCAGATTCAGGGCTGACTCACTTCATGTAACTCAGCAGGACAGGTCAATCCTTAACACCCCAGCCTGGAGAAGCTGGAATAACTGAGTCTCTCACAATTAAGAACTTAAACTGGGGAACCAGTTGCCTTCACAAGCTTGTAACAGCCTTTCAACTGCTCCTCAAGAAGCAGCAGCTTGATCTAGTGAGTGGCACCTCGCCCAGTGAGGGGCATCCTTGCCTATGGCAGGGGGTTGGAACTGATGATCTTTAAGGTCCCTTCCAACCCAAACCATCCTGAGACTCTGGGATTCTTAGATGTGGACAGAAGTGGAGAGGATGTGCAAGACTAAACTGCAGCTGACTCAGTACACACCACCTGCTGCTGCAGAACAGGCCCAATCTTCAGGGTGCAAAGCTCCCAAAATCCTCCCATCCCTTAGCAGTGAGTCAACAGGAGGCTTTTAATGAGCACTGCCTTAGCCAGGATGAGCTGGGACAGGGAGATCCCATCACTGAATCACAGAGAGTGCTTTGAGTTGGAAGGGATTTCCAACCTTCTGCCATGGGCAGGGACACCTTCCACCAGCCCAGGGTGCTCCAAGCCCCGTCCAACCTGGCCATGGACACTCCCAGGGATGGGGCAGCCACAGCTGCTCTGGGCAACCTGTGCCAGGGCCTGCCCACCCTCACAGGAAAGAATCACTTCCCAATATCCAATCTATCCCTGCCCTCTGGCAGTGGGAAGGCATTCCCTGTGTCCTGTCCTTCCATCCCTTGTTCCAAGTCCCTCTCCAGCTCTCCTGGAGCCCCTTTAGGCACTGGAAGGGACTCAAAGGTGTCCCTGGACCCTTCTCTTCCCAGCATTCCCAGCCTGGCTCCTTGGCAGAGGGACTCCAGCCCCCTAGTCTAATACTCCAGCCATGAAGTGACATCATGCTGGAGGAACTGGGGATGCTGACCAGAACCCTGCACCAGCGGGGTCTGGGCATGGCCAGGAAGCACCACCTGCCCAGGTCCATAATCACAGGGTAGGCTGACATTTTTTAACACTAATTTCTTACTCTCAGGCCAAGACAAGATTAATTCTTTGCTGTCAAGCACTTGTTCAGGGAGAGCTAAAGGAATGTGGATGAAGGCAATCCTACATCTTGAGTACAGGAGTAAAATGCAGAGTCTAAAAGACCAACCTGTGTGCCAGACCAAGAGAGAGCTCTGCACGTCTCAACACAGGATGGCTCTGACAGGACCCTGATAATCCCATCTCCTTGCCTGCCTCAACTCTTCTGGGGCACCAGCTAATATTGCAGGACAACCTGTAACTCCATCATTAACAGTTCCACAGCCCAGCTCCAAAAGTGCCCTGGAACAGCTGCACCTGAACAGAAACAACCTGCCACGCTCTTCAGAGTGTGAAACTGCCAACGTTAAGGATAATCTCTTCTGGGCTGCAGTCAGCTTTGGCACCACCCCAGGCACAATGGTAATTACTTATGTAGATCAGGAAGACTGAGGAAACAGGATAATAAAGCTTTAAATAAAACTTGAAGTGCTATCACCATTTGGAGCTGGCCAGGGCCATTAGCGAGATGTCAACTTTACTGCCACAGCCCTGAGCCATTAAAGCCTGACATCCACTGCCTGTCAGGCTCTGCTGGATGGCTCTGGCTCCTTCCCTTGGCACTGCCTGCAGTGCTGGGAGAAAATCAAGCCTCTCAGAGGCCAAGGCAGTCATCTCGAGCTGATAAAACTGTGAATGATGTTTTTGTGATGATGAAGCCTCTCCTGGGCTGGGAAAAAAGGGTGCCACGGAGAGGTAAAGCATTTCACAGGCATTTAAAGCCTCCTCTCTCTAGGCAGGGCTGTGGGCTGGCAGCCACAGCTGCTGCTGAAGGGGCTGTGGGATGAAGGATGGCTGGAGGAGGTTCTGGCTGTGAGCACAGAGCAAGGACTCATTCCTGTCTCCACCACAGTCTCTTAGTGGTCCTGGACAAGCCCCTGGGGTCCATGTGCAGAGGACAAGGGGAGGGGACAGACCTTCCTGGCAGGACAGCAGAGATGGCTGAGGGATGTGCAGACCAGATTGATGAGGGCCAGGCAGGAAAGAGAGAAAAAGGGTCAGAAAAGCTTGACCAAAGTAACACCACAAATCCCAGCAAAGCAGGCAGAGAACAGGACAACCATGGCAGGGGCGAAAGGGAAATGATTTGAGGTCAGTCACAGAATCATGGAATGGTTTGGGTGGGAAAGGACCTTAAAACTCATCTCATTCCTCCCTCTGTCATGGGCAGGAACACCTTCCACCAGAGCAGGGTGTTCAGACCCCCGTTCACCCCTGTCACCTCTAGACAGGTTTGTCACCCTGGGCAGCTACAGGCACTACAAGCTGGGGTGACACCATGAGTGACACATGAACTCACTACTGCACCACAGACAAGACCCCACCAGCTCAGAGATCAGATCTCCTGTGTCCTCCTGGTTCTTGGAAATAAACACTTCCTAAATTGCAAGGAGACACATAATCCAGAGGGAGATGTGAAGCCTACACACCAAGTGTCTTACCTTTAGTGCAAATAAGTCGCTTTCCAGGCTGTGCCCTATCAATATGGTGTCTGCACTGAACATGTTCAGGAGCACGGCCTGGACATCCCTCAGGGTGATGCTTGTGTTCTCCAGGTCCTCCTCTGTCACTCCTGAGAACCTGCAGGGCAAGAGGAGAGAGGTGGGTGTCCCTCACTGAGGGAACACCTCGAGGGCCCCGTGCACTGGTGGTCAGTGGAGTCTCAGCAAGCACTCCCAGCCATCCCTCCAAGCCCCTCCCAATAACACCCTCACTGGTGTCCTGGTCCTCACCTGGTGTTATAATCCACCACCTTGGAGTCTGGTTTGACGAAGGTGTCGTACACCACCTTCAGGTCCGAGTTGATCACAGTGACTCTTGTCAGCTCCAGCCCCTGCTTGGTGTAGCACTGCAAGGGACAGGGCAGGAGTGAGGAGGGGCACACACCAGCCAAGCCTGGCAGCCCCCTGGCTGTCCTGGCACCCTGCCTGCTCCAAACTGAGGTTTAAAGATAAGAAAGGCAAGGCAGAGGCTGGCACTGCCTTTTTGCCCACTGACATGGCTTAGGGTCAGATAGAGCCCTTCAGCCAAGAGCTGCAGCTCCCAAAATGCAGCACAGCTGGTGCAGAGAGGCCAGGCAGCAACACAGCTCAGGCTGTCCCCACATCAAATACAGCAAGCAGTAACAGCTAATTGGCATGAACAGGACCAATCTGATTTAGAATCCAGAGGAGAACAGAAAGGAGGAGGTCAGGAAGCAGAGCTTTCCTTCAGCCACTTGCATCCACACCCACAGCCTTCCCCAAAAAGCTTTGTTTTGACCCACCATTTCACAGTCTAAGGCATAGATCCCAGGGTACCCATCAGTTGTAGGCAGCTTCTCAAAAGTCTTCACAAAGCCATCCAGGCTCTCCTTTCTCCCATCATGAACGTGTTGCTTAAAGAAAAAAAGAAGTGGATGATTGTCAATGATAAGAACAACAATCCAAGAAGTCCACTTCAGTGAACCTCCACTTGAATAAAAAAAATATTTATCATTTCTAAATGTTAATGAGGAATAAGTTTTGCCTACAGTGGGCCTGAAAAGTTCACCACACCAGCAAACACAGCCATGTGCAACCCTAATTCCAAGGCCAAGCTGAGGTTTGGGTGGCATCATACTGACAGTGCAAGGAGGAGCAGGACATCACTGGGGACAAAGAGCTTTCAGTCTGGAGCAGAATTAGTCAGGAAGGGTCACACTGAGGTCTCACACTGATCTCACTGCAGCTCCTGGTTCCTGTGGCTGAGACATGCCCAGTGCAGGATTCCAATTCCAGGCATCCCTGTGTGGGCACCAGCACCAGGTGGAGATGCCACAAGAAACTGGTGTAACCGAGTACCAGAGCATGTCAAAGTGGGCATAAAATAAAAGGCACTGCATTCCAAATCCAGCCAGTTCAGACAAACAGGAGCTACAGCCCACAGCACATGAGGCAAGAGAGGGTATTTCCAACCACTTCTTATTCCCAGCTAAAGCTCTAAAGGTCAACAAGATCCAGCAGGAATACTCAGGGAGTGGTTTCACAAGTGGCTTAAGCCAATGCAAAGCTGAGCTGCTGTTGCAACAGGCACTCCCACGCTGCTCCACAGATCCCACCCCTGGTGATCCTGAGAGTTTTCCTTGCAGCAGGAGCTCTGAACTGGATGAAGTTTAAAGCGGAAGCAGGAACAGGTAATCAAGGGCAAGGCAGAGGCTGGGACTGCCCTTTTGCCCACTAACATGGTTTTGGGCCAGATTAACCTGCAGCACCACACTCAGGTGCCAGTCTCCCTCCCTTATGCCCCAGTGGCTTTTTGTTGTGTTTAAGTTTTGTCTGCCCCTAAATCTAAATGTAGTTTTGCACAACCACAGCAGCCTGGACACAGCCTCCTGCACCACGCTCAGAATCATGGAATCACAGAATCCTTGAGGCTGGAAAAGGCCTCCAAGACCCCAAAGATTATCAAGCCAACCCAGCACCACCACTAAAACATGTCCCCAAGTGCCACATCCACATGTTTGTTAAACACCTTCAGGAATGGTCATTCCACCACTGTCTGGGCAGCCTCTTCCAATGTTTTACAGTCCTTTCTGTGAAGAAATTTTTCCCAATATTCAACCTGAACCTTCCCTGGCACAACTTGAGGCCTTTTCCTCTTGTCCTGTCCCTGTTCCCTGGAGCAGAGCCCAACCCTCACCTGGCTCCCCCCTCCTGTCAGGGATTGCAGAGAGCAAGAAGGTCCCCCTTGAGCCTCTTTTTCTCCAGGCTGAGCCCCCCAGCTTCCTCAGCCACTCCTGCTGCTCCAGCCCCTTCCCCAGCTCCGTTCCCTTCTCTGGACACGCTCCAGCCTCTCAATGTCCTTCTGGTCATGAGGGGCTCAGAATTGACCCCAGGATTCAAGGGGTGGCCTCAGCAGTGCCCAGCACAGATCTCACCAGGAATCAAACTGTCCTGGTTTGTGCTGGGATTAAAGGCTGGAGAGGTGAGGAACTGAGGCCCTTGGAAAGCTGAAATGTGTAGGCAGAGGGGGAACCAGAGCAGGATTTGCATATTTTCCTGCACAGGTCAGTGCTGCAGGTGCAGCCAGAGCACAGGAACTGCATCATTTGAAGTTAATGAGGCAGCTGGGCCAACACTGAGGCCAATCTGTTCCTGGATCCAAAGACAGCACTCCTCAAAGGCCTCATGATTTGCTGCTTCCAGAAGCAAGAGGCCACACTTCTCCATCCTGCATCCATGGCATGGCTCCCACTGCTCTGCTGAAGGAATGGGCAGAGCACATCTGCAGCCAGAAGGCAGCAAACACTCCTCTCCCTTGTGGCCCGAGCCCTTCCCTCCCTCTGCAATACAGCAAAAACCCAGTCAGGGGTTTTTCTACACTGGCTTTTGTTCTGCTTCATCCCAGATCTTTCTGGCTGGGAGGGGGGCAGAGAAATTTGAGTGTTGTGTTCAGTTCTGGGCCCCACAGTTCAGGAAAGAGATTGAGGGGCTGGAGCGGGGCCGGAGAAGAGCAACAAGGCTGGAGAAGGGACTGGAGCACAAGTGCTGTGGGGAGAGGCTGAGGGAGCTGGGGGTGTTCAGCCTGGAGAAGAGGAGGCTCAGAGGTGACCTCAGCACTGTCTGGAACTGCCTGAAAGGATGTTGTAGCCAGGTGGGGGTTGGTCTCTTCTCCCAGGCACTCAGCAATAGGACAAGGGGGCACGATGGGCTCAAGCTCTGCCAGGGGAAATTGAACTTGGAGATCAGAAAGAAATTCTTTGCAGAGAGAGTGCTCAGGGATTGGAATGGGCTGCCCAGAGAGGGGGTGGATTCCCCATCCCTGGAGGTTTTTAAACTGAGATTTGCCATGATCTGGTAAAGGGACTGGAGTTGGACCAAGGGTTGGAGTCGATGATCTCGGAGGTCTTTTCCAACCCACTTGATTCTATGATGATTCTATGAAGTTGTTCCTGTTTTTCAGAGCAGAGAAGCAGCAGCCTGGAGTACCACAAAGAACAGCCACTCCAGGCCGGCAGCAGGAGAAGCAGCAGCAGCAGGAGCAGCACAGCTCCATCCTGCCATCTCCTGCCTCCCTTCCTAACTGCAGGAGAGCACCAGACACAGCACCAGGCTCTGGGGACACACAGAAATGCCTTCCACCCAGCTCTGACTCTGGTCACTGAGAACAGTGTCTGACTGCAAATATTTGCTGGTTTCAGTGCCCTTCTGCAAAGCTGAGAGATGCTGTGCTCCCCAGTATCCCAAATCCCAGTGTCCCTGATCTGAGCAGGCTGTGCATCCAACTTTAAATCCACCACAGGATGCTGTGAAAATGGGGGGCTTTTAGAAAGGGGGAGAGGGACTTTTTATACTGGCATGGAGGGACAGGCCAAGAGGGAATGGCTTACCACTGCTGATGGGATGTTGGGAAGAAATTCTTCCCTGGGAGGGTGGTGAGGGCTTGGGATGGAATTCCCAGAGAAGCTGTGACTGCCCCATCCCTGGAAGTGTCCAAGGCCAGGTTGGATGGGGCTTGGAGCAACCTGGGCTGGTGGGAGGTGTCCCTGTCCATGGCAGGGGGTAGAATGAGATGGGCTTTAAGGTCCCTCCCAACCCAAACCATCCTGGGATTCTGGGACTCTTCTGAAAACCAGGAAAGCCACAACATCCTGATCTGCAGCAGCACAAGAACAGGTGGCAGAGCTGGAAGATGCCAAGCCCCAGGGCACAGTGCCAGGTCCCACTCAGGGGCTGTTACACAAACTGTGTGTCTCTTAAAGGCCAGGAAGTTTTATGGTCTACAACAGCCCCTCAAAAACACAGGGACAGGTCATGCTTTTACACCCCCACCAAATTCTCTTGACTTTCATCCCTGTTGGATGTTGTTTTTTGAACTTTGACTAAAAAATTAATCTAATTTTACATTAAAAGAGAAGAAAAGTAGCAGCCTGAGCCCATCCATGCTTCCAACTGTGCAGGGCAGGCTTTTATGGTGCCCAGACAGAAAACTTTTCCTATTTAAACAAACCTTGAATTTCCTGCCTCTGGCTTTTGGTTCTCCCCTGCATGACAGTTCCAAATATAAAAATGCCACTAACACAAGTGACAAGGAACATCCCCAGAGACCTGAGGGAGAGGCAAAAGGCAGGTTGCTCTCTTCAGCCTATGGTTTGAAAGGATTGGTGATGCCAGGCTGGGACACCATTTGTCCTGCTGCCTAAGGAAAGAAAAACACACCTGTGCAAAGGTATCCAAACCAATGCTCACCTCTTTCAGAGGCACAAACTCCACTCCTGAGCAGGATTTTAATTCTGTTTTCTAGTGCTGGGCTCCCTCCTTCAGAGAAGTAACATTTAGGAGTTAAAACAGGCTCCTTGGGAAGGTTCCTCCCTTTGGCACAACAAGAGGGCAGGTAGCAAGCAAAGCTCAAAAAAGATATGTGACCTTCAGCAGAAAGTTACCTTAGCATGGGAATCTGGGGACGGAAAAGATGGGAAAAAGGTTTTGGCGCAGCGTTGCCAAGGCTCTGAGACTGCTCCTTAAAAGGAAATCCCTTATTTCTCACTTTTACGATTCACTGAACAACATGAGCTTTCGTGTATCCCTGAAGTAGAGGGACAAATCAAACCACCTCACTCCACACAGCTGAGTGCCAAACACTGGGTTTTCCTACCTTTGCATAGCAAAAAATACTTAAGTAGCACTTGTTGTACCCCATTAAGGGAAGCCAGTGTTCTTCTAGAGGCTTCAACAAGCATTTCCCAGCCACTGCCACTGCAAGCAGAGCACAAATGTCACTAAGAATACAAAGGTGCTGCTCAAGAACTTACTTTAGCCACCTGGCAGCCTGGTGAGCCCACAGCTCCAGAGCAGCAGCTGTAGTGAGTTTCCCATCCTCCTGGCACTGAAAGAGCAAGAGATTCAGAGTCAAAGAGTCTTGTTAACAAGAGACCCAAACTTCAGCTCTCACATGCAGAGATACCCTGGATGAGCACAGCAACAATATGGTGTCAAACATAGGGGGGAAATAACCCTGGATTCACAGGCAGCAGTCTGAGGAGTTTCAGTCTCTCATGCTCAGCCAGACAAACTCCAGAACCACCTGGATAATCTGATGGAAAACCAGAGCAAAGCTCAAACTAGGTTAGTGTCTCACTGCAAATGAATTCAACCAAGGCCAGCAAAGTCTCGTGGGAGGGACAGACCTCTAGTGCTCCCAGGCAGCCTCCTAAAGGGTGGATTTTTTCAAAAGGCTTTGAACAGAAAGGTTTGATTTTTCTTTTACTTCTTTTAAACACAGTGAACCAGCTCCAGCCCCAGTGTCACATTTTGGGGACTCTCCCACTGCCCAGCGACTCTGCAAGGCCATTTCAGCAGGGCCAGCAGTGACAGGACCACAAAGTGCCACCACCTGGGAGCATGGCAAGCCCCAAAAGGAGGAGCAGTGTGCCTGGAGGTGGAGCAGAGCCCCGGGGAAGGCACAGACCTCTCTGTTTGCGCAGCCTCCCCCAGTGATGGACACACTCCTCTCTGCGGACGCAGCTCCCCGAGGCCGAGACCATGTACTCGGTGCCACAGCGACAGCAGATCCTGCACGAGGCTTAGGGAGAGAGACACAACAGTCAGGTCACTGCAGAGCCCCACCTGCTCAGAGTCCCCATCTACTCAGAGCCCCCACCTGCTCAGCTTGGCCAAAGCACAGCTAAATCAGGCTGACTCAAGCCCCAAACAGCAGCAAAATGTTTCCTGTTAGAAAGGATTCCAAATGTTCCCAACTCCTATAAAGGCAAAGCAATCCCTCTGAGAATGCACTCCTGCAGCATCTGCCCACCTCAAACACTTCCCAGAGGTAAGTAATAATACTCTCTAATGGTTTTGGTCCAGCTGCACCACAGCTCCATCAGCATTTGCTGCACTGTTTCTCCATCCACAGCAAATTACGTTGGACTCTAACACAGTTATTTTAAGAAACAGGATAAATAAGTCATTCTTTGGCCATCAGGGCTAATGAAGTCTGGTTTCCAGGGGATCTGTGCCTTGTCACTTCCAAATGACATTTTAGTCCTTCCAGGGCACAGCTTTTCTGTGAGGATTCTCCAGCACCCAAAAATGGGAACACTCACAGCAGAGCCTGGCCCAGCAAGGGCACAGTCCCTCCCTGTTCCCTGCTGCCAGCTGGGCTTGTGCTGCCCAAAATTTGGAGAAGGGAGATGCAAAAAGCCACTGTAAAGTAGCTGACTATCATCCTTCTGATCTCCACACAATTCCCTGAGACCCAGCATTTAAGCTGTTACCACATTCCCAGCTCTGTGTAACACCAGTCCAGAGGTGGGCACTGCCCATGGTCACAGCATCAACTCAAGGATCCTGCAACATCTGCAGGAAACTACAGGAACATGAGCTCAAGATCACAAAAAAGAGCTGTCTGGTTACCTGGAGAAAAGGGCTCTAACAAATACAGCACTTGACAGTGTTAATGCAGGAGAGCTTTAGGCCAGGTTGCTTCAGCAACCACAGGACAGATGTAGACACAAGGTGTTAACATGGATGAGCACTTAACACACTCCAGCAGGTCTCTGCAAAGAGATGGTCAGAGCAGTGTGGAAAGGCACCTCCCCAACGATCCTCAGCCTGGGTTTTATCCCTGCTCAGCACAGCAGTGTCTGGGGAGCAGAAATCCTGCTACAAGGTCAGGAAATTCAAGGTAGAGCAGAATCCCATCCCAGCCTGAGGAATCAAGGCCAGGTTGGACAGGGCTTGGAGCAACCTGGCTCAGTGGAAGGTGTCCCTGCCCATGGCAGGGGGTGAGACTGGATAAGCTTTAAGGTCCCTTCCTACCCAAACCATTCTGGGATTTTGTGAACATTTTGTCCAGTTGCAAAAAGGACTTTGGGGAATGACTTGGCCCAGAGACGCCAAGGGATCCAGGAGAAAACTCTGCAACCCAAGCCAGCAGGGCAGGACCCACTGCAAAACCAGCTTGGTCCAATGCTGGTTCATATTCCAACAAACAGCAGCTCCTTTCCCTGGAAGAGGTGAAAGACATCAGGTGTGGAACAGGAGCCTCTTTCCCACCACTTCCCTTCCATGTATTGCCTTGAAGTCTAAACCTGAGTGAGCAAGTGCAGAATGTGTCTTCACAGAGGGGGACAAGGGCAGTTTCTCCAGGGAGACAACCTGCCCAGTTCCTGTTTGTTGGCAGCATAAAATCATGGAATTGCCAAGGCTGGAAAAGACCTTTAAGGTCCTCGAGTCCAGCCATCAACCCAACACCACATTCACCACTAAAACATGGCCCCAGGTGCCACATCCAGATACTGTCTGAACACTTCCAAGGGCGGTGACTCCACCACTTCCCTGGGCAGCCTACTCCAATGCTTCACAACCATTTCAGTGAAGAATTTTTCCCTAATACCCAAACTAAACCTCCCCTCGTGCAACTTGAGGCCATTTCTTCTTGTCCCATTGCCAGGGAATTAGAAATTAAAAACCTCACTCAGCCTCACAGCCACAAAGTATAAACCTTGGGTCAAAGATAACATTCCATGACATGCAAGCTGGAGAAACTCATCCACTGGGAACACAGCAGAGCTGAGTAGCCACACTCCTGCTCCCCATGACAAGGTGGCCTGTGGGGAGGGGTCACAGCAAGGAGGGGCTCATGGCTGCACAGTGAGACCTTCACACAGGCAGGAGAGGTGTCCCCAGCTGTGTGCAGCAAACCTTGCAGAACCAAAGACCCAGCAGAGCTTACAGTCCAACAATTTCTTCTCCTCTGCAGTGAAGAGGATGGCACGTCCTGCCTTCTCGGGGTGGGGCATGGGGTACCCATTCTCCTTGAGCTGCTCCTCAGTCATCAGGTAATCCTTGAGGCGCCGGTACAGGGCAGCTCCTGCACACACACACACACACACACACAGCTAAGTCACATCTGCTGGCTGTGGTTTTAAAAAGCCTCTTGGCAGGGATTCCCACTGTTACAGACTCGTTTCCACTGGTTTGGGATTTACAAGGAAATGGGTGTTGGGTGGTGGTTTTTAAGATCTGGTCATTGGTGCACAAGCTGATTTTTAACCACTTTGAACAGGCAGAATTAAGTCTGGAAAGCACAGCTGAGACAGAATTCCTCCAAAGGGCTCACTTCAGGCCTTTTTGTTACCAATGCAGCCATGGAATGGTTTGGGTGGGAAGGGACCTTAAAGCCCATCCAGTCCCACCCCCTGCCATGGGCAGGGACACCTTCCATCAGCCCAGGTTTCTCCAAGCCCTGTCCAACCTGGCCTTGGACACTTCAGGGATGGGGCAGCCACAGTTGCTCTGGGAATTCCATCCCAGCCCCTCCCCACCCTCCCAGGGAAGAATTCCTTCCCAATATCCCACCTAACCCTGCCCTCTTGTCCCTGTAAAGCCATTCCTCCTTGTCCGACCACTAAATGTGAGACTTCTGCTATATTAATGCTTTAACTGCTTGAACTGATAACTGGTAACAGCTCACAGAACATCCATCAAAGGCCACCCACAGCTCCCTAAAAACTTCATTATCTCAACCTTTCTTCCTGCTGCTGATTTCAGGCTGCTCATTTCATTTCACAGAATAATTATAACTTTTTTTCCCCTCTGCTCAATATCTTCCCTCGCTGCTGCGTTAAACCCTTCCAATACTGCTGTGTGCCCTTTGATGTTGCTTAGCTGAGCCAGACTGGCCCTTTTAAGCTTTCTCCATGTCAATTCCTCCTGCTCTGTGGCCTCCCTGGCTCTTCTCTGATCTCTTCAACAATTTGCCCGCATCTCTTGGCAACCAAAAGACCCAAAACCGATTTGAGCCAACATGAATAATGCTTGTGGCACAACCCCTGGCTACAATATGACCTTGCTGTGACACTGGAGAAGGGAAAGTGTGCCCTGCAGAGCTGCTGCAGATTTGTAAGTTTGCCTTTTAATCTGACAGGCACATTGTAAAGCACTGCTTCAGGGCAAGAAAGTTAAAGTACAGTAACACCCAAAACACCAGAGGCAGCTCTGAGTGGTTATTGATGCTCCACCAAAGCCAGGCTGAGAGCAGCGGTGACCTTGGAGCTGGAATGAAGGAGGAGGGCACTGGTCAGTGGTGTCAACACCCACCAAGGGACTCTGTGCTGCACTCAGGCAATAAAACCTAACACTGCCCACAGATCAACCCCAGCCCTTCATATCACAGAACCCTGGAATGTTCTGAGCTGGAAGGGACCCACAGGGACCATTCTGTCCAACCCCTGGCCCTGCACAGACACCCCAACAATCCCCCCCTGTCCCATTGTCCAAACACTCCTGAAACTCTGGCAGCCTTGGGGCCATGCCCACTGCCCTGGGGAGCCTGGTCAGTGCCCACCACCCTCTGGGGAAAGAACCTTTCCCTGAGATCCATCCCAACCCCCTGGCACAGCTCCAGCTGTTCCCTGGGTCCTGTCCCTGGTCCCAGAGCAGAGCTCAGTGCCTGCCCCTCCACCTCCCCTCGGGAGGAGCTGCAGCCCCCGAGGAGTCTCCCCTCAGTGTCCTCTGTCCCAGCTGAACAAGCCCAGTGCCCTCAGCTGCTCCTCAGACTCTTGCCCATCCCTGTGTCCTTCCTTTGGACACTCCAACAGCTTTATCTCTTCTGATATCATGGTCCCCAGACTGCCCAGGACTCCAGGCAAATGCACCCCCTGATCCTGCTCCCCCAGACACAGTGCTGCACCCCCAGCTCCACCTTACAGGCTGAAGTTCTGCAGGAGCAGGGTCTTACCTGTCAGGTCTTCAGCTCTGAGGTTCCCTGAGCGGTTCAGGGTGAAGCTGGTCTTGGCAGCAAGCTTCCCCCCCAGCACAGCCTCGTGGGACACCACCTTCTTGTTACTCGTCTCTGCAGAGAGAAGGAAGCAGCAAAAGGACAGAGATCAGGTATCCAGGTGAGTCAGTGACTTCAGTCCTAGTTTGGGGCACTGCACATGGGCAAGAGGAGGACTGTGTTTATCCTCCTGAATTCTTGCTTTGCTCCAGAAATAGATTCTCTGTGTGAGGTTCTGGCCCAGCATTCCCATTCCAGCACTAGGGAGAGTTTTCAGTTCACACTGTCAGGTCACAGCAACTTATTTTGAGGGCAACAAAGACATTTTCACAGTTTTTCCTAGAAACTCATAGCTCTACTTGCTCACTCTGCACTGACCAAGACAACTTGACCCCTCATGTACTGCAGTGGCATCACCCACCCCAGGGAGCAGCTCTGCTGTTGGGGCCCTGTAGATCAACCCCCCCACACTGAATCCTTTCACTTCTTTTAGAAAGGAGCTTCAGAGCTCTGGAATATGCTCAGCAGATCAGATAATGGCAGAGAGGGGCTTTTTACTAATCATTAACTGGCAGCCCTCTCCTAAAGGCCAGCCTCCCAAGTTCAGCTGCTCTGACTAATGGCCAGGAACATAATGAAGACAGAGGGGAGAAAAGGGAAGAGACCAGCGGAGAAAAAATTCACAAGAACAGCACAAATTGATTGTTTAATGTACCCTCTCGAGAGCCAATAATGAAATGTCTTAACCCTCTTCGTTTCTCTCTTGAAGCTTAATGTGTGTAACAGATTTCTGGGGTGATGGACGATTCTATCACTTTGAAGGCATCATGTGAAAGTTACTCCATTAGCAGAGCTTTTCATTTTAAAAAACTTGTGCTAAAAAAAAAATCCATGTGGCATTATCTCCATTTAGGTTCAGAGAGCCAACAAAGCGTTGCAGGACTCGCCTCTTGAAGGCCCATTAAAGCCTGCCAGGGTATAAAAAGCTGAACTGGAGCTGTTTGCCTTTCAGCATAATGCTGCTGAGAAATGGGGGCTGCCTTTTTAACAGGCTCCTGATCCAAGCAGGGCTCCAGGGATCCAGCCACAGGAGTGGTACCTACTGTGAGTGCTGGATGGGGAGTTGGGCACGAGGCTCCGGAGCTTCTTCAGGGTATTCACAGCCACGTTCAGGTAGATGTTGCGACTGGTGCTGCGCTCGTAGGCCACCTTCTCCTCTGCCAGGGCCTGGGAACAGCACAGCCCATCACCACACACTCCCCTCCCACCATTCCCAGAATCCCAGAGTGGTTGGGGTTGGAAGGGACCTTAAAGATCTTGTTCCACCCTCCTGCCGTGGGCAGGAACACCCCCCACTAGAATGATAGAATCGACTGGGTTGGAAAAGACCTCTGAGACCAAGGCCAACCCTTGGTCCAACTCCAGTCCCTTTACCAGATCATGGCACTCAGTGCCACGGCCAAGCTCAGTTTAAAAACCTCCAGGGATGGGGAATCCACCCCCTCTCTGGGCAGCCCATTCCAATCCCTGAGCACTCTCTCTGCAAAGAATTTCCTTCTGATCTCCAGCTTCAACTTCCCCTGGCAGAGCTTGAGCCCATCGTGCCCCCTTGTCCTATTGCTGAGTGCCTGGGAGAAGAGACCAACCCCCACCTGGCCAGAACTTCCCTTCAGGGAGTTCCAGACAGTGCTGAGGTCACCTCTGAGCCTCCTCTTCTCCAGGCTAAACACCCCCAGCTCCCTCAGCCTCTCCCCACAGCACTTGTGCTCCAGTCCCTTTCCAGCCTCGTTGCTCTTCTCTGGCCCCGCTCCAGCCCCTCAATCTCTTTTCTGAGCTGAGGGGCCCAGAACTGAACACAACACTCAAGGTGTGGCCTCCCCAAGGCAGAGTCCAGGGGAAGGGTCACTGTCCTGGGCCTGCTGGCCACGCTATTTTTGATCCAGGCCAGGATCCCATTGGCCTTCTTGGCCACCTGGGCACACTGTTGGCTCATGTTGAGCTTCCTGTCCCTCAGTCCCCCCAGGTCCCTCTGCCTGGCTGCTCTCCAGCCACTCTGTGCCCAGCCTGGAGCACTGCAGGGGTTGTTGTGGCCAAAGAGCAGGACCTGCACTTGGCCTTGTTGAACTTCATCCCATTGGAATCAGCCCATCTCTCAAGTCTCTCCAGATCCCTCTGCAGAGCCCTCCTGCCTTCCAGCAGGTCAACACTCCCTCCCAAACTGGTGTCATCAGCAAACTTGCTGATGATGGACTCAAACCCCTCATCTAAATCATCAATAAAGATGTTAAACAGGACCTGACCCAACACAGACCACTGGGGAACACCACTGGTGACCGGCCCCAGTTGGACACAGCCCCGTTCACCAGCACTCTCTGGGCCCGACCCTCCAGCCAGCTCCTGACCCAGCAGAGGGTACACCTGTCCAAGCCATGGGCTACCAGCTTTTTCAGCAGTGTATTATGGGAGACAGTGTCAAAGGCCTTGCTGAAGTCCAGACAGAACATGGTGCTCAGAGCTTCATCCAGCCTGGCCCTGGACATTTCCAGGGATGGGGCAGCCACAGCTGCTCTTGATTCTGGGGAAATATTTGGCTCTTAAAATACAGACTCCAAGTAGGACAGCAAAAACAATTGCCTGACAAGGAACTGAGTAATGAATACCTGGCACAAATATGTACTGACTTGAGCCTGCTCAGGTGAGTAAGAGAAAAAAACAATTGTATTTTAAACAAAGTGCTGGGAAAGGCATTTTCATGGGAAACTTGCCCTGAGACATTAAATAAAGCAGTTCTGGAACTGTCTGGGGGAAAGCTGGTTTTCCCACTTTGGTGCACTACAAGATCTTTACTGGTAAGAAAAGGAATATTGGCAAATGGTCACTCCTGGGATGCAACAGGAACATTTTCTCCAGGGAGCTGTGAGGGTGAAATCCCACAAGAGAAATCCTTGTGGCATCTCCTTTGGTTCCAAAACACACCACACAATGGCTCCTGTTTACCCAACTAACATTAATGGCCAAAGTTTTCCAATCAAATGTATCAGTGGCTCAACTTTGCTTTTGGAAAACCCACTCCACTGTTCCTGCTGCCTGAAGGCTCCTTAAAAGTCTCCTTAAAAGCCTTCATAAGCAGCAAGGAATAATTCACAACCAATTACATCTATCTCAGACACTTTCCTGTGCTCAGCACTTCAGTTCCAGGAGGTGTTTCCTACTGAACCAGAGCAAAAGGTCTTTTTGTCCAGCTGGATCAGAATGCACGTTCCCCTGCATTCCTCTTCTGGGGTTACTAAAGTGGATCAGGGAAGCTTTCCAAATGATAGGAAAGGTGGGATTTCTTACTGAAAGCCCCCACAGGAATTCCACTTCCTGCTGTCCAGTCTGGAATTATTTATTGCCAGTTTACAGAACTGTGTGTGAATAGGAGAGTTTTCACAGAATCATGGAAAGGTTTTGGCTGGAAGGGACCTCAGAGATAATCCAGTTCCCACCCCCACGTTTCTGCAAGCAAAAATCCAAGCCATTTTTCTGGATTTGCTACAATTTCAGGTCTTGGCCAAGGCAGGGGATGTTATTCCCTGCTGCCACCTCGATTCCTGAGAAGCAGGACCTGCACTGACCTTGTCAAAAGCTTCCTGGGAGGAGGAGCAGAACTTGAGGCACTCATCGATGAAGAGATTGAGATATCTCTGCCGGATGTTTGTTGGGACTTTAGCACCAAACTCTGTGGGAATAACAGGCCTCTGTAAGGTGGTGCTCTGGGGATGAGACAGAGAGAGAGAGAGAGGCTGGTCAGGCTCTGGGAAGCTGCTCTGAGTCTCTCCCATTTCCTGCTGTTATTCATAGTGGTGTGACTTCCTTTCTGAAAATCTGCCCAAAGCCAAACACAACTTGCATCAGTTTTGGTACTAAAAATACCACTTGGAGCTTCTGTGCCACCTTCAGTATTTTAACCATAAAAAACAACTGTGTTTCATTTTGCAACTCACCCAGGGGCCAAGGACTCCAGTGGCCTTAGTCACAGCTCTCCAGGCACACACAGCATTCCAGAGCAGGAAAATGCTGACATTCCCAACAGGAGATTCAAGAGTGGGATGGTACCAAGCCCTGTGCTCTGAACTGGGGCTGTGACCACATGACAGCACTGATGGGTGTCATGACAGGCAGTTTTTGGTCCTCTGGCTGTGAGGAGAGAAGGGGAGGCTCCTCCTGCCAGGCAAAACCATGGCCCTTCCTGTGCGATTCCTGTGACTTTACTGCACTGGGGCTTTTCTTCCTTGTTTAAAGTCAATTATGATGCTCCTGAAAGGATTTTCCCCTTCAACAGAACAACATCTTCTTCAGGAACAGAACCTTCATGTTGGACTGAGTTAGGACCTATCCCTGCAGCTTTCCAGTGGCCACCAGTTTATTCCCCAAATCACACCATTTGCCTCCTTTTCAGAAAGGAAGTTGTACATTCACCTCAAAAACACCCAATTGTTTCCTCAGTTCTTCTCCATCCCACTGAAGAGACACCCATAAACCAAACCACCTGCTGCAATCTGGAATGAAAACAGCTCTCTGGAAGATGTGAACACCTTTCAAGGGGAGCATGTGGTCCTACCTCAGTGGGAAAAGAGATCATTTCCCCCAGGAGATTTCTACTTTGATGAAGGGGATTTGGTGCTTCCCATTAAATATATGTATTTTCTCAGTCTCTAATGTAATACCCTTAAGCACCTCCGTAACTGATAAATATTTTATCCTCTCGGTTGTTTCTTTCACTTTTGATCAGCTCTGAGTTCTACATTACTGTGGTGGCTGTTTGGGTGAGTGAAGAAGAAAATAACTTTTCACTCTTACAGGAATAATCAGAGCATATTACCAAATATCTTGACACCATATATCATCAATAAGAATATCTTCAATCAAACCCTGGCACCAGTCCCATTCCTGCCACCCACTCACTGCTCCATGAGAAACTCTGCTCTGAGTGCCCTGAGTGTGTAAGAGGTTTCCCAGTGCTCATGGGGTAAGGAGGAACTTGTAGAATCACGGAATGGTCTGGGTGGGAAGGGACCTTAAAGTCCATCCCATCCCACCCCCTGCCATGGGCAGCCCAGGCTGCTCCTTTGATCCAACCTGGCCTTGGACACTCCCAGGGATGGGGCAGCCACAGCTGCTCTGGGCAACCTGTGCCAGGGCCTGCCCACACTCCCAGGGAAGGATTTCTTCCCAATATCCCACCTAAACTTGCCCTCCTTTCTCTTTCATCTTGAGCCTGTTCCCCCTTGTCCTGTCACTTTGTTAAGTGATTTCTTTGCTAAGGAACTCACAGCAAAAGTACCCAAAGGCTGGGCAGGTATCCCATACTTAAAAAAAGAAGGGCAAAAAAAGAAAAACAAACATAGGGTTTTTCCCTAAATATGAACACCAGCATGAAGTTCAGTGAGCACATCTTACTGTGTAGGCCACGGTGGGACATTATTCATAACCACCTGCCTCAGCCTGGCCCACAAAGCCCAGGAAGGCTATTAATCCATCCATGTCTTTGGACACCAGAGGCTCCGAGTCTCTGACCCACCCCTGGGCCCTGAGCAGGGAAGGCTCACTCTGGAGCAGCGATCAATATTCAAAGAGGTCACAGCAGCACTGAAGGATCTCTGTCTTTTTAAGCTCCAACCCTACAAGAGTTTAATTTTTTATACAATGCCATTGAGGAAAACCACAGGAAGAAACAAAGCCATTTAACCGACCCAATGAAAACACCAGTTCCAGGGAGTGCTGAGTTTGGAACAGCACAGTCAGACTCACCACCCCCAGTGGGGAATGACAGGAAAGAATTCAGATTCCCCTTACCTGTAAGGAGGGAACGTGGGCTACCCTTTTGGGCACGATGGTGCTGGTGGTCTTGGAAGCCATCCCAGCTAAGGTGCAAGCCTTGAGAGGGAGGGTGGGGGCTTCAGAGTCATTGGAAGGTGTGGCACTCCTGCCCCCAACAGTTGTCTTGCTGCCCCCAAGGCCTGCAGGGAACAGAGAACACCAGGTACAAATCCAGGCTGCCAAAAGGAACTCCCTACCACAAGCCAATGCTGCAAGCTGTGATTTTTTTCAAATCCAGGTCTCCAAAGGGATACAAATTGGGTAATTTTACCACCTTTCAGGCAGGGATGAAGGAACCTTCTGCCAGGAAAGGTGCCTCATTTCTGTTTGTTTTGGGGTAACTGAGTCAGCAGAGTTTAAGGAGGTGACTCTGTCACTGCAAGGCCCTGACTGAGTCACAACAGTGCTGAGTCCTTCTGACCACAAAGGGACAGCAAAGAGCATTAATTAGCACTTCCCTCCTGCTCCTGCCACCTCTGAAGGCTTAAATGAAGGGGGAATGAGGGGCAAACCCGGTCCAAGGAGAAACAGGAACAGGAAAGGGGATTGGTCTCTTCTCCCAGGCAACCAACAGTAGGACAAGAGGGCACAGGCTTGAGCTCTGCCAGGGGAGGTTTAGGTTGGATATCAGAAAGAAATTCTTTCCAGAGAGAGTGCTCAGGCATTGGAATGGGCTGCCCAGAGAGGGGGTGGATTCACCATCCCTGGAGGTTTTTAATGTGAGACTGGAAGTGGCACTGAGTGCCATGATCTGGTAATCAAAGTGGGATTGAATTAAGGGTTGGACTTGATGATCTCAGAGGTCTCTTCTAACCCAACTGATTCTGTGATTCTATGAAAGGCTGAATGAGGGAGGGGGACGGGGCTGTCTGTGCGTCCTCCTGCTGTTCAGAAGAGGATGGCTTTGCTCAGGGAAAGACCTTCCACTGGTCACCACCAGCACAGACTCAGGTCACGGCCAATGCCACCCATCTCCTGGCAGGAGAAATTTAACCACCAAGCAGTGTGTTTTCCCAGGGGAGCACAGCACAGAGATCCCAAACCCCACCCACCCATGGCTTACTGTGCTTGGCTGCTGTGGTGAGGGCGGCACTTGGCACGTGGGCAATCCTCCTCCTTTCTCCTGGCAAAGAGAGAGAGGCCTTCTGCACAGCCACGGCCAGCTGTGCCGCCTGCTGCTGTGCCAGCTGCATCCGCTGGTAGCACACCTCCTGTGCCGTGGGGCGCCGCGTCGGGGGCCTGCTGGGGGGCTGGCTGGGGGGGTCTGCCTGCACAGAGAGAGAGCTGAGGGTCAGCACTGCCTGCCCTGCCCATCCACACACACACATCTGTAAGGGTCAGCACCCCCTCCCCATCCCCACTCTCTGCCTGTCACCCCCACAGAAAGGTCTCTCCTCCTCACTCCCTCCGTTGGCAAGTACAGGGTTCTGAGAGGAGAAGGTGCCAAGTGTCTCCCAGAGCAAAACAGTCCCAGTCACCCATCAGAACCCCTGGCATTAATGATTCACCCTCTGGGAAGGCCTCCCAGCACATCCTCAGTGGGCAGGCGGTGTTTGAACTGCTTTTAATGGTGTGGTGCCCCCCATGCCTGTGACCAACCCACTTCTGGGCTCTGCCAATACTGAGCCTTGCACTGGCACACAAATGGAGCCCACTGCTGCCTGCTGTGGTTTATTCTGCAGTGAACAATCACAGAATCATAGAATGGATTGGGTTGGAAAAGACCTTCGAGATCATCAAGTCCAACCCTTGGTCCAACTCCAGTCCCTTTACCAGATCATGGCACTCAGTGCCACGGCCAAGCTCAGGTTAAAAACCTTCAGGGATGGGGAATCCACCCCCTCTCTGGGCAGCCCATTCCAATGCCTGAGCACTCTCTCTGCAAAGAATTTCTTTCTGATCTCCAACATAAATTTCCCCTGGCAGAGCTTGAGCCCATCGTGCCCCCTTGTCCTATTGCTGAGTGCCTGGGAGAAGAGACCAACCCCCACCTGGCCAGAACTTCCCTTCAGGGAGTTCCAGTGCTGAGGTCACCTCTGAGCCTCCTCTTCTCCAGGCTAAACACCCCCAGCTAAACAAAGTGCCAGCTGGTCGGCACTCCCCTCTGTGCTGAGCCCCCACAGCTCTCCCCCTGCAGCCCCCTGACCCAGTCCTGACCTGTAGCAGCTCCCACCCCTCTGCCCCCCCTCCACTCTGGGGCTCCTTCAAAGCCTTCCAATTTGTATTTCTGGGGTTAGAGCACCACTCAAACTGAGCTCTGAGTTTCAACCAGGCTCTGTCCCTGCCCACTGCCACAGGCACCTCACTGCCCCCATCCTGACCAGCACAAACAGGTTCCACTTGCACTTCCTTTGATGCCCAAATTTAGGCTGCAGGAAAAGTGCCAGAAATTATGTCAGCAAACACACAAGTTCTCCAGCATCTTTGAACTCTGAGGAGCAGAGAAGGGGCAATAACACGGCATTTCTGAGGCTGCAAATTGGGGGCAAGCTGGCAGCTCCTGCATTCCTGGGCTCTGAGGCTGCCACCAGCTTCTGGATACCAACCTGAGTGCACTCAGACATTAAAGGGTAATGACAGACTTCCAAGCAGGACAGGCCACTCATTTTGTGCCTCACCTTCAATTCCTTCAGCCCATCATTTCCCCTGCAGCAAAACCT
This sequence comes from Pithys albifrons albifrons, assembly GCF_047495875.1. Classification (NCBI taxonomy): domain Eukaryota; kingdom Metazoa; phylum Chordata; class Aves; order Passeriformes; family Thamnophilidae; genus Pithys; species Pithys albifrons. The sequence continues at coordinate 5,391,181 of NC_092484.1, forward strand.
GACCTCAGCTCCCTCCCCTCCTGCTTGCCCAGTCTTTGAGCTACAAATCATGAGCAACACTGAGCAAATATTCCACTTGGAGGGACATGGCAAAGCACAAGCCTCAGTTCTGGGTGGAAAAGCAGCAGTTAAGGGCTCACAACACCCCCTGAATGGAGGAGCTGAGACATTGCAGGGAATGCCAGTCCTGGAGCTGCCCAGGTGAGCTGCTCCTGAGCTCACCAGACCGGCTCTGTTTGCCCAAGCTGAGCCTGGGCTGGGGCTCACATCTTTGGAAAGCATTTGGGGATCAGCTGTCACATTAAGAAAATCTATTTCAAGGTTTGTACATGCCTAAAAGGTGTCTCTTTACGATAAATATTTGAGTTAATGTATTTCCAAACCATTTGCTTCAGTCTCTTATCTCTTCACTTGGGAAGAAAGGGCCCTTATCAAACCACATGAACTGGCTGAAGACATGTAGTTAAATAAAACATTGTATTGACCTCAGGGCTTCAAGTTATTAAAAGCAAAAAACCCTTTCCTAGGCAGAGAGGAAAGGAAGAACAATTAATTTGGACTACCCAGCTTAAATCAGTGTGTAAGTCTCCACTCTTATCCTGCTAGAACATAAAACTAATCTGGGCTCAGCACCTGGAGGGAAACACATTAAACCCTCAGAGAAAACATGAATTAAAATCCCAGGGGGAAAGGAATGAAAAGATCAGAATGCCTTCCTTGCCTTTTCTTCTTTTGTTTTAATTCTTCTCCTCTGTATTTTTACAATTGGGAAAGAAAAGTATCCAAACAGATACTGAGCTCTTGGCTGATCCAGAACAGATGTAAGGGGATGGTTTTCAACACCTGATTCCAGCACAAACAACTCACGTGCCCTGCCTGACCCTGGGAGTGCAGCTTTTTCCAGAGTCAGGACAGAAAATCCTCACCTGAAAGAATCTAAACTTCTGCTTCTAAATCTGCACTTACATTTCCTTGTTTAACAAGATGAGAGATCCTTCTTTTTTGGCCAGGAAACAAAGTAGTTAAATTATCTTCTGTCTTTTCTTCATTTGCTTCCTCTTTGGATGGCTGGAAAACAAAAGAACAACAAGCTTCCAAAACTGAACAGACTAAGATCCCTCCCAGCAGGGAGATGTGGAAGTGCCCTTTGGGGTCAGCCTTGCAGGTGAGAACACGTGGCAGCTGCTGAACCACTGACACCAACCTTGGTGTGACCCCAGGGGCCACCAGAACAGCCAGGGGACAGCAGTGACAGTGCCACTCCATGAGCTGTGCCAGGGCAGGGCCAGCACAACTCCAGGCAGTCCTTACCTGCCACAGGAGACCTGAACATCCCTCACCTCTCCTGGCATTCCTGAAATCCAGAGCTGTTTGGAGTGTTTTGGTTTTTTTTAAGAACTTGTTAAAGGTTCAAACACAGGAAAGTGGTTTTGGGAGGAGCCCCCTCAGAGAATTTTTCTCACCTTACCAACACAAAGATTTGGGCTTGCAGTCCCAGGACTGAGGACAAGGGATGGCCGATGACTTTCAGATTCCAGCTGAATGGTGGGGTGGAGTTGAGAAAACAGAAACCCAACACCTGGGGGTGGGGAGAGGTTGGGTTTTTTTTCCCCTGTGTGCTGGCTGGACTTTTGGGGCTTTTCTTTGGGCAGCTGCAGAAAAGGAGCCACTGCTTGCTGGTGAGAGCTCTTTTTTTCTGGCTCTGCTCTTTGCTTTTCCCCCTCCATCTCTGGGCACCCTGAGCTTCAGAGAGAGAGAGAGAGGAGAGTCACGGCTGCTTCGAGACACGCTGCAGACTTTTTTTTTTTCTTCCTGGGGACCGACTCAGACTGCCAGAAGATTCCTGGGAATTATCACCATTCCTCCACTCCCAGCCTTTCCTTCTTTTTGAACAAAGGACAAGGAGAGAGAGAGAGAGAGAGTCCACTGAGTGTCCACTCCTTGTCTCTGCGTCGCTGGGAAAAGACTGAAAATTCCCCTCACAGCCAGCCAAGGTGTGACACTGACACTGTCCATAAATAGAACTGCTCCAGGAGGAATCCACCGTTTGGGGGTTGTTCTCTTTTCTTTTTACTTTTGGTGCTGGGGGAGTAGTTTGCTCTGGTCTGTTTACAGTTATATCTGTATCTACATATATATGTGTATATATAGTAGTTAAGAACAGTTATCCCTCTTATATCCATTTTCTAATTAAGGTTCCTTTTTCTTGAATTTAATAAGGAGTGACATGACTACTGTGGAGGAATCCTCTCCTCTGTTTTTTTGTAAACATTTTGGTTTTTCCCTCAAACTAAGACAGAACTTGAGGCAATTCTCACACCCCACGTGACACCAAACCACGGTGCCCCCACCCCACCTTTGGGGAAAGGTTTCCCTGCAGGTTTGCCCACAGCTGAAATGCAGAACATGAGGTGACAAACCCCCAGGTCACACCTGCATGTCCAGAGCCCCAGGAGGAGGGAGCAGCACCTCTCCAGCCACAGCCACTGCGAGCTCACCCCTCAGACCTGCTCCCAGGACAGGGGAACCACCTGAAAATCTGTTCTGAATTCCATTTGGCTGGTATTTACACAAACCACACTTCACGGGTTTATTTTCCCAAACTCCAGCTGCTCCCCAGGCAATCTCACTTGCCATTTTCCAACACAACCCCTGGCAAAGCTCTGCGATGAGCCTGACAGCCTCTGGAATTCAGAGACAGCGCCCAAGGCTGGGTTTGGGGATGAGCTCAGACTATCCCTGGGATGAGCTCAGACTCCCTCCGGGATGAGCATTTCCCTCTGGACCACTTGGCTCTCTGGGATCTCCAGACTGTTAATTCAGTTAAATGCAAATAAAACTCTCACACAAAGCCATTCTTCCCAGTGGAAAAGCACCACACTACCCTGCACCTTCAGAGAATCCTGGAATATCCTGGGCTGGGAGGGACCCCCAGGGATCATCAGGCTCTGCAGAGGACACCCTGAAAACCCCACCCTGTACCTGACAGTGTTCCTCCTGGGAGAAGAACCTTTTCCTGATAACCATCCCAAACCTCCCTGACAGCAGGTCACACTACCCTTGTCCATGCCCAGGAGCTGCTCCAAGATCGAGGATTTGCCTTCCTGCCCCATAAAAGTCGGACATCAGAAGATGAAGGACAAATTGTACCTGCTCCTACTTCCCTGCCTCAGTTGCTGTGGGAGGATCACTGCCAGAAGCTGCTTTCCAGCCTTTTACACTGAGAATCAGGGAATTGTTAAGGTGGGAAAAGATCCCTAAGATCACCAAGTCCAACAGTCAGCCCAGCACCACCTCCACGGTCACCACTAACCCACATCCCCAGGGGCCACATCCACACGTTCTTTGAACACTCCCAGGGATGGCGACTCCACCACTGCCCTGGGCAGCCTCTTCCAATGCTTGACAATCCTTTCCATGAAGAAATTTGCCCAATATCCAACCTAAACCTGCCCTGGGACAACTTGAGCTCATTCCCTCTGCTCCTGTCCCTGTTCCCTGGAGCAGAGCCCAACTTCCCCCTGGCTCCCCCCTCCTGGCAGGGATTGCAGAGCCAGAAGGTGCCCCCTGAGCCTCCTTTTCTCCAGGCTGAGTCCCCCCAGCTCCCTCAGCCACTCCTGCTGCTCCAGCCCCTTCCCCAGCTCTGTTCCCTTCCCTAGACATGCTCCAGCAACTCAATGTCTCTCCTGTTGTGAGGGTTCAATTCTGTTTTAATCTTCAAAAATTACAGTCGTGCATCCTCCAGGGACTCAGTCAAAGCCTTTTTATTTAAATACTGTCTTTTTACCTTCTTAGTCTGAAACCTCTTGGACTGCTGGAAGCAATTTTACCCTCCATGTCTTGCTTGTAGCACCCACAAAGTACTCAGAGATCCTCATAAACTACCTGCAGTAAGAATTTCAAATAGGAAACAGCAATTTGGAGAGTCTTCAGAGTGTCCAGTGACAAGTGCATGGACTTGCAACCAACACACTGCCTGGGTTCTACCATTATGGTCCCTAAACTCTGCTGCAACAAAAAGACATTGCCCACATTGGCAAATTTAGCTTTGAAACCCATAAAGTTGCTCTCCGAAGCCTTTTCTCCAGCCATCCAGGCCACCATGGTCCCCTCAGGCCAGATGGAGACAGAAGTACCTGATAACCCTGACAACTAAAGGCCTTCCCCACCAATGGGAATTGGATCCTTACATTTCCCAGCAGCTTTCAATCCAGCAGGAAAATTCAGGTGCAAACTCTTCCAAGGATGAGATTCTTCCAACACATGGAGTCTCTCTCCAAGCCCTCTGCGGCTACTTGAAATCAGCTCCACTACTAAACCACAGCAGAATCTTTCCACCTCTGGAGGGCAGAGAACCACCCCCCAGCCCAGCATTACCTGCTTCCCCAGCCTGCCCTTGTCTTCAGTCTTCACATCTGTAGACTCATTAAAAATCCTGAGACACTCCTCCATGGGGTCTGACTCGAAGTCCACGTCCTTCTCCAGGATGGAATAGTCGATGTCATCATCGGACGTGGAGGAAGATGATGATGACTTGGCCAGCTTGGAGCGCTTCACCCTCTTTGTCCTCTCCTTGTCGCTCTCAGAGGCTGAGGCAGAGCCAACCCCATCCTCAGAGTCTGAGCTCAGGTGGGGCAGTGAGGCTGGCACAGCTGGGCCCTGCTCGTCGTCGTCGCCGCTCTCAGCCCCGAACAGGTCCACGTGGCTCAGACTGCGCTGCTTGTGGCCCTTCTTGGGGTCCCCTTTCCCCGCAGGACTGACCTTCCCTTTCTGCCGCTCCAGTGCTGCAGTTTTGGTCCCTTTCTCCTTGTTCTTACGGCCAGAGGGTTCCTTTCCATTTTTCACATCCCCGACTTTGCTCTGTGAGTCCTTCCTGCTGCTCCCCAGTTTCTCTGTGCCAGAGCCTTTGGTGACACCCTCGCTCTTGCTTTTTCCTGAACTGCTGCTGCTGCTGGACTTGGATTTTTCTTTCGTACGCCCATCCACTTTTTCTGACTTCTGCTTTTCAGGTTTCTTTAAGTTCCCATCTGTTTTCACTTTGACACTTTTATCTCTGCAGTTTTTCTCTTCATTCTTGCTTTTCAATTTTTCTTTTTCCTTGAGCACTTTGTCTTTTTCTGCATTTTTACTCTTCTCCTTCTTCCCAGCCTCACTGAGGCCTGGTGTTTTACTAACATCTGATTTCTTCCTTTTTGTTTTGTCTTTTGAATCTTTGTTTTTATTTTCAATTTCCTGGCTGTTCTTACCAGAACACAGTTTCACTGCTTTTGTGTTCTTCTCTGGTAAGTTTTTGGCCAGATTCTTCTGTGAGCTTGGCAGGTCTCCCCTGCCATGCTGTGCTGCTGCTTTGCTCTCCCAGGAAGCAAAGCCATCCAGTTTGGTGCTCAGCTCTTTGCTGGAGAACTCACTGTTTGACTCGCTTTCAGAACCAGCTTTGGATGGTGAACTTCCAGAAGCTGTTTTATATTCCACATCAGCCTCATCTTCAGAGGAGGAGAACTTGGCCAACACCTCGTAGTCATCAGGATCTTCACAGAGCTTCTTCTGTGAGGGAGAATAAGATTCCTCATAATCACACACCCTTTCCCTCTTGCCCCCTTTTGGCTCCTTGCATGTGGCTTTGCTCAAAAGCCTGGCTGAGTAATTGGAAAGGGGGTCATATTCCAAGTCTGTGGAAGGCTTAGAGTCATCAATGACATATTTATTGTTAGTGACAGTGCTACTGTATTTTTTATTCTGTATTACAGCCTTGGGAATGTATTCCAGAGAGCTCCCTTTGGCTCGGGAGGAATCCAAAGTGTACTTACTGGACCGGGCAGCAGCAGTGAGGGGCGTGGGGTTGTAGTCTGAGTTGTTGTTGAAGTTGTAGCTCCCTGGATTATACTCCAAGGAGGCAAAGGAATCATTCTGAATCCCAGCAGCCGATGCAGGTAAGTTGGAAATGAGTGAGGAGCCCTCTGAAGCACCAAACTCCTTTGTGGTTTCCAGCAGCTCCTCGTATTTCTTCTGCTCTCTCTCCACCTCATTCTTCACTGCCTCAATGGCCTTGTTGACCAGCTCCAGCTCCAGAATTCCAGGTGTCACGTCTGTAATGTCAGCCAGAGCTCCATCCTCCGTGTCCAGTGAGGCCTTGGGAAGCTCTGGATTGTAGGGATCATATCCTCGCTCTGCAAAAAAGGAATGGGAAATAATTTACTGCCAGCAATTCCAGTCAAATTGGCTTTGGAGGAAAATTAAAAGAGGGTTTTTTAAGGTCTGCTCTGATCAAAACCCAGTACTGGATGACAACCAAAAGCCACACTCTGGCACCACAGAGTAAATAAATATTGGATACCAAAAGCCACCAGTGTCTACACTAGACTGGGTAGTACAAACTAATCCCAGGACTAAGATCTATTCACAAAGTGCTTTCACTGCTCCTGGAAAAGCTCTATAAATGCAATATTCTTTGGGGCATCAAAAAATAATCACAGGATTAGGCCCAAGAGGAGCTGAGTGTGCACAGAATTATGTGTTTAATTCAACAGTGACCAAGGAAGAAAGAGGATGCCAGAAGAAGCTGTGGATCAGTTTCTCACTTCTCAGTGCCAATGCCCAAAGCCCACCAGAAGCCTCCAGGATTGCTCCAAGCTCAGCGTTTCCCACAGCGGCTGCAGGAAAACAGTCCTTATTTGGGACAAAGTGAGTGCTGCTGGTAAGGAAAATCCACAACAGGCCCCACAACTCACCCACACAGAAACCCCTCCAACAGGAACATGGAACACCCAGAACATTCCCCTTTCCACACAAGTGCTGAGGTTGTGCTTGGCCAGGGCTGCACAGCTCTTCCAACCACAGCCCCACAGGAGAGCTGATGATCCACCCTATGGAACTGCATGGAAATGCCAAAGGAACCTGCCCAAGGGACAACTTAACAACTGGGAAGTCCTTTAAAGTTCATCTCGTAACATTCATCTCCAAGAGGACATCAGAGCAGTTGTCCCAAGCATAAATGCTCTGCCATCATCCCAGGCTCTCCCTTCCAACTCATGGTGAAAAGGAGCGGGATTGGATGAGCTTTAAGGTCCCTCCCAACCCAACCCATGCCACGATGCCAACAAAACCAGCTCGTGTAGCAAGCTGGCAGAAGCTGCAGGTGTGCCAACATTTCTGACTCTGAACTGGCTTCAGTCGTTTTATCACAGTGGCTCTGGATGTTGATATCACAGAGGAACTTCTTGTTCTTTCTTACAAGGATAGTAGTAAAACTGCTTTTCCAACATGGATATGCAGATATCCAATAAACAGAGAGATAAAAGATAAAATAAAACCCTCTCAGGTTTAAGAGGGGTGAGAGAATTTCTTGTAAGTCATAAACACACAGTGGTAAAGGAGCTGTTTCCACCACTCCTACAAGACTTGGGGTTTTGAGGGGGTTGTTTGGGTTTTTTTGTGTGTGGCTTTGGGTTTTTTGAGAGAAAATCCACACAGGCATAGCCTCCTTTGGTAACAGGAACAGAACCTGTCCAGCAGTTGGTAGAACTGGCCCCTCAGGAAGCAGAATAACGGGTTAAAACAAAGGCAGTGGTTTCAGAAAATACTTCTTGGCCCCTTGGGTTTGCCAAGTTTTTTTCCAAACCAATTAGCTCCGGATTGAACAGAGACTCTGGGCAATCCCAGTGTGGTGTCACCACCTTCCAAAGGACTGTCAGAGCCAGAAATGTGGGGAAGAGAGGAACAAGGGGGTATTTCTACAAGCAGCTCCCCTCCAGCTGTTGCAAAGAGCTTTAGTGCTGATATAAAGAGCATTTCCAAAACCAGTGTGTGCTCTTCCCCTTCCTGACCCCCAGCACAGCTCACACCTGGGAAGGCAGCGAGGGAGGTGGCAAACCAGAGCAGTGGACGCTGGACAGACTCCAGAGCCTGCTTAGAAACCTGGAAAAAATGCAGGTAACATGGAAAAAACCAGCAGCAAACCCAGATGCAAATAGCAGCAAGTGTATGTTCAGATTATCAGGATTATTAGATATGAACATTAACCCAAGAGGTGATAAGAAGCAGAGAGCCCTCCACAGCCACCATCTCTCACCACTTTGTGAACCATCAGCTCCATGGTGAAGACCAGCTGAGGAGTCAGCCCTTACCCTCTGAATCCAGACTGAGACCTAAAACTCAGCACAGACATTTTAAGAACAGCTGAAAGCCTGTTGACTTGTGCAGCTGAGTATCAGGAGGCCTCCAGAGACAGAACACAGAGTCTGGACCTAAAGACTTGCCAAAATGAAAAAAAAAAACACCAAACCCAAACCACACAAAAGAATCATAGAATCAGAATGGATTGGGTTGGAAAAGACCTCCGAGATCATCAAGTCCAACCCTTGGTCCAACTCCAGTCCCTTTACCAGATCATGGCACTCAGTGCCACGGCCAAGCTCAGTTTAAAAACCTCCAGGATGGGGAATCCACCCCCTCTCTGGGCAGCCCATTCCAATCCCTGAGCACTCTCTCTGCAAAGAATTTTTTTCTGATCTCCAACTTCAATTTCCCCTGGCAGAGCTTGAGCCCATCGTGCCCCCTTGTCCTATTGCTGAGTGCCTGGGAGAAGAGACCAACCCCCATCTGGCCAGAACTGCCCCTCCCCTGTCCATGCAGAAAACCAAACTAATTTAAATGTATCAGGATCAGATAAAGCAGAAGACAACCCAAGCACAGACCTGGGGTCTGAGTCTCTGCTGTTCACCTTTAGGATAAAACTAATGGCACGTTTTGTGTGGATGGAATGAGCAGATGAAAACATGCATTAGAACCTCCAGACATGCCAGTAGGCTTTGAGACAGCTGGGCAAGAGCTCCTGGGAAGGAGTGGAGGAGGCCTGATGGGTCCCCCAGCGCTGCTGATCAAAGGCTGCCTGGCCATGAAGGACCCGGTAAGTGGCTCCACAAGGCCCATCAACACCAGCACCCCTGGCCACGGTGCATTTGCAGATAATGCAGAGGAAACACAGCAGGAGGGGGTTTATTTATGTAAACACACACACACATACAGAGAGAGCCATCAAGCCTCCAAAGTCAGAGAAATTCACCTGCTATCTCAAATCAGACCAGCTTTGCCACTGCCTAACTACCCTCCCAGGAACTGAGGGAAGGATCTCTTGGTGTCCAAGCCCAGCCCCACCCACGTCCCCTTCTTCCCACACTCAGAGGAGTCTGTTCATCTTCTTCTTTTATTCCTCTTCACTTCACTACTCTGGACGCTCAGGATGTGAAGAAAGGTCAGTGCAGGATGAACTACACTGGTTCTGATGTGCAAAGTGTCTGCAATTCCTGCTGAAGCAAAAGGAGGGAAAGGCACCACAGACTGAAGTAACTCCTATCAGAGGGAGGTTTTACATCCCTGAAGTTGTGTCAGGGGGTTGGGATGGATCTCAGGGAAAGGTTCTTCCCCCAGAGGGTGGTGGGCACTGACCAGGCTCCCCAGGGCAGTGGGCACAGCCCCGAGGCTGCCAGAGCTCCAGGAGCATTTGGACAAGATGGGATTGTTGGAATGTCTGTGCAGGGCCAGGGGTGGGACTGGATGGTCGTTGTGGGTCCCTTCCAGCTCAGGATATTCTGTGGGATTCTGCAACAGTCTACATTGTCCTTTGGGAATCACAAGATAATGAGACTTGAGATGCCAACTCCTCATGGGACTGTGAACGAAACTGCTGTCAGGGCACCCCTTACAGTACAAACTATCAGAATAAATTAATGTGCCTCAGACATAGGAAATAACCCTCCTAAGACATACAAAGGGGGAGTTCCATCAACACTACACCAAACAAGTTATTACTAATTTGCACAGGACACCAGTCAAGATTTCATTTAACCCAAAACCTCTTTAGAACACACCAAACTGAGCTGTGCTTGTGTCACTTCAGCAGAGAGAACACAGAGCACAGAACAGGATTCTGCCACAGAAACAAGGCTGGTTGTGTTTTTTCCTGGTTAGTGTCATGCTGGTTGTGGTACACAGGGCCTCAGCTAGGAGGTTTATTACAGAGCTGCTTCAACCCAGCAGCTCCTCACTGCACACTGGTCCTTCTAGTTTGGGCAACAGGTGAGGGCAGTAAACAAAGCTGACATTAAAGAAGAATGCTAGGACAAGGTCACCCCTGTGATGGTAACACTTATTTTACAGTGAATCACTCTGGAGAAAAAGATGTCTTGTCTTTTCCCAGCACCCTCCCACAACACACACCTGAGAGGCTTTAAATACAGAAATGCCCAAATGTGTGATGGGTTCTGATAGATGTAAACCTGCAGCTTTGGGAAGAGAAGTCCAGCTCTGGAATGTGGGACACAGAACCCTGGAATGGTTTGGGTTGGAAGGGACCTGAAAGCCCATTCAGTGTTACCCCTGCCATGGGCAGGGGCACCTCCCACCAGCCCAGGGTGCTCAAAGTTTATCCAACCTGGCCTTGGACACTTCCAGGGATGGGGCAGCCACAGCTGCTCTGGGCAACTGGATGCCAACCAACTGCATTCCTTCCAGACCCACCAGAGCCACTGAGCTGCTGCTGCTGCCAGACAAAGGGGTGGCAAAAATTAGAAAGTTCCAAATTCACAGCAATTAGGAATTCAAAACAAAAGGCTTTGCTGCTAAGCTGCAGAGGGACCAGAAAACATAGTGAATATTTCCTGACAACATTTAATGATGAGAAAGACATTGAGGGGCTGGAGCGTATCCAGGGAAGGGAACGGAGCTGGGAAGGGGCTGGAGCAGCAGGAGTGGCTGAGGGAGCTGGGGGGACTCAGCCTGGAGAAAAGGAGGCTCAGGGGGCACCTTCTGGCTCTGCAATCCCTGCCAGGAGGGGGGAGCCAGGGGGAAGTTGGGCTCTGCTCCAGGGAACAGGGACAGGAGCAGAGGGAATGAGCTCAAGTTGTCTCAGGGGAGGTTTAGGTTGGATATTGGGCAAATTTCTTCATGGAAAGGGTTGTCAAGCATTGGAAGAGGCTGCCCAGGGCAGTGGTGGAGTCGCCATCCCTGGGAGTGTTCAAAGAACGTGTGGATGTGGCCCCTGGGGATGTGGGTTACTGGTGACCGTGGAGGTGGTGCTGGTTGAAAGCTGCACTTGGTGACCTTAAGGGTCTTTTCCAGCCTTCAATATTCTGTGTTTCTGTGGTACTCAAGACCTGCCACTGCCAAAGCCACCCATTTCCTGGGCCACCTGCAGCTGGCAACAAAAGGTGCATTCATGGGGAGGTGGGGAAGGTGAGAGCTGGTTGGGGACTCTGGAGAGGGCAAAAAAAAGGAGGAATTTTTGTTTCACGTCATCGGAACAGCTTTGTTGGTTTAACAGCTCTCTGTGTTTGCTGTGCCAGCACTCAGCACATGGACAACCTCTGCAATCACACCAAAATTAGCACCATTGGAAAAGGATTTGATGCTTTTCATTTCATGCTTCACAGAAGAGACAGTGGCTCCTCCAGAACAAAATGTTTTACCAGAAGGTTGAGTTCTGTGACTCCTCAGAATTAAAGAGTGCAAAAGAAATGGCAGTTCTTGGCACAGAACTCATTTGCCAGTACCCAAAACAAATTCCCAACAATTAATTTAACAATAATATGCAACCACTTGGAAATAATTAATGCTGAGATTTAAAACAGTACATTTCAAGTAATTATCCCGAGCAAACGGGTTAGGAGGGCAGGGAAGGGGAGGTAAGAGAACAGTGTCTTCCACTTTAAATATAACCTTAGAACTAAGAATTTGTTTTGCTCCTTCTTTCTATTTTTAAATAATAAAGTTAATTATTAAAATTAAGCCGAAATAATCTTGTGCTGATCAGGAAACAGCAGGAAGAAGCAAGGTTTGAGAGGCATCAGAGCCAGAGCAGTCTCTGTGACCCCACTCCTTGGATTTGCTGCTCCATGGGAGGTGTTTAAAGCCACAGCACCAAAGTACAACCTGAACCCTCACAGTCATTTCTTTAGTGGAAAAAGGGATGCAAATATGAGAAAAGAAAGTCTTTTATTAGCAAGGCTGAAAGAAGCCTGAAGAGTCATCTCTCACAGAGGTATTTTTAACCCTGCTGGTTTCTCCAGATGGTGCTGCAGCCAGTGGAGCCACCTGTGCCCATGGGCTGAGCGGGGCGGGGGGGGGGTCCCAGAGGTGCCACAATCAGCACGGGGAGGGGTCACCCTGAGGGACAAGGGCAGCCAGACACCATCCCTGGACAGTCCACAGGCTGTTTCTCAGTGCAGCCATCCCAGTCTGCTGCCAGGAATCATGGAATCCCACAGGGACTTGGGTAGGAAGGGACCTTGAAGTCCATCCAGTGCCACCCCCTGCCATGGGCAGGGACACCTTCCACTACACCAGGGTGCTCCAAGCCCTGTCCAACCTGGCCTTGGACACTTCCAGGCATGGGGCAGCCACAGCTGCTCTGGGCAACCTGTGTCAGGGCCTGCCCACCCTCACAGGGAAGGATTTCCCTCCAGTATCCCATCTAACCCTGCCCTCTGGCAGTGGGAAGCCATTCCCCGTGTTCTGCCCCTCCATCCCTTGTCCCAAGTCCCTCTCCAGCTCTCCTGCCACACAGACCTGCCCAGGTGGGCTCAGCCCTGCAGGGAGCAGCTCCAGGTGGACCCTGTCCTTCCCACGAGCTACCAAGGAACGACTCAGTAGGAATGTGCCAGGGCTCATCCCACAAAGCAGCTCAAACAGCAACATACGGGGACACAGCAAACACCTCCTCATTTTACTGAAAAAGACACAGCTTTGGGCAATTCTGCCTCTGGCACAGCAAAACAAACATCTACAAGGCCCTCAAGCCACTGAGTGTGGCAGCTTTACCCTCTCAATGGCCTCACTGAGTCCTGGGGGGCAGCTGGGCCTGCCAGTGCCTCCCACAGCCTCGCCAGCCAAGGCCAGGCATGGAAAAGCCACAACAAGAGCAACGAGGCTGGAGAAGGGACTGGAGCACAAGTGCTGTGGGGAGAGGCTGAGGGAGCTGGGGGTGTTTAGCCTGGAGAAGAGGAGGCTCAGAGGTGACCTCAGCACTGTCTGGAACTCCCTGAAGGGAAGTTCTGACCAGGTGGGGGTTGGTCTCTTCTCCCAGGCACTCAGCAATAGGACAAGGGGGCACGATGGGCTCAAGCTCTGCCAGGGGAAATTGAACTTGGAGATCAGAAAGAAATTCTTTGCAGAGAGAGTGCTCAGGGATTGGAATGGGCTGCCCAGAGAGGGGGTGGATTCCCCATCCCTGGAGGTTTTTAAACTGAGCTTGGCCGTGGCACTGAGTGCCATGATCTGGTAAAGGGACTGGAGTTGGACCAAGGGTTGGACTTGATGATCTCGGAGGTCTTTTCCAACCCAATCCATTCTGTGATTCTAACAGGAGGGTCTGGCCCACACTGAACCATCATTTCCATCCTCTGCCACCAGCACTGACAGTCCCACCTGCTCCAGTGTGAAACAGCACCAAGGCCTGTGATAAATGGAGTGTTTTTCTTGAGGAAATCACTCCATTGGCACATTTCTCCCATGACTTAGGAAAGAACTGAGAATCACAACTGGTGCATTTGCCAGAGAGCAAAGGTTGGCACCCAAAATACACCCCAACTCCGTAGCCTGTCTCACTGTTTGAAAATCCATGATAAATTAATCTGGATATTCAATGCTTGGATTCTTTGGAGAACTTTCCATTCCCTCTCTCATTCTAGATTTAAAGTTATTCCTTAAAACACAAGAAAAGTTGATATTCTGTTTGGGGAAAAAATTAGTTAACAGAGACTTGGTTTTAATATTTCTGAGAAAAAACACAGAAACACTTCCACATTCCCTGTGTAAGCACTGGATAAAACTAAGGATCTACTCCAAAACTGAATTAGTACAGCAAGTCTTCTTCACAAAGGGAAAAAAAAAAGGTATATTTAAATATTTCAAGTATTCTGGTGTCTTCTTTTCTCTCTATTCAACTCCACCTTGAAAACTGACTGAGCAGCACCAACAAAAGCAGCTACACCCACCAATCCTTTAATTTCCAGCCCTTCTCTGGAGTGCTCGAGATAACTTATCTTCTTAACACCTGCCTTGTTTCTTTAACTATTGCAGGCGAAAAAAAGAAACCAAACCAACAAACCTACAACTGGACACTTGAAAAAACAAAGTAAAAAGCTAAAGAAAAGCACCTTTCAAACTGTATTAAAGTTTAAAAACCTGAGCTGCAATTTGTGAAGGGTTAAAATGAAAACGAGCTGGTTTTAAAACCTGTCTGGCTTCAGACAACTCAAAAGCCAGAATTAAAACTCTACTTCCTTCAGGACTCTGACACCTGCAGCTGCACAGCAAACCCAACTCCCTCAGCACAGTCCCATCTTCAACAAACACCCCAAATCCACAGGGAAATGAAAATTCTCCTGCCACCAAATCCCCCAAAGCCGAACTGAGCTGTAGGCACAGTCCATGGATTCCAGAGGCAGCAGCCTGAGGAGGACCCAGGTGTCCTGCTCAGTGAATGGAGACCACGTGGAAGCCTCCCTGGAGAAGCGGCTCCTCTCAGCCGCACCCCCCGAAACACGAGTCCACTCCACCAAAAACTTCAGGAAGAGTTACCTGAGCTGCCCGTGGTCAATAAACACTGCAGGTATTTGTTCATGCTGGATCTGCTTGGTGCTGCTGAGCCACCCTGGCCAGGGCTGAGGCACCACACGCTGCCCGTGTGCTGACACAGCACCTTCTGGGCGAGAGAACCGAGGCAGGACTTGCCGACCAAGTCCCGCCTTCACCCTCATTCGCTCCCAGCTCGGTTGGGCTTTGAGCTTCTGTGGGGGCTTCCTGCCCAAGTTCCTCTTTCCTAGAGCTGCTGCCATCTCCTTGGGCGACTTCCTGCCCTCCTGCTCTGCCCACTGCCCAGCTGCACACGCTGCCCTTGGCTCAGTGCGTGTGGTGGATTCCCAAACATCCATCCTCCATCCCGCGGTGTCCCCAGCCCAAGCCCAGCACCACCTGCACCTCTGCAGCCCCTCAGCCCGTGCTGTTCCAGCAGGGAAGGAGGTGCAGGGCAGGGGCACAGCCTGGGCATGCCAGCGCCTGCCTGAGCCCACACACCACCTCCAGCCTCGCCCAGCATGGAACATGGGCAGGGAAAACCCTGGGATAGGGAATTGTGCTCCCCATTAACACAGGGTTCATTGGGGGGGGGGGAGGAGAAGGGACTTATGCTTGTTTTACTTACGCTTATTTTGCTTCTCAGTAGTATAAAATTCACTGTGCAACATACAGCAAAACTCCCAAGGTACAGACCTGCCCTTAAAGATGCCACACCAAGAGGCCCCAGAGCCTCTTGAACCAATTAAAACAGCCAGGATAAGATAAATCAGAAAACATGTCAAAAGAACAAGGTAAGTCCAATCAGACCAGCTACAGTTGCCAACAAGTTCGGTTTGTGTAGGAATCTGAAATCCAGCTTACAGCAAAAAGAG
The DNA here is from genome assembly GCF_047495875.1 of Pithys albifrons albifrons. Taxonomy (NCBI): domain Eukaryota; kingdom Metazoa; phylum Chordata; class Aves; order Passeriformes; family Thamnophilidae; genus Pithys; species Pithys albifrons. Next base: position 5,406,624 of record NC_092484.1, read on the forward strand.
CTAGAAATCTTAAACAGCAAGCCTTGGTCAACAAAGGCTGAGAGAAATTCCATCACCAAGAACACAAGAGGCTTGGTAATGCTCAACTTGAAGATAAGCTGTCTCCTACCTTAACATAAGAAAAGAGTCTAGAATGAATGCTATCAGACTGTGTTGTAATCCCCTGCTGTCTTCCCTCCATAAATTCCTGAAATTACCATAACCCTTCCTACCTATTACCACATGTCTCCCTGAAACCTTAAAAAGTAGTCAAGTGTTCAATAAAGGATTCCAGTTTTGTTCCCCATGCTGGGATCGTGTAGTTTTTGACCGTCTCAGGTTTGAAGCAGTTTTGAGCAAAAGGTAAAAAGTTCATGAGTGGAAGAGCACCGACTTCATCCCCAAAGACCACCACAGACCCCCACCCCAGTTCCCAGGAGGAAAAGCGCAGGCACAAGGAGTGGCACGGGGCGGAGAAAATGGAAATCAGTTCTTGAAACTCATTATAATAACTCTGCCTTCTCTAAGAAAATAATGTTTATGCATGAAGAAATAATAAATATGTATAGCTTACTTGCATATAAACCAGCTGTTAACTCGACCAGGTGTGCATGTTTCTGGAGGAGCCATGTACCTCTCTGTAACCTGACTGGATATAGGAGTTTTCTTTCCACAAAACAGGGTTTGGCTGGAGAGTGAAAAAATAATCAGAGGAAGTGTTCAGGAGATATTCCACAGTAGAGAGAGACCCTGAAAGAGCAGACAAAGGGCTCCTGCGAGTGCAGAGGAGCTCCCCAGCCTGGCACAGCTCCAGTGCCCTCAGCACCAGCCAGGTTGCTGCACCTGCAGCCTTCAAATCCTCCTGGTTTGAAGGAGATTTGCTCCCACCTCCTGCTTTTTAACTGGAGCAAGGAAGAGCCATGTGGGGAGACTCAGACCCAGGGCTGAATCTCCCCAGAGCCACAGAAAGACCAGAACTTGAAGTGTCCTCAGATCCCACTCCAAAATCCTGGCACATCCCCAGCTGCCCCTGCCCAACCCCAGCAAATCGCTGGCACAGCTCAGTTAATGACCACAGACCCCAAAGTGCTGGGAAGCCACGGCATGGAAAGACACGTCCTGACTTTTTTTTCAACCCTGAGATTAGCTCAGTCAGTTAAAACTTGGTTGTAGTAACGCCAAGGTCATGGGTTCAATCCCCTCTGTGGGCCACTGACTTAAGAGTTGGACTCGATGATCCTTGTGGGTCCCTTCCAACTCGGAACAGTCTGGGATTCTGTGATAGCCTCAATACTGAAAGCCTTACATTTATATATTTATACCTGCCTTTATTGTTAAGTGTATTCATATTCCAAGGCAACAGAAAAAGGCACAAACAATAAGCAGGTAAATAACAGATTCTCCTCTGCTTATCTTGAAAACCCGTCCAAACACACACACTGATGTATTTACCCCCAGTGGGTTTCTCAGTATTCATTTCAAAACTGAAGTTAAAAATCAAATGCACCGGTGACACTTTGGTAATGACTGTCCCAAAAAAAAAGCATGGGGGGAAGCAGAATTAACGCCCCCACACAGCTCATGGGCTGCAGCACCAACACTAAACCCCCTTTCCCCTCTCAGGGAAGTGATGCCAAAGGGTTTCCATCTCTGCTCAGCTTCCCTGAGGCAAATACAGTAATAGAAGCTCTTTCCCGAGCTACCTTGTACAACATCAACTACAGGGAGGAAAATTCATCTGGAAGACCTTTTTTTTCATCCCTTTTACAGATGGAATGAACCTGCACTGCAGTGGGAGTCAGACAAGGGCAATCCCACCAAGCCCAGCACAGCCCCTCAGCAAAGTGCTGTGTGAGGAACCTGACAATGGCCCTGACTCTGCAGTGACACGTGGCCGGAGGGTGATTAAAGTTGGGTTTAACATTTAAAGAGCCTATTTAGGTTTCACCAAGTATCATAGAATGTCCCGAGTTGGAAGGGACACCCAAGGACCATCCAGTCCAACCCGTGGCCCTGCACAGACACCCCAACAATCCCACCCTGTCCCTCAGAGCGTTGTCCAAACAATCCTGGAGCTCTGGCAGCCCTGGGGTTGTGCCCACTGCCCTGGGGAGCCTGGTCAGTGCCCACCACCCTCTGGGAGACCATCATGGTCACAGCCACCCCATGTGCCTCCCCTGAACCAGTGACAGACTCCAGAGTTCAAGCTGGAGAAATAAGCCCAAGGATTTTTCTGTGCCAATCTCTGGGCCCTGGAGAGCACCACACAAACCCATCCACACCTATCAAAGATGTGTCCAGGCCTGTCAGCACAGCCTTGTCCATCCAAATAGAAAATCCACACGGCAACAAAACCACTCCATATGCTTTGGACAGTATCAAAAAACTGCTGGGTGAGTCAGTGCATCTCACTGCAGAGTAAATCACTTCAGGAGGGTGCTGAAAGCCCAGCTCTTCCCATCTCAGAGGAACACAAGGATCAGGACTTGAGGGAACGGCTGGAGCTGTGCCAGGGGGTTGGGATGGATCTCAGGGAAAGGTTCTTCCCCCAGAGGGTGGTGGGCACTGACCAGGCTCCCAGGGCAGTGGGCACGGCCCCAAGGCTGCCAGAGCTCCAGGAATGTTTGGACAACACTCTGGGGGAGAGGGTGGGATTGTTGAGGTGTCTGTGCAGGGTCAGAGGTTGGACTGGATGGTCCTTGGGGGTCCTTTCCAGCTCTGGACATTCCAGGATTCCATGATCAAAGCAGGTAAGAGAACTCAGAGCTCCAGACCAGGACACAACTTTCTGTTCTGTCTTCAAAAACATCCACCCTCAACATCCTCTGACAGCCCCGAAACTCAGCAAACCAAAGACCTGCTTTCCTTAAGATATTCATGAAGAGCTGTATTGTGCCTCTTTTATGTCTTTCAGCATACTCAGGACCTGGACTTTAAAGAGACCTATTTTTCTTCTCTACAGCTCTTGAAAAGATGCTTTTAGGACTGAAGACAGTTCTTCCCTCCTCCTTACACCGCCTGCTTTCAAAGCACTTCACACACATTCAATAATCTTTTCATCCTGCTCTGAAGCAGGTGGGTTTTAGTCGCCTCAGAGATGGGAAAAGCACTTCAGCCAAGTCAGGATTAGAATTTGCAACGTCCAGATTCCCAGCCCTGCACAGAAAATTCCCCACCAGCACAAGTTCCAGCCCCTTCCTCAGTCTTCAGCCAGCCTGGAATTGCCAGGAGCCTCCAGGGAGCCACAGTCTGTTCCCACACAGGCTGTAAAACATGGGAGTAGATTTCCCATGCCAAGTGTGCTTTGTTTCAGGCCCCAGTTCACACCAGATGCTTCACAACAGCCCCCTCCTCACTCCACATGTCTGTATTGACTGAGCTGCTCTCAGAGAGGAAGGAGAGGGAATGGCTGGCACATCCAGATGGGAAAGCTCAGTCCTCCTGCTCATCTCCAAAGGGCATGGAGGCCTCTTCTTCCAGCAGCTGGGAGTACATGAGCACTGCATGGATAATTTGAAACATCTATTAGGAACACCTGAATTCTACATGCCTTGGGAATTCTGGAATGTTGAGGATGGGGCAAAAAAAAGAGGAATAGTCCTACATCCCACTAATTCCCCTCTTCACATCCTCTCTGCTCCTCCTGGCCCATGTCCACAGCCTCCTCCCACCACAACCTGCCAAGACCAGCTCCACTCTGTTTTCAAAAGCTCCTTTCAACTCTCCCAACTGTACCAGGGTTTTTTGGGGGTTCCTGCCAGTCCTCCAGTGACCCTCACACATCAAAGCCAGCCCCAGCCTGCAATCAATATGCTTAGCAGGCTGCTCCTTTAGATGTTATCCTTTTCTTCTAGGCACTATCCCAGAAAACACCAATCTGAGCTGCAGAGACCCACCTGCTTTGGCACAAAAATGATGCTTTTGAAGCTTATTTATTGAGTGATGTGATTAAATAGGTCAAACCTGCCCCAGTGCAGGGCTGTGAGGCTGCTCCAAACCAGACAGGCAGTTCCCCTAGCAGGGAGCAGGTCCTGGTGGAGGCAGAACCTGCTCTCAGGAGGTTTCCTGGTTCTGGCTGAGCTACTGCACCCTCTAGTGTAAATCCTACAGATCCTCGCAGGCAGCAGGAGCTTCAGGCAGGTGGGAAAGGAGGGGAGCACTTCAACCTGAATCCTGCTGAGGCAGCTGAGCCAAGCACTGCCCACAAAACAACTGCCAGAGTGTCTTCTGCTCCTACAGAAATCAGGACCCCTCCGTGGCCCTGCTGGAGTCCAATCCTAAATCCAGGGATTGCAGCAAGTCCATTGCTCATCTCCCATTTCTCAACTTAAACCATGGAATCCCAGACTGGTTTCAATGGGAAGGGACCTTAAAGCTCATCCAGTGCCGCCCCCTGCCATGGGCAGGGACACCTTCCACTGTCCCAGTTGCTCCAAGCTCTGTCCAACCTGGCCTTGGACACTCCCAGGGATGGGGCAGCCACAGCTGCTCTGCCCAACCTCCAGGGGGGAATTTCTTTCCAATATCCCATCTATCCCTGCCCTCTGGCAGTGGGAAGCCACTCCCTGTGTCCTGTCCCTCCATCCCTTGTCCCAAGTCCCTCTCCAGCTCTCCTGGAGCCCCTTTAGGCACTGGAAGGGGCTCTCAGGTCTCCCCAGAGCCTTCTCTTCTCCAGGTGAGCCCCCCCAGCTCTCCCAGCCTGGCTCCAGAGCAGAGGGAGCTCCAGCCCTGGGAGCATCTCTGTGGCCTCCTCTGGACTCTCCAGCAGCTCCGTCTTGTGTTGGGGTCCCAGAGCTGGAGGCAGCTCTGCAGGTGGGGTTAGCACAGAATCAGCATTAAAAAATAGCTGGAATCCAACCCTGAGCTGAGGCAGAACTGACAGATCCCTGTTCCAACAGCCATGCCATGCCCTGGATGCCAAGGGTTTGGGAAAGAGGCAGGAACAGGCACTGAGCCAGCCTTGGGATCCTGCAGAAACCAGGCCCACGCTACAGCTTTGGTTTGCCACAAGCCAGAGCTTCTCCAAGAGCCTCAGCAGAGCAGTTTAGGCTGGAGATTTGGGAAAATTCATAAAATAGAAAGGGTTGTAAAGCACTGACAGTGGTGCATCACCATCCCTGGAGTGGCACTTGGGGACATGGTTGGTGGTGGCCATGGTGGAGCTGCTGCACTGAGAGCTGGACTTGATCCTGGAGGTCTTTTCCAACCTCAACAACTCCATGATTCCAAGCAAATCCCCCTCCCTCCCCTAAACTCAGGTGCTTTTCCTGGCTCTCTGACACAGCCAGGCCAGGCCCAGCAGGACACTGGGGGGATTTTTCCTGCCCTTTCCTCTCAGCTCTGCCCCCAGCACTTCCAGGAGCCACACACACATTCCAGGGGCACCAGGAGGTTTCACTGCACACCCCTTTTCACTTCCCATTTCCCCACCCAAAGCCAGTCCCAGCACACCCAGTACAAACCGAGAGGAGACATTCCACAGATATTTAAAGACACAAAGGAATAGCACAGTGAAAGGTAACTATGGTATCACCTAAGGCTTTCAAACGTGTTATCTGTCTGTGACAGCCTTGAGAATGCTTCTTTTTTTTAAACTAAACCAGAGGTGCTGAGTTGATCTGGTGACAAAGAGACACAGACAACTCATCCTTTTCCAAACCTGTGGGCAACCCAAGTGTGGGAGTTTTGGCCTAAAAACCCTCCTTAAAGCAAGGAGCCCCAAAACCCATAAGCTGGGCTTTATTTTGGCAATTTCTGTTTCAGCTTTTAAAGAAAACTGACAGAAACAACAAAGCTTTACTAAAAAGAAAGCCAACAGGGATCTCCTGGGGAGAAGAGGGAAGGCTTTTCTCTCCAAACAACTCATAATGTGATGAAAGAAAACAACAAGAGCTGCTGGAAGAATGAACAATAGCTCACTATTGATCCTTGGGGGTCCCTTCCATCCCAGGCCATTCCATGATTCCCTGATTCCCTGGGTAGTTGTGCCAAGCTTGACCCTGAGATGAGCTCAGTCGGTTAAAACTTGTTTGTAACAATGCCAAGGCCATGGGTTCAATCCCCTGTGTGAGCCATTGACTTAGGAGTTGGACTCGATGATCCTTGTGGGTCCCTTCCAACTCAGAACAGTCTGGGATTCTGTGAACAGTCTGTATGTTAAATTCCGTGAATTCCTTTGGGATGCTGGCAGCGCTGCGCCTCACCCAACCCGCTCAGGGGCGGGTCTGGCTCAGCACAGCCCGACAGGACACCCGAGCACAGGCCCTGCCCCTCCGGCGGGCACGGCACCCGCAGCTCCTCCTGCAGGGATCTAACGGGCCGGGCAGCGCGGCTGGAACGCGGCCCTGACACCTCAGCGCGAGCGCCCGGAGCGACAAAGAACGGGGCGAGGGCAGCGCTGCGCTCCGGCAGCAGCTCCGGGGGCAGCCCCTGCAGCTCCGGCCCTGGGGACACCCGGGGCTACCCCGGGCCCCGCACACTCCGCAAAGCTGCCCCACACCCCGCGCTGTGCGGTGGGACAGACACCCCCCGCCCCATCACACCGTGGGGCTGAAAAGGCCCTGCAGCCCCTCCCGGGACTCGAAGGGCCAGCGCAGGGCGGGGGTCCCGCACAGAGTCCCCCGCGGAGGGAGCAGGGGAGGAGGAGGCGAGTCCAGGCCCGGTGGGTGGGCTGGGTAGGGCGGAGGAGGAGGAGGAGGAGGAGGGCGGGCACGGGCCTGTCCTTGCTGGGGGAGAACAGGCAGGGCCGGGATGGGGGGGCGGCAGCGCCGGGAGGGCCAGGACAGGGATGAGCGGCAGGACCAGGAGCAACCCCAGCCGGGGAACGGGAGGACGAGGGCGGGGGAAGGGGGTACCTGCGCCGCGTCCCAGCGGGGTTCCCGCGCCGGGCTCGCCGGAGGGTCCGCAGGGCGCGGGGGGCACCGGGGGATGCCGGAAGTGGCAGTAGGGCCTGCGGCACCCCCCGCCCGACCCCGGCCCGCCGGCGCTGAGGAACGGGCAGTCGATGCCGCGGAAGTAGCCGGTGGACCTGAGCATCCCGCCTGCGGCCGCGGGGCGGACCGAGGGGCCGCGGGCGGGCCCGGGACGCGCTCCCGCCTCACACGGCCGGGACCGGCCCCGCCGCCATCTTGGAGCGCCGGGCGCGGCGGCGAGGACCCCGCGACGCCGCTGCCCTCACAGCACTGCCCGCACAGGGCTGCCCGCGGCGCGCCTGAGCCGAGCGCCGGGCGGGGCTGCGGGAGGGGCGGGACATGGGGGGGGCGGGACATGGGGGGAGGGGGGACATGGGGGGAGGGGGGACATGGGGGGAGGGGGGACATGGGGGGAGGGGGCGGGACATGGGAGGAGGGGGGACATGGGGGGAGGGGGGACATGGGGGGAGGGGGGACATGGGGGGGGCGGGACATGGGGGGAGGGGGCGGGACATGGGAGGAGGGGGGACATGGGGGGAGGGGGGGGGACATGGGGGGCGGGACATGGGGGGAGGGGGCGGGACATGGGAGGAGGGGGGACATGGGGGGAGGGGGGGGGACATGGGGGGCGGGACATGGGGGGAGGGGGCGGGACATGGGGGGAGGGGGGACATGGGGGGAGGGGGGACATGGGGGGAGGGACATGGGGGGGCGGGACATGGGGGGAGGGGGCGGGACATGGGAGGAGGGGGGACATGGGGGGAGGGGGGGGGACATGGGGGGAGGGGGGACATGGGGGGAGGGGGGACATGGGGGGGCGGGACATGGGGGGAGGGGGGACATGGGGGGGCGGGACATGGGGGGAGGGGGCGGGACATGGGGGGAGGGGGCGGGACATGGGAGGAGGGGGGACATGGGGGGGCGGGACATGGCGGGAGGGGGCGGGACATGGGGGGAGGGGGGACATGGGGGGGCGGGACATGGGGGGAGGGGGGGGACATGGGGGGAGGGGGGACATGGGGGGGCGGGACATGGGGGGAGGGGGGACATGGGGGGCGGGACATGGGGGGAGGGGGGACATGGAGGGGCGGGACATGGGGGGAGGGGGGACATGGGGGGAGGGGGGACATGGGGGGAGGGGGGATATGGGGGGAGGGGGCGGGACATGGGGGGAGGGGGCGGGACATGGGGGGGAGGGGGCGGGGGAGGAAAGCGGGACACCGAACGGGAGCCGCGGGCATCGTCAGTGTCGCTCCTCACCCTGCACAGACACCCCAACAATCCCACTCTGTCCCATTGTCCAAACACTCCTGGAGCTCTGGCAGCCTTGGGGCCGTGCCCACTGCCCTGGGGAGCCTGGTCAGTGCCCACCACCCTCTGGGGGAAGAACCTTTCCCTGAGATCCATCCCAACCCCCTGGCACAGCTCCAGCCCTTACCTGGATCCCGGCACAGGGCACGGGGCTCAGGAGCAGCTGCACATCCCGGGCAGTCTCCGCTCGGTGTCCGTTCCCCGGCACGGCCCGTGTGGCACCACAGCCCTGCGGCCCCGGGGAGCGGTGGGGCCGGGCCGGGGCTCGGGCAGGGGGTGCCTGCGGGTCCCTCCCGGCTCGGGGTGTCCCAGGGGTCTCTAATCAGAGCCCGGCCGCTTTTGGCACAGCCCCGGACCCGCTGCCCCCGCTGTGGAGCCAACACAGACACGGGGCATGGCCTGTCCTGCTGCCCAGCACCCACCTGAGCCCCCTGAGGTCCTCTGACCACCCAGCACCCCAAGAGCTGCCTGACACCCTCCAGCACCCCGAGAGCCTTCTGAGCCCCTCCGAGAGCTCCCTGAGCCCCCCCGACCACTCCCTGACCACCCAGCACTCACCTGAGCCCTCTGACCACCCCCTGAGCCACCCAGCACCCTCTGAGTCCCCTGAGACCCTCCAGCACCCCGAGAGCCCCCCAGAGCCCCCTCTTAGCATCCACTGAGCCCCCAGAGCCCCCCGACCACCCAGAGCCCCCCAGTACCCTCAGAAACCCCTGATCCCCCCCAGAGCCCCCCAGCACCCCCAGAGCCCCCCAGCTGCAGGCAGAGCCAGGCTCGTGGCCCACCAGCTCAGTGCAGCCCAGAAACCCCACCAGGGACCACCATGGACCACTGCCCCCAGCATGGACCACACCCCAGTATGTCCCAGTATCCCAGGGACCACCAGGGACCACAGCTCCCAGCATGGACCACAGCCCCAGCACATCCCAGCATTCCCAGCATGGATCACCAGGGACCATGAGGGACCACTGCTCCCAGCACAGCCTGCAGCCCCCAGCATGAACCTCTGACCCAGTCCCAGCACAGCCCAGCATGGACCACCACCCCAGCACATCCCAGTACTCCCAGCAGGTCCCACTGCCCCATCCCATCCCAGTACTCCCAGCCCATCCTAGTACTCCCAGCACGACCCCTCAGCCCCAGCAGCCCCTCGGCCCCTGGCACAGCAGCAGGACATGGGGCAGGGGTGGGGAGTGGCCCCACAAGTCCCCTCAGGCCATGCACAGAACTGGCACAACACCCCCAACCCCTGTCCCGGAGTGTCACCATACCCCAAGTCACCCATGGGGACACTGAGGCACTTGGTGACAGAGCTTTGAGCTGAGCAGGGGCTCAGGGCTGGCCCGGGGGGGGGCGGGGGGGGTGAACCATGAGGGGCACCCACAGCTCCTGGGAATCACCTGGTGCTGGCCCTGCCCTGGAGCATCCACCCTCTGCAGGTTTGGGGGGACAGCGAGGACCAAACCAGCCCAGGAGAAATGCCATGGGGTGGAGTCAGCCCAAAGGGAAGAGATGATCCAGGAGAGCCTTGTGGCTTGGGCAGGGAGAGGTGGGAAGCTCCAGGGCCGTGCCAGGGAAGCTCCAGGACAGTGCCAGGGGTGATGCCAAGGAATCATAGAATCACAGAATCATAGAATGGATTGGGTTGGAAAAGACCTCCAAGATCATCAAGTCCAATCCTTGGTCCAACTCCAGTCCCTTTACCAGATCATGGCACTCAGTGCCACGGCCAAGCTCAGGTTAAAAACCTCCAGGGATGGGGAATCCACCCCCTCTCTGGGCAGCCCATTCCAATGCCTGAGCACTCTCTCTGCACAGAATTTTTTTCTGATCTCCAACTTCAATTTCCCCTGGCAGAGCTTGAGCCCCTTGTCCTATTGCTGAGTGCCTGGGAGAAGAGACCAACCCCCACCTGGCCAGAACTGCCCTTCAGGGAGTTCTAGACAGTGATGAAGGTGCCCAAGGAGGAGCTGCCCTTGGACCAGGGAAGGACGAGGGAAAGACAGCAAAAGTCCTGTTTCACAGGAGTCTTGAGTGGGAAAAAACCCACTCTTTTTTCCAGTTCTAGCACGTGCTGCTGCCTCCCCCCTGCCCGTCGCTCCCCAGGGTGTCCCAGCAGAGTCCGGGAGTGGAGAAGAAGGAGAGGACACTGATGTCCCAGCAGCTGCTGACCCCAGGAATCCTGAATAATCCATGAAAAGCTTCTGGAAAGCAGAAAACCCCAGGAGGTGCGTTGCCTTCCCTCAGCAGAAACATGCCCCAGGTACTGGGGGAGGGCTGTGCTGAGTTGCCCCCACACCCCCTGCCAGCTCCCTCCTCCCACCAGAGAGTGGAGAACAAGCTCATCTCCCCTCCCCTCAAAAAAGGGGGGGAAAAGGGTTTGTTTTTATGATATAGATAAATCTATTTTACAGAACTTCAGCTGTAATAGAAAGGACTTCAGAAAGACACACACAGGGCATTTCCCCTACTTATAAGTCTCACCCTGTGCTTCTTCGAGTCACAAACTGGCAAAAATAAAACAAAACTAAATAAATAATAAAATTCAATTTAATAAAATCTTCATTTTTGCCCAGTCCTGGACAGCCTAACATGGAAAACCTCCCCAGAACTGATCCAGGCTAATCTGGGCTGTGCTTTTGCCTCCCCACGTGGGAAGGGGCAGTTTGGTTAACTGGGATTCCCACTCAGCTCCCAGTCAGCAGCACTGGGCAAGGTCCCCGGGGTCCCTGAGCACCCTGAGGCAGCTCCGCTAAGAGGAGGGGCCCCCATAGTCACCCATCCTGGTGCATCCAAGCCCAGCACCCCACAGGAATCCCTCCAACCCCACTGAAGCCTCCTCAATCCACCAAGGGGTCCCCAAAACTGAGCTCATTCCCCCAAAAGCTGCTGCCCCCTCTGCAGAGACACGGGGGGTCCCAGTCCCTGCTGTCCCTCCTGGGCTCACACCCCATGGCCAAACCACCCAATTTAAGGAGGGGACCAGGGGTGGGACACGTGGCAGGGCTGTTCCAGGACCTCAGGTCCCCGTGTGGGACAAGGGGCAGCACGTGGGGGGCAGTTTTGCCCCTTTGCCTCCCTGGGAGAGCCAGGCAGGGGGATGTCACTGCAGGACCATCCCCACAGCAGCTGCTGGGTGACAAGGGGGGCCTGTCCCCTGTGACAGGGAGACATCCCACTGCTGAGTGGCAGCAGGGACACACTCCTGGTGCCATGTTTGGCATCCCCCACACATCAAGGATCCAGCCCAGGAATGTGGCTCTGGGTCTGCCCCGGGGGATTCTCCTGGTTCACCCCCCAGAGCAGGGGGTTGGATCCAGCCCTGGGGTTCCCCAGAACCTCCTCCCCACCTGCTCCCCCACAGACAGGTAAATTGGGTCGAGTTTTTGCGGGAAAAGAGATTAAAACAGATGAAAAAACAAGGCAGAGACGCTCTTGTGACAGGAGCCACCCTCTCAGACCCCACTCCCTGCTTCTCATTCCGCACCACCATATCCAGGCACCCCACGGGCACTTTCTGCTCCCTGTTGTGGGGGTGGTCACAGGTTTTCTCTGCATCCAGAGGGGAACTTTTCCATTGTCCCATCACAGCCCCCACATGAGGCGCCAGACAGGGTTTGGGAAGCTGGAGAAGGAAATGTGGAAGTGGGAGAATAGGGCTGAACTCCCAGGACGTCTTCATGTTGGGTGGCCTCTTCTCAGGGATGGTCTGGTCAGGGGGGTGAGCCCACCCCTGGGACCCCATCGTGTGACCCACCATGGGCCATGTCCCCTATGGGAGACTCCCCTGTCCGTGACACCCCAGAGCCTCATCCACATCCTGGGTCACTTCCATGGGTGCTTCAACCTCCCAGAGTTCTCTTGGCACCCCAAGGGGATGCTTCCCCCACCTCCCCTCCCCCCCCCCCCCAAAGGGGACACTCCAGCCCCCAGCATGCTTTGACCTTCCAAGGGGAAGCTCCAGCACCTCAGGGTGCTCCTGGTGTCCCAAAGGGATGCTCTGCCCCCCCCAAGGGGACAGTCCACCCCCCCAAACTACTCCTGGTGTCCCAAAGGGATGCTCTGCCCCCCACAAGAGGGCACTCCAGACTCTCCCCAGTGTCCCTGGTGTCCCAGAGGGATGCTCTGGCCCCCAAAGGGATGCTCTGGCCCCCCCAAGGGGGTGCTCCAGCCCCTCGGGGTGCTCCCAGCCCCTCAGAACTCCTGTCCCGCCCCCACCGTGTGTTCCAGTGTGCCGTTCCTGGTGCTGTCACCTGTCACTGGTCACCTGTCACCGGGGCTGTGGCAGCCCGTGAGCCTCCCTTGGCCTTCCCAGCCTCCAGGCATCGCTCAGGCATAGGATGACAAAGGGAAGCTCACAGGGGGCAGGGGGCTCCGAGCGCTCCTGTGGCTGCAGAAGAGAGAGGAGGGGAGGGCAGGGCAGCACTGGGAGCTGCAGGATCCAGGGAATCAGGGGATCCAGGGGAACAGGGGGATCACAGGAGAGTATGGGGATCCAGGGGAACTATGGGAACCCAGGGAGCTGTGGGAGTGTACGGATTCCAGGGGAACCGGGGAATTGCAGGGAATTGGGGGATCCAAGGGGAGCTGGGGGATCTCGGGGGAGTGTGGGGATCTCAGGGGAGTGTGAGGATCCCGGGAGAACTGGGGGATCCCAGGAGAGTGTGGGGATCCAGGGGAACTGGGGGAGCCCAGGGAGCTATGGGAGTGTGGGCATCTCAGAAGAGCTGGGGGATTGCAGGTAATTGGGGGGATCCAAGGGGAGCTGGGGGATCCCAGGCAACCTGGGCGATCCCAGGGAACTGGAGGATCCCAGAGGAGTGGTGGGATCCCAGGAGAGCTGGACAGTCCCAGAGGAATGTGAGGATCCCAGGAAGCTGGGGAATTGCAGGGAACTGGGGGATTGAGGGGAACTGGGGAATCCCAGGGTAGTGTGGGGATCCCAGGGGAGCTGGGGGATTGCAGAGAGCTGGGGGATTGCAGGGATTTGGGGGATCCAAGGGGAGCTGGGGATCCCCAGCCTGCCCCACATCTCCAGGAGGTGAAAACCAGCCCACAGGTCTCCCCGGTGTGACCCACCAGCCCTGAGAACCCTCCAGCCCCTGGGGATGTGATTTGGGATGTGGTTTGGGATGTGATTGGCATGAGGCGCCAGTGGGGCGATGGCCCAGCAGTGTCAGGGGTGCAGGGTGGGGGTCTCTGTGTGCCAACCCGAGGGTCAGGGGGCTGGAACCAGAGATGGGGGGGGGAGTGCACATGTGTGTGAGTGTGTGTGTCTGTATGTTGTGTGTGTGTGTCTGTGCAAGACTGTGCACACACCTGCGTACATGTGAATGTGTGAGTGTGTGTGTGTGTGTCTGTGTCTGTGTGTGTGAGAGTGTGTGAGTGTGTGTGTGCACACCTGTGTGTGTGTGCGTGTGTGTGTCTGTGCAGGGCTGTGCACACACCTGTGTGCATGTGAATGCACATGCAAGTGTGAGAGTGTGTGTGTGTGTGTGTGCGGCTCACACATCTATGTGCACACATGTTGGTGCTCACACGTGTGTGCCCAACACAGAGGCTGGAGGGGCCCATCCCATGATTGCCCTCCCAGGCCCGAGCTCCCTTCCTGGGACCCATCCCAGCTCAGAAACCCCCACCCGCCACCCCTGTCCCCCCCAGCCAGCTGGGCAGACTTGGGTGTCCCCACAGAGGGGTGGGTGTTCCCCCTAGAGTGGTGGGTGTCTCCCAAGGTTGTTGGGTGTCCCCCTGGGGCGGTGGGTGTCCCCAGGGTTGTGGGTGTCCCCCAAGGTTGTTGGGTGTACCCCAGGGCAGTGGGTGTCTCCCCAGAGTGGTGGGTGTCCCCCAAGGTTGGTGGGTGTCCCCAGGGTGGTGGGTGCCCCCTGCCCCCTGTGCCCCCTCCCCGTGTCACGACTCGCTGTCTCTCACCAGGGAGGTGCCGTCGCTGTCGGGGTGTCACAGCTCAGTGCTGCTCGAGGAGAGGGGACACAGACTCTGTTCCCTTGGATCTGCAACCATCCCTGTCCCCACTGTCCCCACTGTCACTTCTGTCCCCAGGCCTCTGCCTCCCTCTGGCAGGACAGAGCCAGGGGCTGCTGCCAGCGCATCCTCCCCTCTCCCTGCCCCTTGCTGTCCCCTTCCCTCCACCTCAGCCTCACCTGCCATCCCTCCTCCGCTGTCCTCCCCTCTCCAGCCTGACCACCGATGGGATCCTTCCCTTCTGCCCTTTTATACCATCTTTGTTCATATGACAAGCACGTGGAAAACCAGAGCAGAGCTCGGAAAAAAGCTCCTTAAGATGCTTTAATTCAGTTTCCTGGATCCCATGACTGAGCTCGGCCTCTGAACGGGGTCTCATGACTGTAACACGCAGGCCCCGGCCATCAAAAGCCTCATTTATGCCCCAAAAGAGACTTAAACCCCTCTTGGCTGGTCACCCGATGTCTCCCACCCCTGTCCTGGGCCCCTGTGTCCCCCTGGTGGGGGGTGACACTTGTCCTGACCCCACTCCAATGGGGAGGGACTTTGGGGACACTGGAGGTCTGGCTCTGCCCATCCCCTCCCCCCGAGGAAAGGACACTGCAGAGTCCCCTCCAGGCACCAACCCTGCCCAACCCTGTCCCCAGCACAGCCCCTGCCTGCCCCCAAAGAACAGCATCAGCTGAAGGGTCAGAGGAACCACCCCAGTGAGCACAGAAGTGCCATCCCAGTGGGGACAGAAATGCCGTTCTGGAGGGGACAAAAGTGCCATCCCAGTGGGGACAAAAGTGTCATTTCAGAGGAGAAAAAAGTGCCATCCCAGAGGGGACAGAAATGTCATGCTGGAGGGACAGAGGTGCCATCCCAGATGGGATAGAAGTGCCATCCTGGAGGGACAGAAGTGCCATCTCAGAGTGGACAGAAATGCCATCCCAGATGGGACAAAAGTGCCATCCCAGAGGGGACAGAAATGCTGTCCTGGAGGGACAGAAATGCCATCCCAATGGGGGCAGAAGTGCCATCCCAGAGGGGACAGAAGTGCCATCCTGGAGTGACAGAAGTGCTGTTCCAGTGGACTGTGGCCCAGTTTGCCCCCACCCTGGGCAATGCTGCACTGAGGACCCCCAGCTCAGCCCTCCTGGGGGCCCTCCAGCTCCCACAGGGGTGAGTGCCCCTCTCCCCCCTCACCTCAGCTGCTCCTGGCTGAGTGAGGGTGGAACCCGAGTCCTCCTGTGCCAGGAGCAATGACAGATCCAGACTCAAAAAGCCCCAACCTCCAAACCCAGCCACGGCTCCTCAAAACGGAGTTCACACCCAGCAACGTCCATCTCCCCGCGATCCCACATCCCCGGGCTGGCTCTACATTTTGGGGACCAGCCTGAACACTTCTGACCTTTTGCCTTGGTTTTAAACTCGGCCACAGTAAACAAAACCTCGAGGCACCCCGACATCCCCTCCCCTCCTCGGGCGGTCCCGCCGGCGCTGCTGAGCCGCCCGAAGCATCCGCAGGTCGACAGGAAAGCGCCAGCAGTAAGAGGATAAAAATACCCGCGGTGCAAACAGAACGTCTCTGTGCCGGGATTAGGCAGCCCTGGGCCAGCTGTGGCTTCCAGCACGTGTGAGCCCAGCGCTCCCAAACCGCTCGGGTTCTGTCCTGCGACGGGATGGGGAAGGGAGCGATGTGGGGGGATGCTCAGGGAGAAGCCAGACATCCCAGCTCCTGGCCCCCAAAATCCCCCTGGAAAGGAGGGAGGGTTCCCCCAAAGCCCCAACATCCACATCCTCTCCCAGCTGCAGCACCAAGGAAGGATCTCCTCTTCTGCCCCGGAGCACCTGCGGTGGTCCTGGGGGAGGAGAGGGATGCATGGGGAGCAAGTGGTCCTGTGCCCCTCCCCCGGGCCCCCACGGCTCCCAGCCCCAAACAAAGGGTGCATTGGAGAGCTCGGAGCCTGGGGGTGCAGCCGGGCCCGGATTCCCTAAGGAGATTATCCCTCCTCACATGAGCCGGCCCGGCCTCCCCGGGGAGGAGGGGACACAGAGGGGACAGGCACAGGGAGGGGGGACAGTGCTGGGAAGCCCAGCGAGGGTCCCCCGCGGGCAGGAGGAGGCAGAGCAGTGCTCTGCTGTGTGGGCTGGGGCCAGGGATGCCCCGGGGGCAGGAAAACACAGGGACACTTGGAACTGCCATTACTGGCGGGATTCACCCAAGCAGCACAAACCTGAGCCTCTGCCCTTCCGTGGGGCAAAGCTCCCGTCTGCTGGCAGGAGGACACTCCGGGACACACCCACACCTCCATGGCCAGCACATTCCAGGGATCACTGACGTTCCCACACAGCCAGTGGCACAGCTGGGCATGGAGCAGGTCAAAAATAAGGTTTGCTGCCCCCAGGCCCATTCTGTTGTCCCTCAGGACCACCCTGTGTCCCTCACTGTGCTGGTCCTGGCACACAGCCAGCCATGGGGATGTCTCGTGTGCCCTGTGGCACACCCACACCCCCCATGCCACAGCTCCCAGGAGGCTGAGGCAAGCCATCCTCCCTCTGCCACTGTGATGCCATGGGATCCTCCAATGACAAGGGACAGGAGCTGGCAGGGCAATGGGTTCCCCCCATTGTCCCCACACCCAACTGGAAGACCCAGACCTTTGCAGCCCAGTCCCAGGGGGCCAAGGGCACCCTCCCCCTCACTGGCACCCAGAGGAAGGTGACAAGGGTTGGGGATCCAGCCAAGGGCAGTCTGGGGGAGATGCTGGACAGGGAGAGAGCTCAGGGGCTGGACCCCAGGGCTGGGTCACAGGGAGGGACCTCCAGTTGGCCCCAGGGAAAGGGCACACACGGGTGAAACGCTAAACCTCTGCTCTTTATTCAGTGCCCGGTTCCCTCGCTCTGTTCCCCAAGTGAGTGCTCCAGAGGAGGTTTGCCAGGGGTGGCCAGAACACCAGGAGCGCTCTGGGAAGGCTGAGCAGGGCCAGACTGGAGGAGGTGTGGGGCAGGAGGGCACCTCCTCTGTGCATCCCCATAGTCCCCTCAGGGACACGGCTCTGGCCCGGCTGTGGGGCGAACTCCAGGCACCGCCAGCGCTGGTCCCGGGAAAGCTCCGTGGAGAGCAGGAACTGCCACCTCCTTTGTCCCACCCCAGGGACACGAGGAGGGGGACAGGCCCACCAGCCCCTCTCCAACTCGCCTTATTGCTATGTCAGAGCAGCAGAGCAGCCAGGAGCAACTTGGGAGTTCACTGTTCTGGGAGAGGGGACGAGCACGTGTCCGAAGCCAAGGATCCACCGTCGGGGGGTGGGCTCATGTCTCTGGGGCAGGGGGAAGGAGGGGCTGCCCCAGCAGGGCCTGGGGTGCCAGCAGTGCCAGGGCTGGCACCGGCAGGGAGGAGGCTGTGCTTGTGTCCCAGAGGAAACACCGTCCATTCTCCCGAGCCTGGAGCCGAGGCTGAACAAACTCACTGCACCTCCAGCGGCAGGGACTGGGGAGAAGACATTGGGGGAACTGGGGGAACAAGCAGACCCCCCCTGCCCGCCCCTAGTTGCGCTGGCTGGGCAGCTCCTGGGAGATGAATTTCCGAAGGCGCTCGAGGTACTGGCTGTAGAGTTCAATGTCATTGTGCCCCGCCCCGTCCACCCAGAGCGGCTCCACGGCCTTGGGGCAGCGCTCAAACAGGGCCAGGCCGTGCGAGAAGTCGATGACTTCATCCTCTGTGCCGTGGATGATGAGGACGGGAGAGGTGATTTTGGAGATCTTCTCGATGCTGACAAGAGGGTGGGTTGGGGGAGAGAGGAGAGAGGGGTGAGCACAGGGACTGGGACACTTCCATTCCCCTCCTGCCCCCTTAAAAAACACCCCGTGGGAGAGGGACCAGGAAATGCTCTTTGATCACAGAACACAGGGACAGAAAGGGACGTGGAGCTCCTGCCACGGATGAGCTCCAGGGCAAGATCTGCCCTGGTATGACGGATGAGGAGCAGACAGCAGCAACAATATCCCCAGGGGACCACAGCACTGCTGCAGGACAACCTTCCGTTGTTGGGATCAGCCGTGCCAGGCTCCGAGCAGGGGAAGCACGGCTGTTCCCAGCCCGGCCCCAAAGGCCACATGAGGCCATGGGGACACAGAGCGTGGGCTGGTGGCTCCCCAGCCACGACTTCCGGCTTGGGGACAGTCCCCTGGGTGGGCCCCGCTGGCCTGGCTGCAGGGCAGAGGAGAAGGAAAAGCTCATTCCTCAGCACTGCTCCTGACATCTGCAGAGTGGGAGAATCCACAGGGAATTACTCCTGGGGCAGAGGGGTCCCAGGGCTTGTGACACCCAACAAAGGGCCAGAGGGACAGCCCTGAAGCTGGGGGGCAAGGACACTGAGACAGGGTGGCCAGGAGGTGATGTCAGAGGGGACTGGGGTGCACACAGGGCACAGTGACCCCAGTGAGGGTTATGACCCCCCAAGGGGACCAAATGTAGGTGACAGGACCCCAGAGAGGATGTTTAAAGCCTATCATAGGAAATGGGTCCACACTTGTCACCATGACTTCTGGCTGTGGGCAGGGCTGGTGTCCAGGACACAGCTGGTCAGGGCACTGCCCTGCAGACCTGACTGACCCTCTGCGTGGGGCACTCACTTGGGAAAGGCATCGAACCAGTAGGTCTTCTTGGTGTCGGGGAAGGCGACGCGCATGCCGGAGGTGAGCGGGGAGTGCAGCACGATGGCCGCGCACTCGTAGCGAGAGGCCAAGTCCACGGTGGGCACGGTGCCAATGCTCTGCCCGTACAGAATGATGTTCTCGGGGCTGATCCCATACCTGGGGGAGCACAGGGCATGTCAACAGCCAAACACCCAAGTCACCTCACCAGATCAGAGGACCATAGAGTATGATGGAGTTGGAAGGGACCTATCAAGTCCAACTCATGGCCCTGCACAGGACAACCCAACAATCCCACCCTATGTCTGAGATACAGCTCAGAGGGCACACTGCAATGGCCACAGCACTCTCCAAGGCTCCCAGGGGTATCTGTCCCTCTGGTCTTCCCCTGGCTGGGCCCAAGGCAGCTCCCTGCACACCTAAAGGACCAGGGAGCAGCTGGGGCTGAGCTGCCAGGTGAGTCATGGGTGGTGTTGAGGCTCTCCCTTGCCATGGACAGGGCTATGGGGGAGTTCACAGATCCCAGATGTGGGGGCAGCCCTCAGCTCTGGGTCACACTGCCAGCCAGGGCAGAGGAGGCAGAGCCTGGAACAAAGCTGCACCCCAAACCCATGAGCAGAACTAAGCCTTAGCCCGAGACAGTCAGACAAGGAGAACAGCTTGTGCTAAGGTCATGCTCTGCAGCATCAGGTCCCCTGGCTGCTCCTCCTGAAGCTTTCCAGCCATCCCTTTCCTGTTCCGAGCAGCCCAGGGTTCCTTTTCTGGGAGACTTCCTGTTTTCCAGCCTGCTGGATAACAGGGTTTTCCTGAGAGCAGCACAGACATCCTCCCTCCCTCCCTGCCCCGCTCACCGCGTCCGCAGCGCCTGCCACGCGGCGTCGATGTCGGAGTAGAGGTTCCTCTCCGAGGGCTTGCCGGTGCTCACACCATAGCCAGAGTAGTCGTAGGAGAAGATGTTGCAGTTGATGCGGGTGCCCAGCCCGATGTAGAAGCTGCTCATCTGCCCCAGGTCCACAGCATTGCCATGGGAGAAGAGCACCGTGTACCTGTGGCACCGGGGAGGCGGGAACAGCACGTTAGGATGGAGCAACGAGGCTGGTCAAGGGACTGGAGCACAAGTGCTGTGGGGAGAGGCTGAGGGAGCTGGGGGTGTTTAGCCTGGAGAAGAGGAGGCTCAGAGGTGACCTCAGCACTGTCTGGAACTCCCTGAAGGGAAGTTCTGGCCAGGTGGGGGTTGGTCTCTTCTCCCAGGCACTCAGCAATAGGACAAGGGGGCACAATGGGCTCAAGCTCTGCCAGGGGAAATTGAAGTTGGAGATCAGAAAGAAATTCCTTCCAGAGAGAGTGCTCAGGCATTGGAATGGGCTGCCCAGAGAGGGGGTGGATTCCCCATCCCTGGAGGTTTTTAACCTGAGCTTGGCCGTGGCACTGAGTGCCATGATCTGGTAAAGGGACTGGAGTTGGACCAAGGATTGGACTTGATGATCTTGGAGGTCTTTTCCAACCCAATCCATTCTATGATTCTGTGATATCCTGGCCCTTCCCTATCCCTATCCCTGGGAAGCGCCAGCCAGAACCTTTGCCTTGGAAGCAACAAACCAAACCACACAACACAAAGGGCCAACACCCCTCAGGCCACCAAGAAAGGTCCTCCTGATCCCCCCAGACCCTCCTGCTGCCAGGGCCCCAAGCAAGAACAGACAGCCCCAAAGGCAAGATGATGATTCTGTTCAAGTTGTTGAGTCTATTTTTGGTAAAAGGCTCAGGATTTGGGGCCGTTTGCCCAACGAGGATTTCAAGTAAGAATTCTGACAGTGGGGGTTTTTTTCTCTCCTGAGCCTGGCAAGACACCAGATGCTGGAAGAGAAGTGGATTGTGGGAGTGACAAGGCACAAGAAATTTCCACCACAAGGGGGAAAACAATGTTAATCACAAAAATTAACACTAATATTGGATTGATGGAAGCTTGGCTCCCTTCTGCTGAAGGGATGGAGCAGGACTCTCTCCCTGCTGTACCCGCCAAGCTGGTCTGTGACACCTGTGGCCAGGCTGGGCCTCCAATTCCATCCTGGATGCCCAGGAAGCCCCAGCAGGAAGGTGGTGGCAGGATGATCTGCAGGGAGGTCACACAGCCAGCAGGGGCTGATGTCCTGCGGTTTGGGAGGTCTGGCTCCCCTCTAGCCCACGTTCTCCCCTCCAGCCCTGCACCTTGGAATGCTGATCCACACTGTGGATACCAGTGAGCAGGGTCAGCTGAGGTGACCTGGCCTCCCCCTGAACCCCCAAACTGTGCCGCTGCTTGGGCAGCAACTGTTCAGTCCCTTCCCAACCCCTCATCCCAGGCAGTGGAAAGGGGTCTCAGTCCCCCACCCCAGGCTGCCCCTCTCCAGCTTCTCAGTTCATGGACCCATGGAGGTGACCAGCAGTGGGATGTGCCCAAACCCCTCCTGGGTTTCACTCCCACCACTCTTCTCCTTGAGGAATCAAATGTGGCCATGAATTCGACTAAACAGACCAGGCTCTCCTGGCTGGTACGGGCTGTTGTCCATCCCCACGGTCACTGTAGAGGTGGGACAGGGCAGGCAGCCAATGCAGCCTCCCCAGCACTCCCCAAGAGCCTCTCACAGCACTCAGAGTGGGAGCTCAGAGTGGAGCGTTACAACCCTGCCATGACACTGAGAGATCTGTGGGACAATCCTGGGAATCACACAATCATAGAATCATAGAATGGATTGGGTTGGAAAAGACCTCCAAGATCATCAAGTCCAACCCTTGGTCCAACTCCAGTCCCTTTACCAGATCATGGCACTCAGTGCCACGGCCAATCTCAGTTTAAAAACCTCCAGGGATGGGGAATCCACCCCCTCTCTGAGCAGGCCATTCCAATGCCTGATTACTCTCTCTGAAAAGAATTTCTTTCTGATCTCCAACTTAAATTTTCCCCTGGCAGAGCTTGAGCCCATTGTGCCCCCTTGTCCTATTGCTGAGTGCCTGGGAGAATCGCTGCATCCCCTTGCTCCTGCTGTAACCCCATTCCCGGGGCAGCCACAAGCCAGGCCGGTCCTGGGAGCTGCCTCAGGGGCCGCCTCCAACCCCCCAGCGGCAGGGAGAGGAGGGGAGTGTGCAGGAGGCCCTGGCCCGGCGCTGTCTGTGTCCCCGCCCTGCCTGCTGGCCCCGCCGCGGTGACTCACCTGGCGCCCGGCACGCAGCGGACGTACATGCAGCCGACGCGGTTGCCGCGGCTGCTCTTGGTGACGAACACCTCGATGTTGTCCAGCTCCCGCTGGGAATACTGGAAATCCGCCCGCTCCTTCAGGTGCAGCTTCCAGCGGCCCGCGGCGCCGCGCAGGGAGCCGGTGCTAGCGCTGCCCGCGGGCTCGGGCTCGGGCAGCACGGCGTAGGTGGGCTCGGGGGGCAGGAAGGCGAGCTTGGCCGCGATGCGGCTCGGGCAGGGCGGGCAGCAGAACAGGCAGCACAGCTGGCTGAGCGACAGCCCGTTCATGGCGAGCAGCAGAGAGAGAGGCGGCCGCGCCCGCGGCGAGGGAGGATCCGAGCGGGACAAGAGGCCGGGAATGACTCCCCGTGTGTCCTCAGCTGGCGCTGGGCACGGCGGGGCCCGGCAGGGCAGCGCGGCCCGGGGCGTGCGGCGGGGATGGGCTGTCCATCTGTCTGTCCGTGGGCAGCGGGAACCTGCGAGCAGGGTGGGCGCCGAGCGCTCAGTGACCGCCGGCCGGGGACACACGTGCTCGTGCCCAGCACGCCCCAACGCCCGCGGGCTCGGTGTCCCCCCAGGCACCACCCACACACCCACCCACCGCCCACAGCCCGCGCTGAGCCCACGCAGCCCCCAAACCCAAAAGCAAACCCAGCCCTCCCTCCTCCCACACTCGGCAGCAGCGCACACACACCTCGCCCCCGGCCCCAACACCCACACGAGCCGTGGGACAAAGGATACGGCCCCTCCAGGACCCCCCGGGGCCGGCACAGGCAGGAGGGAGAGCTGAGCGACCCCAGGGAAAAGGGGAGAGGGGAAAGGGGGGGGGGAAGCAACTATTTTCTGCAAGTTTGGGCACAGGCTCGAGCTGAGGAATGTCAAACCAGCCCACACCCCGAGGAATTCGCTCCATCTGCTTCCGAAAGGCTGGGAAAGGGGAGGAAAGGGTGGAATGGGGAGGCCTCACACCCAGGCAGGAAGCACCGCCGAGGTACTGGGAGGGAAGGGGTGCCCCGTGGTCCCCTAGGGCTGGTGACCACCCAGAGCAGAGCCGGGGCCACTGTGGCAGCCCCGGGTCTGGCACCCCACGTGCCAAGGGGATCCGTGCCATGCACCCCCCCCGGGTGGGCAGCCCTGCCTACCCCCTGCCCTCACCCCACGGCCGGCAGCAGGGTCCAACCCACACCCCACAACCACTCCACACCTGCCGTGGGGCCAGGTCCAACCCCCACACTGACTGTGTGGGACCCCCACCCCACACACAGTGAATGTGTGAGACCCCCACCCCCCACACTGACTGTATGGGACCCCCCACCCCACACACACTGAACGTGTGGGACCCCCACCCCACACACACTGAACGTGTGGGACCCCCACCCCACACACACTGAACGTGTGGGACCCCCCCATCCCACACACAGTGAATGTGGGACCCCCCATCCCACAAACACTGACCACACCCCCACCCCACAGCCAGAAGGGGATCCACACTGCACCCACCCGTGTGAGACCTCCCACCACCGACCAGGGGGTGCGTCCCTCTCCATTGGCAGGCACGGGACCACCACCCACCACACTGATCAAGGGGGACTGTGAGACCCCCACCCACCACACCAACCAGGGTGGGACTGTGAGATCCCCACCCACCACACACCGACCAAGGTGGGACTGTGGGATTCCCACACACTGACCAGGGTGGGACTGTGGGACCCCCACCCACTGTATGTAGCCCTTCCCTCCAGTGCCTGCTCTGGGCCTCCCACCCTCCCCTCCCCACACAACTGACCTGTGGGGGACACCCCACCACTCACCGGTGGGTCTCCCACCCCACTGACGGGCATGGGGACCCCCCATCCCGCTCACACTGACCTGTGGGGACGACCCCCGGCCCCCCAACTGCTCTGGGCCTCAGTCCCCTCATTGACCGCTGTGGGACCCCCCAAACACACACTGACCATTGGGGGAGCCCCCCAAACACACACTGACCGCTGTGGGACCCCCCAAACACACACTGACCGCTGTGGGACCCCCCAAACACACACTGACCACTGGGGGACCCCCAAACACACAATGACCACTGGGGGACCCCCCCAAACACACACTGACCACTGGGGGACCCCCTAAACACACATTGACCGCTGGGGGAGCCCCCCAAACACACAATGACCGCTGTGGGACCCCCAAACACACAATGACCGCTGTGGGACCACCCAAACACACACTGACCACTGGGGGACCCCCCCAAACACACACTGACCACTGGGGGACCCCCTAAACACACATTGACCGCTGCCCCCCTCCCATTCCGTGCAGGCCCCACAGCCCTCTCACCTGAGCGGGCCCTCCCCACCAGCTGCGGGGGTGTCCCCCCCCGCCCTGCCCGCGGTACCTGCACATGGTCCCGGGCCCCCCGGCCCCGCTCCCCGCGGTACCTGCACATGGTCCCGGGCCCCCCGGCCCCGCTCCCCGCGGTACCTGCACATGGTCCCGGGCCCCCCGGCCCCGCTCCCCGCGGTACCTGCACATGGTCCCGGGGCCCCCGGCCCCGCTCCCCGCGGTACCTGCACATGGTCCCGGGGCCCCCGGCCCCGCTCCCCGCGGTACCTGCACATGGTCCCGGGCCCCCCGGCCCCGCTCCCCGCGGTACCTGCACATGGTCTCGGGGCCCCCGGTCCCGCTCGCCGCTCCCGAGGCCCCGCGGCCGCTGCGGCCTCCCAGGCGGGGGCGGCGCTGGCCCGGCCCCCGCGCGGAAGTGACGCCATCGCCGCGCGCCCGTTGCCATGGGAACGGCGGGGCCTCATGGCCGGGGGTGTGGGGGGACACACAAAGCACGACCCTCCCCCGTCACCGAACCCCCCCAATGTCCCCGAGCGGGAGAATCTGCGGATATCCAGCCCATCCAACGCCGTGCCCGGGCAAAGTCACCCACGCAGGTGACTCTGGAAGGCGTCCAGGTGGGCCAGGCATGTCTCCAAGGACGGAGACTCGGAATCACAGAATCAACTCGGTTGGAAAAGACCTCTGAGACCATCGAGTCCAACCTTGGCCACAACACCACCTTGTCAACTCCACGGCCGCCCTGGGCAGCCATTCCAGGCTCTGCCACCCTCTGTGGGAAGAAGTTTTGCCTCTTGTTAAGGTGGAACACGTTGTGGTTTAGTTTGTGGCCTTTATTCCTTGTCCTGTCTCTGGGCACCACTGGACAGTCTGGCACTGTCCTCTGACACCCTTTGGAGATATTTGGGTGGATTGAGGGGATATTTGTGTGGATTGATGGGATCCCCTTTCAGTCTCCTCTAGACTGACCAGGCCCAACTCCTGCAGTCTCTCCTCATCAGGGAGATGCTCCAGACCCCTCCTCATCTCTGTGGCCTCCACTGGGCCCTCTCCAGCAGCTCCTGGTCTCTCCTGTCCTGTGGAGCCCAGACCTGGACATGGCACTCCAGATGTGCCTCCCCAGGGCTGAGCAGAGGGGCAGGATCCCGTCCCTGACCTGCTGGCCACACTCTTGGCCTCCTGGCCCCAGGGCACATGGCTGGCTCATGGACAGCACCCCAGGTCCTTTTGGCAGAGCTGCTCTCCAGCAGGTCACCCCCAGCCTGTGCTGGTACTGGGGGTGGTCCCTCCCCAGGGGCAGGACCTGCACTTGCCCCTGTTGACCCTCACCAGGTTTCTCTCTGCCCACTCTCCAGCCTGCCCAGGTCCCACTGAATGGCAGCAGAGCCTTGAGGTGCATCAGCCCCTGCCCCAGTTCTGTATCTTCAGCCAACAGGGGCCATTCCGTGCCTTCTTCAAGGTCATGGATAAACCAGTTGGGTCAGGCTGGGCCCAGTGTGGATCCCCAGGGACCCCCACTGACCACAGGCCTCCAACTGGACTCTGCTCTGCTGACCCCAACCCTGAGCTCTGCCCTTCCCCCAATCCTTCCCCCACCCCACTGTCCTCACCCAGCCCACAGCTCCTGAGTTTTCCTACCAGGATGTCACAGGAACAGCACCAAAAGCCTTGCTGAAGGTCACCCCTGGTGCCAAGGGCTGCCCAGACCCCCAGCATGGATATGGGAAGGGGGGAGGCGTTTGGGGCCTGTCCCCAAACCCCTTCCCTGTCCTGCTCCAGCCCTGTGAACACTACAGGGGCATCAGGGGTAAACCGAGGGGACCTCAGGGCCAGGGGGGCACCTGGGGGGACCCACACCCTGAAGGACCTCAGGGCCAGGGGGTACTAGCCCCCCATCCATGGCCCCTGACCAGGGCTTCCTGCTGTGCCAGGGGGGAAGAATCTCAGACTTCACACAGTAGTCAGGGTTGGAAGGGACTTTGGAGACGATCCAGTCCTACCCCTGGGGAGTTGGGATCCTGGGAGTCTGGAGTTAGTGACTATCCATAGGGAAACTGAGGCACAGACCCCAACTGGAGAGCACAGAGCTGAGTGAGGCCCACATGGAACATCCCTGCCCATAACACAGCACTCCCATGGCACATCCCTGCCCATACCAGCATCCCCATGGCACATCCCTGCCCATACCAGCATCCCCATGGCACATCCCTGCCCATAACAAAGCACCCACAGCGTCCAAGCAAACTAGACTGTGTTGTATTTACACTCATGGAGAGGGAGGGAACAGGAACAGGTTGGTGGTGGAGAAGCAGGTGGCTGTGTGGGGGCTTTCCCGCCGGATCCATGGGAGCTGCTGCTTCCCCGGGGCTTGTGGCCCTCGGCAGAACTCAAGGCAAGGGCTGGCTGCAATTCCTGCTTCCCCTGAGAGTGATGGATCATCCTCAACCAAAAGCTAACAGCAAACCCAGCCCAGGTGTGTCCCAGGATAACATGTGCAGCCACACGTGCTCTGGACCCGATTTCCAGATTATCCAGGAGGAATAGCCTGAGGGAAAGACTGGCAACAGGCAGCCTCACTCCTCTCTGTGCTGGAGGGGGGTTTGCATCAGTTTGGGGGGTTGGGATCCCCCGGTAACACCACAGGAAGGCAGCAGCCACAGGGTCAGGCTGCCACCTGCTCTGGCTGGATCAGACTGGGAAAACCAAACACCCAGGAGGATTCCCCCTTGCCGAAGGATCCCCCCCTTGCCGAAGGATCCCCCCCTTGCCGAAGGATCCCCCCCTTGCCGAAGGATCCCTGCCAGCACCGGGGCAGAACTCCCACAAGTAAGGCAGGAAAACAGCACTTGGAAGGAAGGATTGGCCATGATTTCCCCAAGCTGTTCCCTGCGGCTCCGCTCTCCAACACAGATGGTGACGCTTCCCAAGCATGGGACAGGCAGCAGTGGGGCACAGGCTACTCACTGTTCCCTGGGACACATCTTGGTTCCTCTGCCTGTGATACCCAGAGCCCCACAGCCTGCCCCTGCTCCCGGTGTTCCCAGGAATCCCCCTGGTGTGGAGGTGGCTGTTGCTGTCCCAGGAGCCGCTGCTCTGCCTTGTGCTGCATCCCCGAGCCCTGTGTGTTCCCAATGGCCCCAAAGCCCTCCACAAGCTCCTTTCTGGAGGGACAACAAGCTGGCATTTGGCTTTCCCTACACCTCCCTACACGTGTGCGAGTGTGTGCACCCCAGAGCCCTTCAGGTGCTTTTTGGGGTGCTCGAGTCCTCTGAGCATGTTCACTGTACCCCAAAGGTCTCCTTCTGCCTTCCCTTGCACCCAGGAGCCCTCCCAGAGTCTTCCAGCACCCCAGGAACTCTACAAGCATCTCAGTGGGCCCAGAGCACTCCAAGCACCTCTCCCTGCTCCCTGGGGCTCTCCATGGGAGTTTCTGAGCCCCTGCCTGTGCCTCCAGGCACCCCAGGCCCCTCCTTGTGGCTTTTCCCGCGTCCCGCAGCTTCTCCATGTTCCTTTCCCTTTGCCCAGTTCCTTCTGGGTGGCTTTTGGAGCATCTCTCATGCCAGAGAGCGGGAGGAGGCAGGACAGAGGGCAGTTGGGTGGGCTCCCCAAGCTGTCAGTGGGACCAGCATCGCCCATGGGGGAGGAAGGGACCCCACTGTCACCTGGGTGCAGGGACAGGTCCAGAAACAGAGATGTGGGGACCTGAGCTTTGTGCACAACCCTGATGAGAGCGACTCGTGTAAGGCAGAAGGCAGGGAGAGAGGAGAGAAGGGAGCGGAGGGGACAGAAGGGAGAGGAGGCAGCGCTGGGGGACACAAACCTCGCAGGGGAAGCAGACAGGGTTACCCAGGGGTGTTGGAGCATGGGAGGCTGGAGCAGGGGTGTCCCTGGTTCCCTCCCTGTGGAGGCACGAGGCAGTGAGTGGAACCTTCCCAAAGGTCCTGCCATGCCCACGTTGCTTCAAGCCAGTCATCTCCCTGTGCCAGCCCTGCTGCTCAGTCCCCTCAGTGCTTCTCCAGCGGCGTCACCGAAGGCAGGGAGGGGGATCTGGGGTGGCAGAACTGCAGAACCAACTTCTCTGCATCCAAACATCTCCCAGGGAGCAGATGGCAGCCTGGCTGCCAGGATCCCCCAGCTCCCGGGCTTACAGAAGGTGAGGCAAAGGAACAAAGTCCAGAGGCTGCTCAGAGACTCTGGCCACAAGTCCTGGGTGGCTTGTGGGACTCGGAGGTGCTGGGAAGGCTGCCCGGCAGAGTCGCGACGGTCCCACCATGCAAACCACCCAGTGAGGGACGAGTCCCAGGGTCTTTAGCACTGGAGCAGCAGGGCAGGACGGTCCCTTTTGCTTTGGGAAGCTGGTTGAGAACACATCAGCTGAGCTGGCTGTCAGACAGGCAGGAAGGGAGGGAAGGAACACCAACTGAGTGCCAAGGAGGTGCGAGGAGCCCCCTTGCCCAGGTACCAGTCCGTGTGTGCTGCTGGAGTCACCTTCACGCCACTGCTGGGGCTGGGAGGAGGAGGAGGAGGGGGAGGGAGGCTGGGAGGAAGGGGAGGAGCACCAGGCCGCATGGCTGCAGTTCGAGCTGCTCAGACCCCCTTCACAACTTCTGGATCTTCTCAGCAATAACAATGGGGTTCTCCTTGCGGATCTTCTCGGCAGCCTCTGCCTTGTAGTCGTAGGGGCAGGCGTGCATGTCGGAGTACCGGTGGATGGCACAGAACAGGTTTCCGCAGCGGCAGTCGAAGCCTGGGGGTAGGGAGAGCAGGGACAAAGCCACATCAGGCCCTGGGCAGCTGGGCAGGAAGGCAGCAGGGCCCCCCCAGCTTCTTCCTGCTGGGTCAGGAAACACCACCAGTGTACACAGAGGGTCAGAGGAGGAAGGGGTTCAGTGTCCCCCACAGCCCAAAGGGACTCGGTGTGGAGGGAGACTCTTTGCTTTCCCCTGGCTCTGCGTGCTCCAGGCAGCCCCAGCTGTCACGGCGGTAGGAAAGGCTGCCAGAGCAGCTGCTCTCCGTGTTCCCCAGGGACAAGGGACATGCCAGGCACTGCAGAGTGCCAGACTGCTAATCCAGGCCAGGCTCCCCAGGCAGCCAGAGAGGGAGGCGAGCCCTCGGAGCCAGCCCGGCTCCCCAGGGTGACACAGCAGCAGCTGCACTGACCAGCAGCAAGCAGCAGAACCAACACCACACTGGGATCACTTTTGAGCTATTTAGGCTTCAAAATTTCTTAATTTAGTCACTTCACTTGGGGACAATGCTGTTCCAAGTGCAACCATTAACACAGCACACTGGGAAACTCAGCAAGGAGTGGGGATGTGCTGCAGGGGAATCATGCTGGCAGGGAACAGTGCTCTGTCCCTACACATTCTCCCAACTCCAGGCTGTAGAGCCCACTAACACCTTGCTCCAAGGTGCCAGTTTACTCCTGTTTGAGAACACTCATTTTAACCTAAATAATGCCCTGAATACACAGGAGTTCTCTGCAAGCTGAATCCTAAAGGAGGAAACTTCTCACAGTTCAAAGTTCTCAAGGAAACACTCATCCAGGAAACGATCCTCCCTGCAAATCCAAAGGCTGGGCATGGAGTACCCTGCCCAGTTCCAGGTTTATAAACCCATACTATCTCTTAGGTCCAGGCCCCTGCATCTCCAGGGAAATTCAGGTTCAAACTTCCCAGTCCAGACTTTGCCAAAGCCTCCTATACTCATGAGAACAGCCAGTCCCTGGCTGCTGGCTGCACCAAATAGGCTACAGAGGCACGTACGACCTGCACAGCTCCAGAGTTAACTTTTTCCAGGCAAACACTAAATGCCAGAGATAATTTAGGGGAATGATGTTTTTATTAACAAACCACAGCCAAATTAATTGCTTCACTTTCCATGGGCCGTTTTCCCATTGAGAGCAGTGATCTGACATCCTCCCAGCACTTCTCTCTCCAGCTTTATAGTCTGGACACTGAGAGCCACCTGCTCTCAGGAAGCTAACAGTGGAAATCAAGCAGCAATAACAAATGGGATGACTCTGGGAGAGGGATTTTCCACTTGGACTTAACTCATTCCATGTCACTGTTCCAAAAGCTTTACCACAGACCTGAACAGGAGCAGATTCCGACCCACAGCAAGCGCTGCCTTCACTCTATAGCAGCTTTTGCCAAGCAGCAGAAATACCCTGAGAGGTGCTGCTGCATCCAAAAGCTGCCAGAACCCTGGCAGGGAGTGGGATGTTCCCCAGGCTGCCCCCTCAGCCAGGACTGTGGCAGAGCAGAGCTCCCCTCCCACCTTGCTTGCAGCACCTCGGCTTGTGATGGATTCGTGGGGAACCTCCAGCTGCTGAGTCCCCAAATCCAGCACCACCACAGCACCACCAGACCTGCTCCCAGGGCTCCCCCACCACACAGCTCAGGCCACAGCCAGGTTTTCCCAGAGCCAGGCACTTACCAGTCAGCCCAATCTTCTTCCGGCAGGTGAAGCAGCGGTTCTTCTTCGGTTTTGGCTTTTCCGAAGCGGTCTTGCCCTCAGCCGTGTTCTGGGATATCTCAAGCAGGGTACCTGAAACACAGGCAAGAGATTCACTGCCATGCTTGATACACCAGGCATTTGTTTTACTGCAGGAGGTGCTCGAGGCTCTAAGAATTCTGGATCTTTGCCAGACCCTCGGTGTGCACGTTGCCCTGGCTGGCAGACCCCAAACTGTGGGATTTGCCTCGTCCATGGAGACCTTACACCTCACACAGCCTCATGTTTTCTCTCTGTTTCAAATGCCTTCATTCCAAAGCTGGAGTGGCCACTGGACAGTCACTGCAGCTCAGCTGCTGTACAGCAGCACAACTGTCAGCTGAGCCCACAGTTAATCTCGGCAGGGAAAAAAAAAATAGTTAACCCCTTGTAAGTACTACTAATTATTTTTGCTGGCTCTTATGTAAGTGTTCCCCATATGTAGGTCTCAGAATGCTTTACACAGATATCCATCACTGCCTCTAATCTACCAAAGGGAAAACTGAGCTCTGAAAGCCAGATTGTTAAAGGTCACTGATGCTTACCAGGCTTTCCTCCAGTACCTAAGCAGGTTAGAGAAGCCAACAGAAGGGAGGAACTCTGGCTGCTCACAGATACACACCTGCAGTGCAGGCTGCTCTGGGGAGATCAAACAGAGACAGCTCTGTGGGGCTGACCCTAAACACCTTTCTAAAAACCACAGATGCAGAAGAAAGGGGCAGGCTCTCCCAAGCCTGTTCACCACACAGTCTCTCACCTCTGTGTTGTAAGTTGTCTCCTGGGCTTGCAGGCCAGGGATTACCAAACCCAAAATGCACAGTCATGTGCAGTGACTAGAGCCTGATTTTTTAGCAACTAACAGCTCTTGGGATTTTTTTAGCTTTCAATGCAAGCTGTCAGCTGAAGCAAAGGAGGTTCATGCAGAATCACCTGGTTATGGCATCAGCTGGAGGATATGCCCTGCTGGGCAGTGACCCCTGTGCTCCTCCAGCCCTTTAGGGTACCCACTGTTCTACCACCCACCCCAAGGGACAGGTACCCCCATCACAGGGGGTGACAATAACCAGGGCCCTGCTGTCCCCAGGCACTGTCACGAACACATCTTCCCCCTCCCAAGGCTCCAGTGGATCCCTCTCCCTCCCTCCCTCCCCCTCTCCCTCCCTCAGAACTGGCAGGGGAGCGCTGCCAGCGACAGGCTGTGGGACGCTCCAGGCTCGCTGCCATTCCCCGGGAGAGGCGTCACGGAAGATTATGCTCCTGCCAGTGACTCCGGGGCTGGCAGCTCCTCACCCTCAGCCCACAAAGCAATCTCTATCAGCCTGCCCTCGGGCACAGAATTTGCTCTCCTCCATGGCTCACAAGGGAACTGTCTCCTCCCCAGCTCTCGCCAGGTGTATCTGTCCTGCTGGGAGGGGACACCTGTCCCCTGGGTCAGTGGCCAGTGGCACTCAAATCAACTCTGAGATTTGTGTCACTCACAGTTGTGCAAAGGCCAAACCAACCTGATGAGGAAGATGCTGATGAGGCTTCTTCTGTCTTGCTGAACTGCTCTGTCTCAGTGCTGGTTTCCTCCCTGGATATGCTCATGGCCGTCATCTGATGGGTCACAGGAGTCTGAGCACTGGGAGCATTTGCAGCAAACAAACAAAAGAGCAAACACAAGGATTTCCCTTTAATGAACAGTTATGTGGGAGAGATCTTCAGCCCATAAGTTAATTTCCTTATATTCAAAAGTAGGTCAGGAGTACAGCAGGTCAATTCCCCTTGAGATCTGGGATCAAAGTTCTTTATAGGCATAAATAAACGAACCTGTGATGATTTCAGTTTCCTTTTCCACTCAATTCTATCTCATAGCCAAGGCTATAGCCCAGCCAAACAAGTCCAGGGGTAGGGCTACAGAGTTATGAGTCAGGACTGTAATGTGATGGTAGAACTCAGTGCAGCTCTGTCATCCTTCCCACCAAATGTGCCCCAGATCTCTAATCCTGTTGTCACAGGATTGTGATCATCACCAGGTGCTTTCACTTACAATCCTGGAATATCCTGAGTTGAAAGGGACACACAAGGATCATCAAGTCCAATTCCTGGCTCTGCACAGGACAACCTCAAAAATCCCACCACTGAGGACTGAGTCTAAACTAAAGAGCTGAGCACAGCCAGTGACAGACAAAGGTGCACAGCTCCAAGAGACCACTTAATTTAGTACCAACCCTCTGGCACCTCACTCTACACATCAGTCAGCAGCGTCATCATCATCATCAGGAATATCTCAATCTGCCAGACAACCAGGGTCACAATGAAGAGTTTGATCCATTCAAAGAACCCCTTGGCCAAATGACAGATGACATCCCACCCCTTGTGTCCCAAAGCTGGATTTCAGCAGGGCTGTAGATCCTCTCCCCCCAGACTATGCCCCTACCTGGCTGTTGCATCCTCAGGTGTGGAGTCTCCCTCTGCAATTGCTTCAGAAGCCATGGGGCTGCTGCTGGGACCACTGGGTGCTACAAGACAAGACCAGCCTTTGAAAAACGCCAGCAAGCTCCTCATGTGCTTGACAGCCAGAGAGAAAGCAGGATGGCTTTAAGCTCCTGCTCCCTACTGGAGTTGGGAGGGCACACCCTGGTTGTGATCATTCCCAGATCCCAACTCCTACACTCTGCCCTGGTCTCTGTGGTGGTAACACACCAGGGCTGTCTGGATCTTGAACCCAACATCACTTGACAACTTCTCTGAGGTGTAAGAAGCAGATCCTCTTCCAGCTTCAGCAGACACATGTTGGTTTGTGTCAGCTTAGGCTCTAAGTTGGAGTCTTAGAAAACCCTTTGTCAGGAAAAGCCATGTTCTTGATGCACAGTTTGGGTGGGTACTCATGGAAAGCCATGATTACACTCAGGAACAAACTGTGGAAGAGCACCTGAAGGAATTTCTCCCTGGCAAGTCTGTACCTGGGGCACCTGCACCACCTCCCAGCAAAAAACCAGCCTGCTCACAATGGAGAGAGCATCTTCCTTCTGCTCCCAGCTCTGGGATACACCAGCTGCAGGAAACAAACCTTTGAGGACATGGATTTTGGCTGTCAATACTGTTAAGGTAACAAAATTATACAAAGCAACCAGGCCAAAGTCTTCCCAAATAAAAGGTCATTGAGGGGACCCATTGTAGTTCCCAGCAGTCATGGAGCAGGGAATTGCTAAAATTTAGGACCACCATTAGCACAAGTGAAGTTCTATAGTCTGCTGGAAGGTGCTGATTGGGACAGGGCTTCCCAAACTGGCAGAACAGGGAAGAAAACAACTGCCCCCCTTCCAGGGAACAGAAGTGTTCAAGGGTCCTTGATTTAGAGCACTGGGTCTCCATGGAAAGGGAAAGGCCTATTTTTCTAGGAGGGGGTGAATTCCCTTGTGAGTAGTACCAGTTGCTGAAGAGAGTTTGCATCCAAACACCCATTTAAGACAGATTTCTCAGGCAAAACTCCTCTACCTGGGGGGCTTATCCGGTCACTGCTCTGCTGCCTCTGCAGGAACTCCTTGTAGCACACGGAGCACATCCCGTTGGTCCGGGGGCTGCCATAGAACCCACAGCCCGTGGTGCACAGCAGGGGCACCTGCGTCTGGTTTGTCTCCTGAGCCATCCTTGCCCCTCCGAGGCACCAGGCTGCAAGCAGAACAAAACCAGGACAGCTGTGAGGGCCATTGCTTGCTGCAGCTGGTCAGGAAGGAGCACAAAGGATCCGAGAGAGCCCAGTTCCAGCACGTGCAGGACAGCACAACCCCGGGGGCTCCCAAAATCTGTGCCCTGGGCCACCCAGAGCCAGCCTGGAAAGCCTGACAGGAACCGGCTCCTGGTTCTCCCTCCTGCCCCATGAGGGTCCCCAAATGCCCAGGGACAGACAAACACTGTCCCTCCATCAGAACAAGGAGTGCCACCTTCCACTGCTGGGAACACCCCCATGGAGATGCCCCTCAAATGCCCAGTGTCAGTCACATTTTGGTTTTCATTCAAGCCCGTGTCAGTTTTTTGGTTCTCAGGAAGGTGATGCAAGTGCTGCAAAAAGAACCCACTGACATGTGTGGGTAAGGGGAACATGAACACAGTTAGGCTGGAAATAAGGATAAGGGTTTCTTCCCAGCAGTGAGATGTGACTCCAAACCACCTTCCCGAGGAACAGCTGACATGATGAAACCTACTTTTAACTTTAGTAATAATTCCTTTCTGGATTACACATAGCCACCTCCAGCCCCAGGAACTGGCCACTTCCAGCCACACATGATACAGCATCCACAGGGCCAAACCCACCAAATAAGAAGCATGAGGAGCAAACAAAACCCACACACCATTAAAATGTGTGTGTGTGTATAACGCGGCTGTGGCCGCTGGCACAGGAGAATGGGAGAGGATGTGGTGGGCACGGGCGGCTCCAGGGTGGGCACAAAGCCGTGGGGGCACCTCCCAGCCGGCCCTTCCACGCTCCTACAGAACTTCCTCCACCGAGGGGGATAAACAAGACGAACGCGGAATCCTTACCGTGCCAGGCGCGTCCCGCGGGATGGCCGCGGGTCAGCCCCGCAACACCCTGCCCGGGGTCCCTTCCGAGCTCACTCCAGCGCTGCCATCCCGTTCCGGGTTCCCCACCGGCCTCTCCTCGGGCACCCGGGGGGCCCCACCGGGCGGATCCCTCGGGGGGCACCGACTTTGGCGGAGGAGCCGCTGCTGAGTCCCTGCGGAGAGAGCAGGGCCCGGCGCTCAGCCCCGGCCGAGCCGCTGAATGCCCCGGGCCGCGGCAGAGGGGGTGGCCGGGACCCCCTCCAGCCCGGCCGGGACCCCCTCCAGCCCGGACGGCCTCAGCCCTCGCTCGGCTTCCCCTGCCCGGCTCGGCTCAGCTCGGCCATCCCCGGCCGGCCGGGACCTCCTCCTCCTCTGCCGGGCTCAGCCCCCACTCGGCCCCGGCCCGGCTCTGCTCGTCTCAGCCGCCCCCCCCCCCCGCCCGGCTCGGCCTCCCCCAGCCCGGGCCCCGCGCCCCATGCCCGGCCCGCAGCGCTACTCGAGGCCGCGGCTTCGCGGCCTACGCGAGGCTGGAGCGGCCGGGCCGGCCCCGCTCGCCCGGCCCGGCCCCACTCACCGGCGGCCCAGGGAGGGAATGAGAGAGGCAGGGAGGGACGGAGGGACGGCGGCGGCCCCGCGCCGGGCCGGGCCGGCCCGCGAGGCTCAGGCGGGCGGCGGGCGCGGAGCGCTGCCCGGAAACATGGCGGGCGCGGCCCTGAGCGCCTCCCCCGGGGAGGGACGGGACGGGACGGGACGGGGGTGGGCCAGG
This sequence comes from Pithys albifrons albifrons, assembly GCF_047495875.1. Lineage (NCBI taxonomy): Eukaryota > Metazoa > Chordata > Aves > Passeriformes > Thamnophilidae > Pithys > Pithys albifrons. The sequence continues at coordinate 5,442,802 of NC_092484.1, forward strand.
GGAGACACCTCGGGTGTGGGGCTGCGGTGTAGGAGGGGCAGGGGGCAGGGGCGGGGGCTGGGGTGTCCCTACGAAGGGCTGAGGTGTGAGGAGGGGGCTGGGACACCCCGGATGTGGGGATTGGGGTCTAGGGGAGGCAGCTGAGACACCCCTGGGTGTGGGGATTGGGGTACAGGTGTGACAGGGTATAGGGGAGGGGGCTGAGACACCCCCAGCTATAGGGATTGGGGTGTAAGGGAAGGGGCTGAGACACCCCTGGGTGTGGGGATTAGGGTTAGGGGAAGGGGTGTAAACTCCCATCCCCCGCCCGGCTACAGGGGAGGGTGTGTAGGTGCGATAGGGTATAGGGGAGGGGTCTGGGACACCCCTGAGTATGGGCATTGGGGTATAGGGGAGGGGGCTGTGAAACCGCCCTGGCTACAGAGGAGCGGGTGTAACAGGGTACAGGGATTGGGGATGTAGGGGAAGGGGCTGTGAAACCACCCCGGCTAGAGAGGAGGGTGTGTAGGTGTGACAGGGTATAGGGTAGGGGGGTTGTGAAGCCCCCCAGAGTACAGGGGCTGGGGGATAGCTGTGATCGACTATAGGGGAGGGAGCTGAGACCCCCTGGCTATACAGGCAGGGGTAGAAGTGTGCCCCAGCTATAGGAGAGGAGGGTTGTCACCGCCCAGCTATAGGGGAGGGGGGTTGTGGCACCACCACCCACCGGCTATAGGAACTGGGGTGTAGGGGAGGGGGCTGTGACCCCCTTATCTTTAAGGGCAGGGGTATAGATTTGCCCCAGCTATAGGGGAAGGGGTTGTGACAACCCGGCTATACAGGGACAGTGGTATGGAGGAGAGGGGGCTGTGACACCCCTTCCTGGATAGAGGGGCAAGGGTATAGGGATATGATCCAGCTATAGGGTCTGTGGTGCTCCCTCCCCCGCCCCCCCCAAGCTATAGGAGCTGGGGCATAGGTGTGTCCCAGCTATAGAGGAAGGGGCTCTGACCCCCCCCTTGGCTATAAGGACAGGGGTATAAGTATCCCCCGACTATAGGGGAGGAGGCTGTGACACCCCTTCCCCCTCCCAGCTGTAGGGGTGGGGTTATAGGGGTGCCCCATCTACAGCTGAGCAGACTGAGATCCTCCCGTCCCCCTGAGCAGTATAGGGGTGGGACATAGCCAGAGTCCTCTACAGACAAGGGTCTGGGAGCCCTCCCTGCAGGGGCTGGGTCACAGGCTGTAAAGAGGGGCTGAGACCCCGTCCCCCAACCATAGGGGCTGGCACATAGATATTCCATGGCTGTAGGGGCTAGGACAAGGGGGGGTCTCTAGCTGTGGGGCAGAGGGCTGGGCACATGACATGGCACTCTGCCCTCTCTCCATCCATAGGGCAGGATGCAGCTGTAGGGCCCCCTCAGGCTGGGACACCCCCAGCTCTGGGTCTGGGGCCGTACCCCATCCATAGCAGATGGGTGGGATGCTCCAGGGGTCTCTATCTGGGCGGAATTCCTGGCTACAAAGTGCTCTCTTCACCCTTCACTGTGCCCTGGATGCTGGGGGGCGTTATTTATTCAAAGCTTTGCTCGGGTGCTGTTGTGACTCAGGGCAGACCCCGCAGGAAGAAGCGCCCACTCCCAGCTGTGCTGGGACTGGGGAACATCCAGAAGAAAAACTCACGGGAAGCCATTGCCAGGAGCTCTGTTTTGGGGTCTCCACCATCTCCCTACTCCGGGGGGCTACAAAGAGCTCTGTGAATGAGCCCTGAGCCCGGGCGGGCCAGGATGCGGGGTTCGGCTCTGGGCCGAGGGGCTCGCTCGGCTCTCGGGGTGCCCTTGGGGGAGCCCCTGGCCGCACCAGGGTCCCTGCGGGGACAGGTCGGGTTGTTTCCCGTGGGTCGCAGCGTGGGCACCCCCTGGCCGTGGCCACCAGGTGGCAACAGGAACCCACGGACGGGGGGCACAGGTACCCGTGGACGGTGGGTGGGCGCACAGGTACCCAGGGATGGTGGGCACAAGTGCCCAGGGATGGTGGGCACAGGTACCCGTGGACGGTGGGTGGGCGCACAGGTACTCAGGGATGGTGGGCACAGGTACCCGTGGACGGTGGGTGGGCGCACTGGTACTCAGGGATGGTGGGCACAGGTACCTGTGGTCGGTGGGTGGGCGCACAGGTACTCAGGGATGGTGGGCACAGGTACCCAGGGAAGGTGGGTGGGTGCACACGTACCCAGGGATGGTGTGTACAGGTACCCAGGGAAGGTGGTTGGGCACAGGTACCCAGGAATGGTGGGCAGAGGTGCCCAGGGATGGTGGGTGGGCCCGCAGGTACCCAGGGATGGTGGGCACAGGTGCCATGGGATGGTGGGCATGGGTGCCCAGGGAAGATGGTTGGGCACAGGTACCCACAACAGACAGTGGGAGCACAGGTGCCCAGACATGGTGGGCACACAGATACTCACGAACAGTGAGCACACAGTGCCCAGGGGGATGGTGGGCACAGGTACCCATGCACCCACACTGCACAGCCCTCCCATGCACCCTGCACCCTCCTGGGCATCCCTCACTCACTGTCAGCCCTGCAGAGCAGAGGGGATCCCTCCTGGCTAAAGAGTCACTCAGCAAATGAGAGTCCCTTTGCTCTCAGGGGTCCCTTGGCTATTGCAGACCAGGAGCTGTGGAGCTGTCAGCACCCTGATGTGCCCCTGGCTCCTGTGGCTCTCCACGTACCCTCCAGCACTGCCATCCTGCTCCCTAGGCCCTTCAGCTTTGGGGGTCAGGGCAGAGCCCCAGCAGCCCCGGCTGGGCAGGTGGAGCACACAGGCTGCTCTGCGAGGGCAGGGCACAGGAGACAGGGAGGTCCCTGGCCTTGAGGTCTCCAAGATCCCCCCATGGCTGGGGCAGCTCAGCAGGAGCGGGGGACACCATGCTGGGGAGGTGGGGGGTTCCAGGGCAGGCCGGTGGCGCCATCAGGGTTTTAAAACACACCTTCCCGTGGCGCCCTGGCACGATTCTCAGAGCCAAAGCCGGAGAGAGCTCCTGGACGGCGCAGTCTGGGTTTGTCCCTTCCCCTCCCTGATGTCCCCTCGCCCCAGACCAGCCGGTCCCCACCGCTGTCCCTCTCACAGCACCAGGACGTGCTGCTGGAACAGCGTCTCCCTCTGTCCTTGAGCCGAGGGAGCGGAGAGAGGCGCTGCCTCCATCCCCCCCGGCATCAGCCCCCTCCGCAGCATCTCTCCGCCTGGGTTATCTAATGGCTGGGGCACAGCCTCGAAATGTCACCCACGGCCGGGAGCGGAGCTGGGTGACACAGGATGGGAGAAACGGGAGCAAAACAGTATCGATTTCCAGCCAATTATCACTGTTACCAAAGCAGCGCAATTAAGGGATGAGGCGCACTGCCGGTAACCCGCCTGCCCCTCTGAGACGAGGCAGGGGCTCGGCAGCCCGGCTGGGGACACACGGCCACGGGCACGCACACACAGACACTCAGAGACAGGCACATGTGTGTGCGGCCACCCAGACAGACAGCCACACGTGCCCGCACACACAGACACACGTACATGAGCCTGCACACAGACACTCACAGACACGCACACATGTACGTGCCTGCACACATAGAAACTCAAAGACACACACACATGGCCACGGGCATGCACACACAGACACTCAGAGACAGGCACTCGTGTGTGTGCGGGCACACAGACAGACATATGCACATGTGCCTGCACACAGACAGACACACATACATGTGCCTGTACACACAGAAACTCGCAGACACAGACACACACACACATGTGCCTGCACACACAGAGACTCATACACATGCACACACAGACACTCAGAGACAGGCACACATGTGTGCGTGCAGACAGGCAAACACATACATGTGCCTGCACACAGACACACACACTCATGTGCCTGCACACACAGACACTCACAGACACACACACATGTATGTGCCTACACACCCAGACACAGACACACGTGTCTGACACACAGACACACATATGTATGTGCCTATATAAACACACGCACACACAAACACACATGTACCTGTACAAACACACACAGACACACACACATATGAGCCTGCGCACACATGCGCACACACACACAGAGACACGTGCCTGCACACACACACACACACACACACACATACATGTCCTGCGCACACACACACAGAGACACGTGCCTGCACACACACACACACACACATACATGTCCTGCGCACACACACACAGAGACACGTGCCTGCACACACACACACACACACATACATGTCCTGCGCGCACACACACACACAGAGACACGTGCCTGCACACACACACACACACACATACATGTCCTGCGCACACACACACACAGACACGTGCCTGCACACACACACACACACACACACACACATACATGTCCTGCACACACACACACACAGAGACACGTGCCTGCACACACACACACACACACACACACATACATGTCCTGTGCACACACACACACAGAGACACGTGCCTGCACACACACACACACACACACACACATGTCCTGCGCACACACACACACAGACATGTGCCTGCACACACACACACACACACACACACACATACATGTCCTGTGCACACACACACACAGAGACACGTGCCTGCACACACACACACACACACACACATACATGTCCTGCACACACACACACACACAGAGACACGTGCCTGCACACACACACACACACACACACACATACATGTCCTGCACACACACACACACACAGAGACACGTGCCTGCACACACACACACACACACACACATACATGTCCTGCACACGCACACACACACAGAGACACGTGCCTGCACACACACACACACACACATACATGTCCTGCGCACACACACACACACACGTGCCTGCACACACACACACACACATACATGTCCTGCACACACACACACACACACACATACATGTCCTGCGCACACACACACAGAGACACGTGCCTGCACACACACACACACACACATACATGTCCTGCACACACACACACACATACATGTCCTGCACACACACACAAACACACACACACATACATGTCCTGCACACACACACACAAACACACACACACAAACACACACACACACATGTCCTGCACACACACACACAAACACAAACACACACACACACAAACACACACACACTCACACTCACACACACGTGCCTGCACACACACACACACAGAAACACACACAAACACACACACAAACACACACACACACACTCACACTCGTACATACATGTCCTGCACACACACACACACTCACACTCGTACATACATGTCCTGCACACACACACACACACACAGAGACACACACACACACACACACACACACACACTCACACACGTACATACATGTCCTGCACACACACACACACACACACAAACACACACAAACACACACACACACACTCACACTCACACACACACAAACACACAGACACAGACACAGACACACACACACACACACACACACACACTCACACACACACACACGTGCCTGCACACACACACACACACACACATATGTGCCTGTACAAACACACTCACACACACCCCACGCAGGCGTCCTCAGCTCAGCGTTGCCTGCCCAGCTTGTTTTCCCCGCGGAGTTAATCTCCCCATGCCGCCTCACTACCTTGCTTTCCGTGCAGCCAAAATCTGCCTCCATCTGGCTCTCGCTGAGCCCAGGGAGGGTGGGGGGCGCTGGGAATGGCTGGCAAAGCACTGCCCGCGGCTCTTGTCCGACAAGGGACTGGAGCCGCGGGAACCTGGCTCGTTTTGCGTTCTCAGGGTCCTCTAAAATGTTTTCCCTCCACGTGCCCATCCCTCCTTCTCCCTCCTCCTCCCTGCTGCCCCAATGCACAGGGCTCTCCCAGACTGCCAGCTGGGCATTTGCCCTACAGCTGTTTGGCTTCCTAGACTCTTGCAAGATGAACGTTGGAGTCGTGCACCTCTGAGTTACCCCATGTACATTCCTGTCACTCAGTTTGTTCATCTGGAGCAGAGGACACTGAGGGGAGACTCCTCGGGGGCTGCAGCTCCTCCCGAGGGGAGGTGGAGGGGCAGGCACTGAGCTCTGCTCTGGGACCAGGGACAGGACCCAGGGAATGGCTGGAGCTGTGCCAGGGGGTTGGGATGGATCTCAGGGAAAGGTTCTTCCCCAGAGGGTGGTGGGGACTGACCAGGCTCCCCAGGGCAGTGGGCACAGCCCCAAGGCTGCCAGAGCTTCAGGAGTGTTTGGACAATGCTCTGGGGGACAGGGTGGGATTGTTGGGGTGTCTGTGCAGGGACAGGATTGGACTGGATGGTCCTTGTGGGTCCCTTCCAAATCAGGATAGTCTAGGATTTTATAATCCCATCACTGGTGGGTGGTGGTTGGGAGCACTGAAGATGCCAGCAGGGACCAAACCCCTGGCTCAAAATGTGGCCCAGGGCAGTAACAAGGATGGCAAAGAGGCCACAGCACAGGGATCCAGTGAGGCCCTGGCAAAGGTTGCCCAGAGCTGCTGTGGCTGCCCCATCCCTGGAAGTGTCCAAGGCCAGGCTGGACGGGGCTTGGAGCAATCTGGGATAGTGGAAAGAGCCCCTGCTCATGGCAGGAGTGGGGCTGGATGGGCTTTAAATTCCCTTCCAGCCCAAGCCATTCTGGGATTCTATGAACACCTATAGATGTGACATCATAGTTCCAGCATGAAGAGGATCAAACACCTCCAATCCCAGAGGCAAACCCAAATCCATGTTCAATCCCTGTTTAAGCAGACCCCAAATCATTCCCTTCCCACCCTGGAGCCTTGTCCCCAAGGGCTGTGCTTCCAACATCCATAGCACAGCTCAAGAGCAGCATCCCCAGCAGCCACCTCAGGAGATGCCCCACAGACAGCCAGGGAGGAAGGAGAATGTCTGGCTCTGGTCATATTGCCTTGAGAGTTGGCCAAGTTGCCCTTGGGAGGGAATTTATATGGAAACCCACAGGGGGTGATGACAGCAGGAGCTCTGGGCTCCTCATCTGGCCTTGGCCACAACTCCTCTACAGCTGGGGAGCCCTGTGCCAACTCTCCCCACTGAGCATCTCCCCTTCCCCAGGGAATCATAGAATCATAGAATGGATTGGGTTGGAAAAGACCTCCAAGATCATCAAGTCCAACCCTTGGTCCAACTCCAGTCCCTTTACCAGATCATGGCACTCAGTGCCACGGCCAAGCTCAGGTTAAAAACCTCCAGGGATGGGGAATCCACCCCCTCTCTGGGCAGCCCATTCCAATCCCTGAGCACTCTCTCTGCAAAGAATTTCTTTCTGATCTCCAACATAAATTTCCCCTGGCAGAGCTTGAGCCCATCGTGCCCCCTTGTCCTATTGCTGAGTGCCTGGGAGAAGAGACCAACCCCCACCTGGCCAGAACTTCCCTTCAGGGAGTTCCAGACAGTGCTGAGGTCACCTCTGAGCCTCCTCTTCTCCAGGCTGAACATCCCCAGCTCCCTCAGCCTCTCCCCACAGCACTTGTGCTCCAGTCCCTTCTCCAGCCTCGTTGCTCTTCTCTGGCCCCACTCCAGCCCCTCAAGATCTTTCCTGAACTGAGGGGCCCAGGACTGAACACAACACTCCAGGTGTGGCCTCACCAGAACAGAGTACAGGGGAAGGGTCACTGGTCCTGCTGGCCCCGCTATTTTTGATCCAGGCCAGGATCCCATTGGCCTTCTTGGCCACCTGGGCACACTGTTGGCTCCTGTTGAGCTTCCTGTCCCTCAGTCCCCCCAGGTCCCTTTCTGTCTGGCTGCTCTCCAGAATGAGCAGGAGCTGAGCCCTGACACCCTGCCTGGCCATCACCTCTTCCCTCTCCCGTGGCTCCTGCTCCTGCTCTGCCCCAGCCTTGCACAGCTAACACATTAACCTAGTGCTGTGCCAGCCCCCGGCCCCGCGCTCCCTGCCTGCGTGACACACATCTGGGCAAGCAGAGACATGTAGGGGGGCATCAAATCCTTTTAAAAGGCTCAGTGGGTTAGAAACCCCCTTGCAATTACCACCTTCTCCTTGTCTGGCACACACAAAGGACTCTCCAGGGCACTGGGCATGTTCCTGACAAACCCAGCGGCTGCGGGAGCCGGGAGGAAAGGACGGACGCAGGAGCCTTTTCAGGCACTGCTATTTGGTTGCAAACTGCTTAATTTCCTGAACAAAATGATATTTTTGTTGTTGTTGTTGTTTTGATGGAAAGGACAGCACTTTTTTAGCATGGTACAATCCCAGGGCTATTCATCCGTCACCACAGCAACGAGCTCCATCAATGGCCATCAGAGATTGCAGATGATTAGAGACAACATGTAAAAGGTGGAAGTCGCTGGGCACCTTGCAAGCCTCATCTTCCCAAATGACTTGAATTATCCTCATTATTTCTCCCCGGCCAATTCTCTCCCCAGACCACAGGAGACGTCGCTGTTATATAAACACGGGAAGAGCCAAGTTATGAGAGCGGGTGGATGAGAAGTGAACGATCCCTTCTGGTGGGGACTGACCTGGAAAGCTCATGACATGGAGGATGAAACCCTTGAGATGCTGAGGGAACTCTTCCTGTGCCTGGAAGAGTCACAGAGCAGTGGGGCCACACTGCAGTTGGGGCAGTGGGGAGCATGGCCAAGATCAGGGTGGGGTGACCACAAGCTCTGCTTGTCCCCAGCCCTGCAGGACTTTGCACTCCACTCTGGTTCTGCCGTGAGCTGTGCTGCTCTACCCCAGGGGCACAATGAGGAGCTTGGAGTTAGTTTGCTCTTGGAGCACTTCAGGGACTCAGCCCACCACAACCACCTGTTTTGGGGGTAAACCAGAGAGAAGTGAGTCACTGGAGCCTGATGAAGGTGTGACGCATCCCAGCAGGGGGACTTCCCGTGGTGACAGTGTCCAGAAACATGGCAGCCCTGAAACTTTAATGCCTCTCTGCAGTATTCATGGTGCTTCCAACAGCAAGGCAGGAACGGCCTGAATATTTCATGGGTGGCTCTGCACTGGGGTTTTGGGGAAGGTTTCCTCCACTGCCACCACATCCCCACCCTGCCGTGGAGTCTGAGCCATCCTGTTTGGAAAATGGGTGATGATGGCCCAATTTGCAGCCAGAGTCCCACAAAAATGATCTGATTGGTTTATTTTGCCCCTGGCCAGGGTGGGAGGGAAAGGTCATGTCCTTCTGCGCATGTCTCTGTTCCAGAGGGATCAGCAGACCCCAGGAGCAAGGCTGGGTGTTCCCAGGGTGACTCCCCAAACTGGATTTGGTGGATGTCCCCCATCCCAGGTCCCAAAACACCATGTGGGAGGCCTGGAGTGCCCACACTGGGCTGGGCTGTCCTGTGGTCACTACAAGGGACAGGGACAGCAGATGTCCAGTCCTGTCCTCCTTGGTCATTGCAGGCCATCCCCTCGCTGGAGGTCCCTCTGCCAGGGCCAGGCAGTGGCACAGGAGGTGAAGGCCACCAGGGTGGCTGGGATCCAGGTCAGCTCCCTGTTGGGACATCCTCACAGTGAGCCAGTGTTGAACAGGATCCTGAGCCACATCGAGCCAGCCCAGGATGGCACAAGGTCCCCAGAGCCTGCAACCCCCAGGACATGGCAGTGAGGGGACGTGGTGGTGACAACACTGCTCTAGCACATCCCCTCTCCTGCACCCCCTTGAGCCCTTCCTGAGCAGATCCCTGCCTGCTCTCTGGGGGGCTGCCCGGGGGGCGCTGCCTCTGAAGCCCCCTTAGCTGGAGCCCCGAGGGCAGCAGAGCCCCCCTGGGCAGGGTCAGGGCTCCAGCACCCTTGTGGCTCCAGTGATGCCCTGGAGCCTCCCCCTCTGCCCAGGCAGAGCCTGTCCCTGCGCCGGTCGGGCCCTGGGCATGAGCCCTCCCTCCCAGCATTTTCCAGGGCCACAGGCAAAACAATGGGGCATCAGTGGACTCGACCTCCACCCAGGGACAGACCCCACCCCGAGCACGCTGATGGGAAGAGTGGCCAAGGAACAGGCTGAGTGTGGGTTCTCCCCGCCGGCTCAGCACCAGGTAGGATCAGCTTTGATTCCCTCCTGGAAGGATACTGGGGCCTGTCCTTGGAGCAGGGGACCAAGAACTGCTGTCACCTCCCCTAGGTGGCTCCCGAAGCAGGGACATGAGGGACAGCTCTGCCCTTGTGTGGGAGGGTGGCTGTCCTCGGAGCAGGGGCTGGTTCTGGAAGGTGGACCTCATGCTGTGTTTTGACTCCACGTTCCTCTGCTGCTGAAGCCCCCGTTGCTGTGCCCAGTGTCACACGAGATGTGAGGCACTGGCATCTCTCAGCTGGGCCATTTGTTCCCTCCAGGGGTCTGTGTGCTGGCTCCTGGATAGGGCTCATCCCCTGCCATCGGATCCCACCATGTCCCAGGTCCCCCTGCTCAGAAAGCACCCCTGGTCAGGACGTGCCCCCTGAATCCTGCCCACCCCCAGCTCCTCGGGCTCCTGTTTGCATTCCATCTGCTCCACAGCAGCCCCAGGGCAGGGAGAGAATGGCCAAAACCACAACAGGCCCTTTGCAGGGAGCTGCGGCTCTGATCAGGTTCGATTGGAGCCGATAATTAACAACAGGAGAGGAGATCAATAAGGAAAGCAGCTGTGCTGCAGCCGGGCACGGGGACTGGGATGGAGACAGGGATAGGGACCGGTATGGGGCCCCATGGAGCCAGGCTCTGGCATCACAATACCAGATCTCCACTTCCATTGTGCATCTCCAGAGGAGGAGGAGGATGTGAGACACACATGGAAGGAAGGGCTCTGCCAGGTCCCACAGGGAACCAGCCCCCAACAGGCTGGGGGTGCCAACGTGGGAAACCCCCTCCCCAAACCACCCACCCCCCAGACCACAGGGCACGTGTGTGACGGAGCCGGGGCTGGCGCTGCAGGGGCAGGGAGAGCTCCAGGGGTGGGAGAAGGAGTTAATTCCTACACCGAAAAGCTCTTTGCCGGCATCTCGTCTCTAATGGAAGAGTCATGTCGGATTAGCGGGCGGGCGTGCGAGGCGCCGAGCGAGCGCCCTGCCTGCCGGGCCCGGCCGCGGGGACAGCGGCGCAGCCATGCGGAATGGCAGATCTGGGCCACTGTGCCAGCGCCGGCGGGGGCCACGGGCGGCCCCGCAACGGCCAAGGACGGGCGTGGGGACCCCCAGGCCCCAAGCTCCCACGCCGGGTTTTCATCCCTTTGCGGCGCATCCCAGGGATGCTCTTCCTGCATCCCCAACCGAGCCAGAGAAAAGGGGTTTGGAAGGAAGGGCGCCCCATCCCTGGCGACGTGGCGGCGCAGTGGCAGCTCCCTGCAATCCAATAGCTGAGGGTGAGCAGCGCCCGGGTGATGGAAAAATGGGTCAGGCACATTGGACACCATGTGTTCCTCCCCCCCTTTCACGCTCCTTATCGCAGACCCGATGGTAAATAAACCAGCCCGTCTCCTCAGCAACACAGGCGGGCGCGGGGCTGTGCCGGGAGCGGAGTCCAAGGTGAGCCGTGGCTGCAGCCAAGGGAGCCAGCACGGCCAGCCGGATCCCGGGGGATGAGCGGGAACCTCCGGCCCACCAGCACAGCGAAGAGCAGGGTCATGCCAGCAGCCAGGAAGCACCATCCTGGGCTCTGGTGAGGTGGGAATGGTGGGGAAGGCCCATTGGTGTGGTGCTGCCTCTGCAAAGGATGCTGAGTTCCCTCAGGTTGCTCGCTGATTCTGGCAGAGCCCTAGATGGGACAACTCTAGCAAATGGGAATGGTTGTCACCAAGAAGCGTAGTGAGGTGTTCCAGACACCTTGTGTCTGAGCTGGGCTCTCCTGGGATCCATCAGCAGGGGCAATGGCTGTGAGCATCCCAGCATCCCTGACCCACTGACCCATAAAAACGGGGCATCCTGGAGGGGCCCCACTCTGTGTCCTCCCACCGAGCATCCCCCTCCACAGGTAACCCCCACAGCTCCCCAGGGGCAGGGCTGGGCCATCCCACCTCCCCTCCAGCTGTTTAAACCAGGCAGAGCCCTTTGTTTTCTGCTTTCATATTATTTAATTCTCCTCTCCTCACTTGCACTGCAGGGGCAGTGGCTAAGCCTGGGGCTTTGCTAAGCCGGGATCGTATTAAAAGAACAGAGAGGAAGAGAGTTTCTGGTGCTAAGCTGCTTGTGGTAACAAAGATGGATTTAAGGAAACTGCTCCCATAGCGATATTATTGCCCAAAAGCACCCAGCCCAGGGGAAGGCAGCTGGGGATGGAGAGAAAGGCCCTGGGATGGTTCCTGTTGGGATGCACTGGCAGCAGCACCACAGGACTGGGGGATCTTGTATGGGGCCACCAGGTGAAGCCCCACGGGGCCACAGCCAGGGATGGGACCCATAGCCAGAGCTGAGCCCCTCAGCCTGGGCCGGCACTGCTCGCTGGTGGGTGGCTCACCTGGGCTTTGGCTGCATTAAAAGCTAAGTCCTCCGGCATGGCTTTTTCCAGAGCAGCCGCCAAAAAGGTGCTTACGGGGCCAAGGTGGGAGCCTGCCAAGCGCTAATTAGGGCCGCTCAGCGGTGCTGGCGCTAATGCGCAACCTTTCCCCTCTGGGGACCGGGGTTTAACCGCAGCCACATCGCTCGGGGATGGGAGTGCCGGGCTTGGGGTGGTCGGGGAGAGGGGAGAAACCTCCTTTCCCTCCCCAAAGTGTGGCAGAGCAGGAGCTGAAGAGCCTCTCCTGCCCATCAGTGCTTGAAACCCCAAAGCAGCGGGATGCAGAGCGACCGCAGCCCGAACACGGGGAGGAGCCAGAGCAGACCCCCGGGCTTTCCTTTCTGCTCATTCTCTCGCCTTCTCTCTGCATTAACATGTTAACTTTGGCCAAGAGCTTTTCCCACTGACCTACTGATCTTTCCTATTTCAGTCCCTGGCATTAAGGGATTGCTGGGATTAACTTGCACTAAAGCCTCCAGATCAGCTCTGGAACAGGACACCCAGGTACGGGCACACTGGGCAGCCCAGGGCACTGATGGCAGGAGGAGGGAGCCCAGCGGTGCCCGGTGGGTGCAGCACCCCGTGCTTGAGCATCTCAGGTGCTACCTCCTCCTGCTTCTCCCATTCCCAGGGTTTTGCACCTGCTGTGGTCAGGGCTGGGCACCCACACAGTGATGGGGAGGGTGGGGATGCCCAAAGCCCCCCAGGGACAGATGGGTGCTCTGAGGACCACCCTGCACCCAGCCCATGAGATGCTGCTTGCAACCAGCAGCTTCCAAGCCCCTTTCCTGAGAAGCAGCTGGTTCCCATGACAGAGATAGGGTGGGATGCTCTACCAGCACTGTCCTCCTGTCACCCACCCCACCCCAGAGTCCCACAGCTGTCCCTGGCCCAGCTCATGGGTGGGGGATTCTCCTGGCACCCACATAGCTTCTCTGCCCCCAGCTCAGCGCTGCAGCCTCCATGGGCACCTGCCTGCACCCCATGTCCTCTGCTGGTCCCACAGGGTGATACCCCAGTGCCACCAGCACCCAGAACCTCATTGTTGGTGGCAAGGATGGGTCTGATCACCATCTTCACGGCCCTAAACCAAGGGCCATTTTTTTGTAGTATTTTCACAATATTCTACTCTGGGGGCAAAATAAAACCTCTAAATATCCCCTTTTCACTGCAGTTTGGAGGCTCTCCTCAAAGGCAGGCTGCTTTTCTGCCTGGAGGGACAGCCTCAGGGAGTCCCCATCTCACATCCCTGTCCCAGCCCCGGGGATTGTGTCCCTGCCACGTGCCCGTCAGCCCCGGGATCCCCGTGCTCGCCGCCGGGCGCAGAAGAATTGGCATCACATGAAACTCGGCAATTTTGTGTCTGGGAAGTTCAAAAAGATGGAGGCTAAGGAGGGGCTGGAGGGGGTGTAGGAACAACCCGGCTTTGAAGGTGCCTGGAGATTAACTCAAGGCCATGGTTGAGGCTCGGAGACTTTTACAGCAAAACCTCATTAAGGAGGGAGCGGAGGGAATGGGGGGAGCCAGGAAATCTTCTAAGCAGGAGGAAAAATGTTTGATTCAGCAGAAACAAGTGGGAAAAAAGCCCCCTCGAGTCCCCCCACTCCACTTTTATCTGTCCCGGGGGGATCGGGGTGGAATATGAAATCTGCCCCTTTTCTCTTTCCTGTTTATCTCCTAATTATGACGCTGGAGATTCAGCAGCGCCGAGCGGTGCCCGGGCCGGTGCTGAGCGGGGGCTGCGCTGCCCCAGCTCGGGCGGTGCCGGAGGGAGCTGCCTGGGGACCCCCTCTGCAGCCCCCGCCGCCGGGCTGAGCCCCCCGGGGCAGAGGGACGGAGGGGGCAGCGTCGGGGGGCGGCGCCAGGGCTCTGAGCCCGGACCAGGGAGATGCTGTCTTTGCCCCCTCCCTGGTGACCGCGAGCAGGGAGATGGGATCAGTGCGGGGGCGAGGGCAGGCAGGGATGAAGGCAGAGACCCCTGGGGCAGATGCTGCAGCCCCCCGCGGTCACCCAGCACTCGGCACACTGACCTACTTGGAGCATCACTGCGCCAGGGGGTGTGGGGAGGGGATGCAGGCAGGGATGGGGGTGCAGGCAGGGAATGGGGATGCAGGCAGGGATGGGGGTGCAGGCAGGGATGGGGATGCAGGCAGGGATGGGGATACAGGCAGGGATGGGATGCAAAAATGAATGAGGTTGCAGGCAGGGACAGGGATGCAAACAGGGACAGGGATTCAAAAAGAGATGGGGATGCAGACTGCGATGGGGATGGAGGAAGGGATGAGGATGCAAACTGGGATGGGGATGCAGGAAGGGATGGGGATGCAGGAAGGGATGGGGTTGCAGGCAGGGATGGGGATGCAGACTGGGATGGGGATGCAGGAAGGGATGGGGATGACACACTCCAGCTAAGTGGTCAGGGGATGCTCCATCCCACTCCACGGGCACCCACAGCCACTGCCCGAAGCAGCGCCCGGTCCAGCCCGGCCATGACTCCCCCCCAGCCCCGAATGAAGGCTCAGCAGTCACTAATTGCTTGGGGCACCCCTGGGGGTGCAGGGCGAGACCGAACACTCCTTCCCCGGCAGCTCTGCTGGCCGCGGCTGCAATTAGCCTCGTTATCCTGCGCGGCCGCTGATTAGGGGCCGGGTAATTGCTGCGGCGTTGGGTGTCCCTTAGAGCCACATGGCAGCAGCTATTGCATAAGCACCGGGTGGGCGTTACGTGAGCGTGAGCGGGTCAGGCCAGCCCGGGGGCTCCGGTTACACCCGAGCCCGCTCCCTGTCCGGCCGCGGGTGGGGACGGGACAGCCCCACAGGGCCTGTGGGACTCGGCCGTGCACCACAGTGCTGCCTCAGCTTTCCCCTTGTCCACGCTCTGCTTTGTGTTTGCAGTGTGCCCGAGTGGCACTCACCTCCACCACGGCCCCGCAGCTCTGTAGCCCCACAGCCCTGCAGCCCCATTGCCCCATAGCAGCCCCATGCCATGGCCCCACACCTCAACCCCACAACCCCACAACCCTGCAGTCCCACTGCCCCACAGCCCCACAGCCCCACACCACAGACCCATGTCATGGCCCCACACCAT
Source organism: Pithys albifrons albifrons (assembly GCF_047495875.1). Classification (NCBI taxonomy): domain Eukaryota; kingdom Metazoa; phylum Chordata; class Aves; order Passeriformes; family Thamnophilidae; genus Pithys; species Pithys albifrons. Next base: position 5,458,375 of record NC_092484.1, read on the forward strand.
GGCCTCATGGCCCCACAGCCCCACAGCCCCTCAGCCCCAAAACCCCACAGCCCCATAGCCCCAAAGCCCCACACCACAGCTCCACCTCATGGCCCCACACTGCAGCCCCATGACCCTGTGGCCCATCAGTCCCAACATCCCAAAGACACATGGCCTCACAGCCCCACATCACAGGCCGTGGCAGCCTTTGCATAAGCAGTGCTGTGACACAGCGACTCATGCTGCTGTGGCAGGGCCACGTGCCCAGCACCATTCCTGATCCCACTGGCTGCCGGGATTGGCACAGGTGGTAAAGCCACATCTTGTCCCCATGGTCTGTGAGCCCTGGCCCTGTCTGGCACAGCCAAGGCACCCTCATCCTGCACTGCCAGGGTGCTTTGGCAGTGGGGTTGGCAGGGAGGGTGACATCGATACCATGGAGAGGACAAAGCAGTGGGACCCTGTCCCTGAGTAGGGGGAGCTCTGTGGTGTTGGCCTCACAGCCAGGGGGCCACAATAAAGCTCAGTGGTTGCAAGTGCCACAGCCCCTCTGTCCCCACTGCCCACATCCACATCCCAGCCTGGCATGGGGAGACAGGAACCACCCACCCCTGGGACTGTGGGACAGAACCCCTGCCCAACTCTGAGGCTGAGTGACAGGAGCCCTTCCCAGACCTGAGACTGGGGGACAGGAACCCCTGCCAAGCCCTGGAACTGAGGGATGGAACCCTCACCCAGCCCTGGGACCGGGGAACAGAACCCCTGCCCCGCCCTGGGGCCAAGGGATGGGAACTGCACCCAGCTCTGGGACTGGCAGATGGGACCCCTGCCCAGCCCTGGGGCACAACCCATGCCAGCACCTGAGGATCAGATCTGGGGACACCAGTGCTGTGGCCTCTGCCAGTGGGTTTCACCCCATGACCCACTCCCCTCCAGGCAGGTCAGTCATTCACGACGGGAAACTGAGTCACAGCGAGGAGCAGAGCCTGAGGGTGCCCACGGCAGGGAGCCCATGGCAGAGCCACTGCGGGGCCAGCTGAGCCAGCCCAGGGCTTGGTGAGCAGGGGACAGCTGGCACAGACCCAGGGGCTCCCTGGTCCCTGAGGTGGGTGAGGGGCTGCTGGTGGATGATGGGTGATGCTGGTGGGGGATTCTCCTCTCACTGGGTGGGGCGTGTGCGACAGAAAACAGTGAATAAGGAGTGATGGTGTCATCCCGAATTCCTGCTCACCTCCAGGCCAGCCAGGGACTGACTGGGCTGATCCTGGTACTGGAGCCATGCCAGTGGTGGCCACTTCAACACGGCCACAATCTGGCAGTGCCCAAGCATCTGCCCTGGCCCTGACCACAGAGAATTGGTGGTGAAGCCAGGATGGGGAGAAAGAGAAGGGCTGGGTGGTGGCAAGGGCAGGTTTTACTTCTTATCGCTTCCCAGTGCCCAAGTAATTTCTGTGCTGCTGATGCCCAGGGCCACTGGTGCCACCTGCGATGGGCTGCATCCAGTCCTGCTGGAATTGTGCCCCAGCATTGCCCTGGGGGTGCAGCTCTGGCCACTGAGCTGGGGTCTGGCAGCACCCAGGCACCTATGGCAGCTCTGGCCTCTCCAGTAATCGCTGGAAAGGGCACCAGTGGATACTGGGGTGAGGGTCTCTGTACTGGTTGACTGACAGCAGAGCAGCACCAGCTCCCACAACAGTGGGAGGAAGGGGAAGAAGGTTTTTAGAGGAGGTTCAATGGCCTCCAGTGCTGCCACAGCTGAAACAGCCCTGGGCAAGGGGAGGGGAGGTCGCTCCTCTCTCTGGGGCAAATACTACTCCAGGGACTCAACCAACAGTGAATTGGCTCCACCTCATGCTGGCTTTGATGGAACCAGGACCCCAATTTAAACCTGGCCAAGTCTGTGGGGTGAGATCTTGCTCATGAGAAAAAGGACCCTGATCTGCTGTGGCCTGTCCACCTCCACCGGCAGCACCCACTGCCTGCTCAGGTGCATCTGCAGCATCTCCTGCCCCAGGACTGGCCAGACTGTGGGTGCTGGGCTGGGCCCGGCACACGAAGGGTTAAGGGGCCGGCGGCGGGAGCGGGTGCGTGGGTCCCGCGTTGCTCACGGCAGGTGTGGTGCCGCTTATGTAACCTCATACTTTTGGGTTGTGCCGAGCACTCCGGGGAGTATTTTCGCTCTCGCTCTGGCGCGATTCGGCCGCGACTGTCCCAATAGCATCTATCGGCGACCGCCTTTTGGGAGGGGCGAGTTCGCCGGGGCCGGACCCTGCGTGCCACGAGGAGTCACCGCGTTGCTCCCGGTCTCAGTTTCCCCATCCGAAATGGGGCTAATGAGGGTGACCTCCTTCGGGCAGCTCCCGTGACCCCGGAGGCCGGCCCCGTCGGGAAGCGCCGGGATAGGATTCCTGGCTCTATCCGGGGTCGCGCTTGCAGGAGCCGCTCTGGAAGCGCAGCCCGTGAGGAGCGAGCTGAGCCGTCGCCCCGCGTCCCGTCCGCGTGCCCATCCATGCGGAGTGCGGCGGGGAGGAGGGAGCAAAGCCGCGAGAAAGGAGCGATTCCGATCGGCGAGATCAGCGAACCCGTTCCCAATCTCCATCAGCAAAATCATGTCAGACAGCAGCACTGGAGCGCGACGGGCGGCCCGGACCCCTCCGCCCACTCCGTTCCCCGGCCCGCGTCCCCCTCCCGGCCACAGCCGCTCCCGGGCCCGAGCAGAGCGGTCGGCACGCGGGTGGCAGCACATAAAGTGCCACCACGGCTCAGCCCCTGCGCCAGAGCAGGGGGCAGTTCCCCGAGCACTGAGGAGCCCATCGGCATCGCTGCATCGCCGGCTCAGCCCGCGGTTTGGGGTGGATGTGGGTTGAAAACACCCTCTTCTTCAGCTGTGATTAAATGGTTTAATTTGAGGGTCTGAGGGCTGAGGTGACCCCTCAGGGCCAAGCTGTGAGGGCAGAGGGGAGTCCAGGGAGGATGCAGCGATGTCACCTGTGTGGTGATGGTGGCTGCGTCTGTGCCCATGGTGGGTGTCACCTCCATGCCTGTGGCTGATGTTGTGGCCATGGCCATGTCAAACTCCCAGCCAAGACTGATGCCATACTCGTGCCCATGGTAGATGCCACACCCATGCCTGTTATGGATGCCACATCCACACTCATGGTGGATTCCAGATCCATGTCCATAGTGGATATTGTGCTCATGCCCACGAGAGGTGGCCTGTCTGCCCACAGCAGGTCTCCAGGCTGGTGCCACTGTCCCCAGGACCCACATGTCCCTGGGCATTGCTGAGCACCAATTGTCCCACTGGCACCTGAGTCTTGGCCTGACGTGACCGGGACCAAGCACCTCCACCACATGATGTGGCACCAGCAAGGACTCTGGTGACCTGGTGCAGGAGTCACACCACAAACCCCAGCCAGAGGACTTTGCCCTGTGCCAACACCTCCGGCTCTGCACCACAAGGCCACGTTTCGTGGTCCAGAGCCACTGCACAGCTCCATCCTGGATGGATTCCAACACACCATCTCTTTACCCCCATCATCCAGGGCACGACCTGGGGCCCCACAGCCACCTCTGTGCACCCCAGCAGGAAGGACAGGGTGGGAATGTCTCACTGCCACCTCCAAAGCTTTTCACCAATTCCATGGTGTGCTTCCCAAACCCCAGGACTCCCAGCTGAGATGTCCCCTCACATCTCAGCATCTGCACCTTGGCATGAGGACAGGGGGCAGCTGTACGGGGGTCCCGGCGCTGCCCACACCCTCCCCAGCGCCGGGGGATGCTCCTTCGGCAGAGCTCCCCGCCCTGGCCAGCCGGAGAGTTGTGGTGTCCCCGTGCCCAGCACGGTCCCCGGCGAGCACAGCGGGGCTGCGCGGGAGCGGAGTGAGGCAAGGGAGTGGTGATTCAGCGGGACACGCAGCCGGCCCCGTGCCTGGGCGAGCCGGGGCAGGACGGGCACCGGCACGGCCCTCCTGGGGGCGGGTAGCGCCGGGGGGCAGCGGCGGGCACCCCGCGGCCACGGCGGGGCGGGGGGCGCGCAGACTTCGGTGCCGGGGAGGCGCTGGCAGCGGCCGCGAAGCGGCGGGCGCCGAGCGGCGGGAATGGGGATGGAGAAGGAGGAGGACGAAGGGCAGGAGGTGGGGCTGGAAGTGAAACCGATTGGGGGGGGCGGGGCGGGCTCGTCATGTGAACGGCCGCATGCTCGGGCAGAAGTGGGTCACGGCGCGGCGGAGGGGCAGGTGCCAGAGCCGCCCGGTGCCGCCCGGTGCTTCCCGGTGCCGCCCGGTGCCTCCCGGTGCCTCCGCTCCCCGCCGCGCCCCGCGCCGCTCCGGACCCCTGCGCCCCCACATGCGCCCCCCGGCGCCCTGAGCGCGGCGGACACGATGCGAGGTGAGTCCGGGGGGGCTGCGGGTGCGCGGGGACCGGAGCGTGGTGCGGGGACAGCGGTACAACTTGGCCCCAGTGGGGAACGGGGGGACCCGCATCAGCCCCGCGGAAGGGAACTGGGGGACCCGACGTCAGCCCGGCCGGGGGAACGGGGTGACCCGCAGCAGCCTCGCCGGTGAGGGACGGGGGGACCCGGAGCAGCCCCGCGAAGGGGGACGGGGGAGATTCGGCGTCCGACCGGACAGGGTCAAGGGGGAACCCGCATCAGCCTCGCTGGACGGGGGCAAGGGGGGACACGCACTATCCTTTCGGAGGGGGGTGGGAGAGACCCCACATCAGCCCTGTCGGGGCCACGGGGAGGACCCGCATTAGCTCCGCTCGAACGGGACAAGGGGGGATCCGCACCAGCCCCTCGGAACCCACACCAAACTGCTCTGCCTCCTCCGACTCCCCCTTCGTTAGGAATAAAATTCTTGTTTATTTTGCTTCGCTTTCCGACGCCGGCTTAGACCCGCTCTTAAGCTTTTCCTAGCACTAAACCCCTTAATCTCCTCTTCAATATGTTGGTCCCACCAGGGTTGGATTTATTGTGTTTTTCCCCCCTTTTTCCCCTCCCCCCGGCATGGGGGACAGTTTGGGAGACGCCTGCGAGGACGGGAAAGGGACCAGGTGCAATTTTGTGTGCTCCTTGTCCAGGGCAGGGGTGAGTTGCAGCAGCGCCTGCCTGGTTTAACCTGCTACCAAAGGCAATTCCAACTTGTCACCCCTCTGCTTTGCCAATCAGGCAATGGGGAGGAGGAGGATAGAGGGAGGAAGGCTCCGGCGGGACGATCCACCGGGGCCTGGTGATGGTGACGCAGTGGTCGCCAGACACGGCTCTGTTCCTACAGAACTGCTGAGACCTCACACCCTGGGCTGGCATTGCCATCTCTCCTTTAAGGCGTTTTTCCATTATCACCTGCCATCCCCGAGCCCTTCACCAGGCCAGGACTCACTGGTGTCCCTGCGTAGGTGTGTTTGGGGGATGCACATCCTTAGGTGCCTTTTGGGGCGGGGATACCAGGACGTGCCTCCCGGAGCTCCTCAGCCCCCGTTTGGTGCCTGCTCGGCGGCCGCGAGCGCTGCGGCTCTGCCAGCGCCGCACTCTTGTGTAACGGTGGGGCCGGGCCGGGCCAGGATGGGCTGAGCCCCCACATCCCCTTCCCACCCCGACACATCCCCGGATTTCACCTTTATTGGTACAGAGGGAAGCTTTAACGCCTAATTACCAATACGCCTGGCTCTTACGTAGCACTTGCACAGCCGGCACCGGCTTAATTAGCAACTAGATGAACTTTTCCTTTTTTTATAATTTTTTTCCTTTCCCCCACCAATTATTGTGTGCTGACCCTAATTTAGAGCCAAACTCCCCTTGACATCCCACCATTTCCTCCAGTCAGGGTTTTTCCCGCAGTCCTGCGTCCTCATCTCTCGAAGCCCAAATGCTTCATGGCGACGCCAAATTGACCTAATCTCTATTTTCTTCCCCCAAACCGCCCCTGCTCTGCCCCATTCCCCGGGGGGGCCACAGCAGCTCCTCGCTCCTGTCCTTCCCTGCGCCACAGCTGCGCCGGGGCCGGGGAAGAGGCTTTGCCTTGTATAATCCTATACGGTTTCCAGTCCTCCTGCTCACTTGTTTTGCAAGCAGCGTGGCGAGGAGCGTGCGGTGGCTCGGCAGCCTTTGCGACTTGTCCTAGTGACCTAGATCTGTCATTGGAAAAATCAGAGAGGGCGGAGGAGGAGCTTCCCTGCCCGTTTCGGCGGCGTGCACACGCTGGCGCTGCCCAGGGCGCCCGGCACCCACCGGCCCTTCCGCCACGACGCTACCCCCGCACCGGGCACCGCTGGGGTGGGGATGGCCCGTGCTTGTCACTTCCCAAAAATAAGCCTGGAGGAGCAAGCTGTCCACTGGCCTTATGGGGTCCTGGCTGTTCCAGTCAGGATTTGGAATCGTCGACCCCCATAACCCCAGGGAGGGGCAGCACCTAGAGGGTGAAGCGCAGTGATGGGGAGATGGTGGTCCCTGTCTCCAAGCCATCCTCCCTGTCCCTCCTCCCTGTCAGGTTTAACTTTGAACTCGGCTATTTAAAGAGCTGCTAATGTCTAAATCTCCCCCGGTTTATCAGATGTGGTGAGCAGAGCTGCTCTCCTGACTTTATTTAGCCCCAGGGAGATAATTCCACCCCCCCCCCCCTCCCCGATTTAGCTGCAGGGCTGGAGGGGTTCTCCTTCCGCCTCCCGGTATGTCCCCACCCCGGGCTGGCAGCAGGTCCCCCTCCCCGCTGCCTCACCTTTGCCATCCTTCTGCGCCAGCCAAAGTGCAAAGGGCTGCGTCCTGCGCCATTGGGGCTGGCCTTGGCACGGAGCTGCGTGGCACGGGAGCTGGTGAACCAGAGCAGCCGGGGCAGGAGCTGCCATGGAGGCTGTGGAGGAGACACATGCTCACCCAACAACGCGATTTCCCAGCTGGGAACACACCCGGTGCCATGGACAGGGAAAAACAACACATTGCCGGGGATTATGGTGAATGTGAAGCCCTCTGGCTGTGTGGCCATGAGGGAAGGTGGCCAGGGGTTGGCCTGGGGCAGGGTAAGAGTGGCTGAGCCCCCTGTTCTTGCCCAAAGTTTCCAGGAAATGTTGGCTAATCAATTAGGAAATCAGTTCCCAGCTCCATCATCCCAGCCTGGTTCAGGGCTGCAGTTGTGTCATCTGAAGTTTCCTTATTGCCTGCATGGCCCCAGTGCTGCTGGTGCTGCTGGTGTCCCTGCCCCTGGAGCTGGAGCTGTGAACAGCATTGGTCTGGCACATTTGGGGTTCCCTGGGATACATGGATGGGAATGGAATTTGCCAGCTGAAATTCCAGGGTGCTGGGGGACCGCGGAGTTCTGCAGCACAGGAGTCTGTTTAAAAGCAAAACCAACAGTAGATGTAAAGGGGTGATTATTCCCTTTATTTCCTTATTTATTCCTACCCCACAGCCACTGTCCCAAAACACAACAGTGGATGGAGGCTGTGGGGAAGGGCAGTCACTCCTGGGGTCAGAGGTTGCTGCAGGACATGCAGAAAAACGAGCCAGGTTTTAGGGAGGGACTGGGGAGATGTGATGGCATATCGGTGGATGGCATTGTCTCCTCCGACAATGGCATTGTAGGTCCCTGCATGTCCCTGTGCAGCCTGGACTCATCCTCCTCCCCTTCTCTGCGTGCTGAAACCCCTGGTAGGGGACAGCCCGTTGGTGGTGCAGTGTGGGAGCGTCCTGGTGCCCGGGCTGGGGCTGGCGGTGCCGGGGGCTGCGGGGCTGCTGTTAATTACCGGAGGTGCCCGTCCTGCGGCATCGATCGAGCGCGGCAGCGGGATGGGGCACCGACCTGCTTTCCCAGCAGGTTCGCTGGGTAATGAGCCAGGGCACTGGGGAAGCTCCTGCCCCAGCAGCCTGGGGGTGTTTGGGGCAGGGGTGGCCACAGGGGCACGGACCCACCTCCGAAACACTTGGGGCTGGAATGGTCACCCCCTGCCTCTGGTAAGGGGCACCACGGCCTCATGTGGCCGCCCAAGGGAAGGGATGGTCGTGTCCTGCCCCCAGCCCTGTCGGGTGATGGATATGCGGGTTAGTCCTGGGGAACTGCATGGACAGAGACCTGCCAGTGCCCCCCAAACCACTCCCCTCCCAGGAATCCTCACCCCCCAGCCGGGGGCACACAGTTGAGATGCTGGGAGAGGGGGCAGCTCCAAAGAGCCTCCAGCAGCTGCGGGGATGCAGCATGTCCTGGGGTTCGATGCGGTGCTGAGGGCTGGGGCGATTCCCCCTCAGCAGTGAGATCGTATGGCCGAGGGGAGGGGTGGGAGGAGGAGGAGGATGGAGCTACCATTCTCTGTGCACCACAGAGGGAAGGTCCGGAGCGCCGTGTCCGGTTCCTGCAGGGCCTGTTTTGTTTTGTTTTGGGGTGCAGGAGGGATGCCTGCCCTTGGGGCGGAGGCGACAGAGAGGAGGGCGTGCCTGCGCGGGACGAAGGCCGAGCCCTGCTCCGGGGAGGGTGGCTCTGGCTGCCGAAACCACCAGAGCCTCCAGCCTGCTCTGGGGGAAGCGGTGCTGGGCAGGAGGGGACACACACAGCCAGCTCTGGGGAGTGACAGCGACCGGGGGGCTGTGCAGGGACAAACCTGCGTCCCCCACAGAGAGCCGCAGCTCAGCGTGGCAAACGCGTGTCCCCAGCTGGAGGCACCCCCCAAAAGCCCTCCAAAGCCCCGTGGCCGGGGCGGGAGGTGGCGGTGCCACTCTGAGCGCCGGCGCTGCCCCGGAAAGGGTTAACAGGCACGGTTACACAAGCGCGTGCGGCCACGGGCAGAAAGTGTGTCAGTGGGCCAGGCTGGTCCCGCCGCGGGGCCACGCGCAGCCGCCGCACCGGGGGCATCGCCCCGCACGGCCGAGCCCCGCACCGTGCCACGGGGCCACTTACATAAGGGCCGGCCGGTAGCAGCGGGTCGGGAGTTGGGCAAGAAGTGTTTACTGTGGGAGGAGAGCAAATACCACTGCCGGGACATTTTAATTGCCGACTGCAGATCATTATTATTTTTTTAACCCTTTTGTTTGTGTTGGGGTTTTTTTGTTTGGTTTTTTTTCTATGCTCCCTATTTTAGCTCCATTGGCCTCAGGGTGGTGTTTCCCTTCCTGCCCCTCCCCAGGCAGTGGGAAGGGGTTCTCTCCCACCTAAAGGACCCCCCATTTGCACAGCGTGGCTGATGCTCGCAGGGTTGTGGTGGGAGGAGGAGCCGAGTGCTCCGGTGGGCAAACTGAGCCCAGGGAGGGGCATACCCGAGGTGTGGGGTCTGCGGTGGTGCTTCCCCCTGATTGCAGTGAGATTTGGAGCATGCCGAGTCCTGCTGTGACCACCCTTTCAGCACCCACACCCCTCCTCGTCCGGCTGGGTTTGCCCCAGAGGGTATTCAGGGGTCCCGGAGTTAGGTGGTCTGGCAGCCCCGGGGAGACGTGGCCGCGGCGCGAGGAGACGCCGAGGGAGCCGAGAAGAGTGATTCAGCCTGGGCTTACGATCAGAGCAGCAATTAAACGCCGTCCTGGACTGTAATTGCCATCTCCGGGGTTATGGCCGTGTATCGACGTCAGTTATTTGGGACGAACGTCTTACGAGCGGGTGCGGGTCAGGTGCCGGTGTCGGGCACGGCCGGGTAATTAGCAGGATGGTAATTAGAGCCCCAAAAAGCTGCGGGCACACGGCGGGCAGTCGGCGTTTCTGCTTCACCAGCAGGAGCCATGAGAGCATCATCCCCACGCCCCCTCAGCTCTGGCTCCGGGGGGCTTTGGGGGGGTCTCCCCTCCCTTTTGGGGTGCGGAGCAGGGTTTGGCCAAGGCCATCACGCGAAGCCATCGGCGCCCTTGGGAGCTCGGGCGGGTTTTAGGGTCCCGTGGAGCTCGTGGAGCGGCACCACCGGGCTATGCTGGGTGGGTGCCGGTGGGTGCCGGCCCGAGCTCAGCCCTGGGGTGCCGGTGCCGGGAATTCCGGGTACCGGAGTATCGGCCGCGGGCGGAGGGCGCGGTGCCCGCGATGCATCACCTGCGCTGCCGGCGGCTGCAATTAACGTTGCATAACGAGCCGACGCCGCTTCCTGCCGGGGGTGGCACCCCCTCCCTGTGCCCCCCGCGATGCCACCACCTCTGTCCCGTCCGGGAGACTGGGACAGGGCTCGGGACAGGGCGGCGGGACGGGGAGGGGTCCCCGAGGTTTGCTGGTTGGACGCCTCTCCAGTGGTGTGGGTGAGGATGGCAGCAGGACCCGGGGAACTGGGGAGTGATTTGGGGGTGGGCACACAGGGTCCTGTCTGTGCCGCCAGCCCACTGCCAAAGGAGTGACCCCGGGGCTGTGATGCCAGTGCAGTTGAGTGGGCTGTGAGGATGCCCTGGCTATCCTTGCCTGCTCCCTGCCCATCCCAGGAGGGTCAGCTCTGCTGCCCCAGGCCCAGAACCACAGCAGAGGTACAGGCAAAAGGTGACCCCTTTGTTTCTTGAGGGGACAACACACAGCCCTGGGAGAAGTTTGGCTTGGCAGCCTCAGGAAGGAAGGGTAAACCCCAAAATCACTTGGTGAATTTGTGGCAGAAGCTTAGCAGTGAGTCAATGGATATACAGGAGAGATCCATCCCTCTGCACCTGGATTTGGAGTGAACCCGCCCTCCGTGTGGCCGGTAGCAAACCTGCCCCAGAGGGGACAGTGATGGCATCCCTGGAGGGGGAACTGATGGCATCTCTTAGGGACTGATGGCTTTCCTGAGTGACTGATAATATCCCTGGAGGGGACCAATGCCATCCTTGGGGGACCAATACCATCCCTGGGGGATCAGTGGCATCCCTGGAGACTGATAATATCTCTGAGGTACTAATGGCATCCTTGGGGCAGCGATGGCACTTCAGCTGCCTGTCTGCCCAGTGAGGCTCACCCCAGGCAGAGACGGACCCCAGGATGCTGCCAAGCACCGGGGTGCAGGTGGTTCTGGCTGAACTCTGGGGCTGTCACCCGCAGGGGTGGCCCCACAAAACACATCCCTCGAGCAGAGTTGATGGCTCCTGTGGGAGAAGAGAGGCAGAAGGGAATTACCCGACTGGGGATTTGCACAGGCCCAGGAGATTGGAAGTAACCATAATCTGGCCGTGGGGGTTATTTTGGCGCGGCGGCGCCTGCCCAGCACCCTCGAGAGCAGCGCCAGGCTGAGCCCGCCTGGTGTGGGATTAGAGGGTGCAGAGATGCCGCGAGGCACGTACGAGTCCTGGAGGTGCCCTGCGTGCCCCCCCGCCCGCGTGGGGAGGGCAGAGCCAGCCCAGATCTGGGGCAGCTGGAAAATGAGGAGGATGAAGCCTATTAGCAGCTCAGTGCCAGCGAAGCAGAAGCGGGGAGGGAAGCGGATTTGTGGGGGGAAGGGGCCGGGACCTTGAGCTGGGGATGGCTATATCGGTCCTGGCTTTCAAAGGAGCTGCTGGGGGGGCAGGGAGGGCCCAGACCCTGTGTTTGGTCCAGAACCTCTGGCAGAAGAGCATTTGTAGCTGCAGGGACGGGGATGGTCCCTGTGCCAGGGATGCCCCCGTCTTGGTGCACACACTGGTTAAAAATAAGGGAAATGATTCCAAAACAGGGACCTGGTCAGGCAGATGCACAAACATCCTGCTCTCTCTCGGCTCCAAGGGCTTTCCTGCCCTGTCTGTGCTGCTGGAGAGAATGGGGGAGCAGATGGTGTTACCCTGTGCACTGTGTGAGCCTTTTTGGGGACCTCTCTGAGGTTCAGGGTCTGCAGGAAGGGCTGAGCTGCCGGTGGGTCCAGCTCTCATTCCTCAGTGTCCCCAGGCCTGTCATGGGGGGCCACCTCTCTCCTGCTCAGCATTGACCATCATTAACCCCCGTGCTTTTCCCTCTTTCCTCCTTCCTCCCCAGCCCAAATCGAAGTGATTCCGTGCAAGATCTGCGGAGACAAGTCCTCAGGGATCCACTACGGTGTAATCACCTGCGAGGGCTGCAAGGTGAGCCCGGGGCCGCCGGGGGCTGGCAGTTGGGGGCGGCTGCGGGGGCCTGGCACCCAGCAGGGCACTTTGCCAACACCTCCCGTCCCCCACGCAGGGCTTTTTCCGGAGGAGCCAGCAGAACAACGCCAGCTACTCCTGCTCCCGGCAGAGGAACTGCCTGATCGACCGCACTAACCGCAACCGCTGCCAGCACTGTCGCCTGCAGAAATGCCTGGCACTGGGCATGTCCCGCGACGGTGAGTCGTGCCAGGGGGTGCCCGGGGTCCCCCGGGGCTGTCTGCTCCTCCTCGGAGCGAGTCGGGCTCTTAGGATGAAGCTGTTTCCCCCACAGAGGGTCAGCCCAGTGCGGGGAGGGTTTGGGACACAAGAAATGCTTTTGTGTGGGAAGCGGAGTAAATCGATTCCGTTCCGTTCGCCCCAGGGTGGGTCTGGGGCGGGGGCTGCCCTGGGAGTCAGGACCCTTGCCAGGCGGGTGGGTGGTCGTGGCTCTGCCCTGCCAGGCGCAGCTGCCCTGACGCGGCGCCGTCTTGCCCCGGGGCAGCGGTGAAGTTCGGCCGCATGTCCAAGAAGCAGCGGGACAGCCTCTACGCCGAGGTGCAGAAGCACCAGCAGAGCCAAGAGCAGAGTGGTGGCCCCAAGGATGAGCCCGAGCCCCTGAGCCGCGTCTACACCACCAGCGTGAGCAGCGGCCTCTCGGACCTGGACGACATCTCCACGCTGTCCGACGGGCTCCTCTTCGACTTCCCCCTCACCCCCGACGGCAGCAGCACCTACTACAACCTGGACCTGCTGACCTCGGCGCAGCCCTCGCCCGACCAGTCCAGCCTGGACGTGGCCGATGCCACGCTCATCAAGCAGGAGTCCATCTACGAGCTGATGCTGGAGCCGGCCCTGTTCGCGCACGGGGGCCTGGAGGGGGCGCAGCTGCCCCCCGACATCTCCGTGCTCGAGATCGGTGAGTGCCGGCGCGGCCCCGGGTGGGGCAGCCCCGGGGATGGTGCTCGGTGCCACCCCAGCACCCTGCAGGACACATCCTGCCCGTGCCAGGCATGCCTGAAGCAACCTGGTCTAGGGGAAGTTGTCACTGCCCATGGCAGGGGAAGGAGCTTTAAGGTGGATGAGGGGATGAGCTTTGAGGTCCTTCCCAACCCAAACTCTTTGGGGTCCAGAGAAGAGCCACAAGGCTGTTGAAGGGACTGGAGCACAAGTGCTGTGAGGAGAGGCTGAGGGAGCTGGGGGTGTTCAGCCTGGAGAAGAGGAGGCTCAGAGGTGACCTCAGCACTGTCTAGAACTACCTGAAGGGAAGTTCTGGCCAGGTGGGGGTTGGTCTCTTCTCGCAGGCACTCAGCAATAGGACAAGGGGGCATGATGGGCTCAAGCTCTGCCAGGGGAAATTGAAGTTGGAATTCAGAAAAAGCTTCTGTGCAGAGAGAGTGCTCAGGCATTGGAATGGGCTGCCAGAGTTGGGGTGGATTCACTATCCCTGTGAGATTGGCTGTGGCACTGAGTACCATGATCTGGTAAAGGGACTGGAATTGGACCAAGGGTTGGACTTGATGATCTCGTAGGTCTTTTCCAACCCAATCCATTCTCTGATTCTATGATTCTGTGGTAGTGAGGGACTGACTCTGCCTCGGCTCTCAGAGAAGTCCAAGCCCATCCCCTCCTCCAGGTTGAGCACTGATGGAGCTCAGCACACCCAAGATCATGTGGGACATCCCTTGGGGACAGCCCCCAATACCCCATCTGTGCTCACACCCCCATGACAGCACACAAAGTCCCTCTTCCTCTCCATCCCCCTGTCCCAGCAGCCTCCCCAGGACACCCAGGAGGGGACAGCACTGGAGTGTGGGGATGGGGGGCTGAGGGATGGCCAGGTCTCACCAGTACTGTCCCCACCTGGCAGACCGGGTGGCCCAGAACGTGGTGAAGTCACACCTGGATACGTGCCAGTACACAACGGAGGAGCTCAAGCGCCTGGCCTGGAGCCTCTACTCCCCCGAGGAGGTCCGTGCCCTGCAGAGCAAGGTGGGTGCCACTGCCACAGCCCCCACCACAGCCAGTGGCCCCTGGGGTGGGGGTTGAAAGCAAGGAGGATCTTTCAGTGCTTTGGGAGCTGCCACAGCCCAGTGCTGGGGGAAGGTGT